>NC_071286.1:21902146-22252491 GCF_943735745.2 Anopheles bellator
GGATGATGATATGCAACCCACCAACAACGAGCGTTTTTCAAGCTGAGGTGATTTTAGGTACCAAAGCGCAAAAAGACACTCGCGGACACAGACTTCAGCGGTAAATTAAAACTGTTTTTTAATATTTACTTTCAATTCAATCTGATAGAGATAAGTTAAAGTGAAACCAAAAAAAAACATTTCTACGGACGAACCATGCTTTGGACTAACCAGGCTCTATTCTTAAAAATGGATGGATAGCAACCTTCTATTGAGTTCAAACAATTATGAGACTTGGAATGGCACGTGATCACATTGGTGATGTCGAATCGGTGATATAGGACCCTATTATAAAACTCGAATCGAGAACTCGAGATCGATCGAGTTAACACAACAAGAGAGAAAGCAGAATACAGCAAGCGAGAAGGCAGAAAGAGAAAGCTATAGCAAAATGAACTCAAATGACCGTTCGAGTTCTCGATTCGAGTTTCATAATAGGGTCCATAGTCGAATTTTGTAGTATATAAACCTAGCACGTGCTGAATTCATTCATGTTCTTTGGGTTCGAAATGTGCAAGTCACAGAAACATCACTCTGAATACATAAAGGAGAAATCAAATCCAGGGAACCACTGGCCAGTTCCTGATTTTGGTTTATTATAGGTTCCATTTCCACATGAAGTTCTTGACACTTCCCGTGATGGTTTTCTGGACGTTACGAAGTAGAAATTAAACCAAAAGCACACCCAATACTAACTCATCATTTCACAAATCAAAGGCGAATGATACAGATGCTATTTTACCATCTAAAGTTCGAATGGAAGTTTAACCTGCATGCCGATCCACAATATTCACCTCAATGCTTCAGTCGAAGAAAGAGCTTCAGAGATCGTTAAAAAACTAAACTGTTTCATAAAAAGGCACCCAAAGATAAGAGATCCGAATGGAACATGAAGGAAAAAGGCATCAAGAGGTTGCATTAAATATTGAGCTTCACTGCCGTTTGGTCGGTCAATTTAAAGCTCCTAATGACACTCTACTAAACTTGTGGCACGCTACAGCCCATCGATCGACGAATAGAACTGCGTCATCAGCAAAGTGAGACATGCTTCTAATTTTAGCCTTGCTGCCTACTTATCTGCTGAACCGCGGGCACAAAACGTTCCACTGGTCCCAGTTTAATATTTTCGGAGGCGAACCTCTGAGTGGTCCACTTTTTTGCTAGTGTCACAAAACGGACGGCAATATTGCACACCTCACGCGCAGAGTTCGCCGTTCTGCAGAGCGAAGGAGAACAACCCGGTTCCGGAAGCGGTGGTCGGTGAGCTGACTTCAGGTGTTTCCAAGGTGGCCCAAATGTGGCGACTTCACTTATAAGCGATAATAAAGATTACGATCTTAATTCGTGGCAGCGGCACTGCAGTGTTACCATCCGAGTGTCCATCATTCACCCTTACCGGGAGTCGCCCGGTGCGTGCATGTGTGTTCCATGATGTCTCCTGGGGAGGCGAGTGCCAGGCGCCGTCTGCCAGCTCACCACCGCCACCATAGCGTGGTCGCGAAATAATAGGGACCTTTGTTGCCGTGCTGATGTTGTGCTGGTTGCGCCATTTACGGTAACAAACCATTACCGGACTTTTTCGTGCCGCCGATTGAGCCGCCGATTTTTTCTTCTGCCTTCCTTCGCGAAACTGCGCGGTGCATTGTGGCGAGAGGTCTGGCGATTTTTTGTAGCCCTACTGGACTGGGCCGGGACTTACCAGTTCCGGGTGAGGCTCGCCGGGATCCGACGCAAAGCGCTCTCCCCGATGCTGATGCCGGCTGAAGGCTCCAGGCTCCGTCCCTTCGCACCAAACTCGTTACGCGCCGCGCCGTTACTCCGTCCGCAGGGTCATCAGTGAGAGTGATAAACACAATTCCGATGATGGCGGTCCCCCGCGCCCACTCCGACCCGTGCCCGGCGGCGTTTTCGCTTTCAATCGGCCTGCCCCGGCCCCGGTTTCGATTGGCTTTTCTTGTGTTTCCCCGTTGTTATTTTTTTGTTTTTCCTCAAGCGGCTGGTTGGGTGGGGAAATTTCGCTCCACGGGCGCGGCCTTCGCCAGCCAGCCCGTCCGTCCGCCCGTCCGCTCGCTAAGGTCGTGATCAATTTATTATAATTCTCCGCCACCCCAATCGCGCCAACAACTCTATCGGGCGCCAACGGCGGGTGAATTATGTTGCACGCCGTTAGCGGACGCCACGCTAAAGATAGTGATTTGGCCGCGGTATTGTTCAATTCCGGCTGAAAAGTGTGCTTCCGCCAACCTGGCCGGCGGGGGACCGAAAACGATCGAAACCGGGCGCGATCACTTCCGTGCGACCAACCGAGCGCCAGGTAACGCACACGCCGTAGTCTGTTTAATTGGAAAATTCTGATCTCCCCATGTGAGTGAACTTTCGGTGCGCCAGACGTCCTTATGGAGAGGGTTTCGCCTGAAAGCTTGTTGAAAGTGTAAAAAGGTGGCCACTCAAAAGCCTTCTTGGGGTGGTTTAGGGAGGGCGGCGCACCGGTGCAACGGTTGTCGCTGATGGCATTTTAATGATGTCCACTTTCGAAGAATGCAATCGCGCACGGCCCAAAGTGTCTGGCACGTTGGCTGGCCGATTTAGTTGAGGCATGCTGCCACAATTTAAATTCACGGCAACATACAGCATGTTAACACAGTTCCTGCGCATACACGGTTTGGACAATATTTTAACGGATTCATATTCGGAACACCGTGGACCGTTAAAAATTATAAACATTTACCTCAAACACCAAATATATTAGAAAGTATAGTTTAAGAAAGCCTAGTGCAAATTGGGGCGCCTTGTTAAGAGTACTGATAAGTAGCTTACTTCTCAAGAACACTAAACAACGCATAACTTTAAAGAAAATGATCGTTATACTTTCTTGGCCGCCATTATCTACGACACTATCGTTTCAAGTGACACTGTGAAGCGATGAGGTTATGGTTTTGCCATAAAGCTGTAAACTTATTTCTTCCACCGTTCCGAGCCATTGCATTCTAAATCAGTTCATTTAGTACATTTTTGGTTAATTGCTAATGACCTGGTGCTTAACGGGTGATTGGATACTGAAGTGTTCAAAAGTCCAAAGAATTGATAAATTTATGCAACAGATCCTTGAGAGCCGAAACTTCAAGAAGTGAATTTACAATTTTGCTCGAAACCCGTTAAAAAAATTAAAAACCAAAACTTATTGCAAAAAATGACTGATTGACATCATCAATCTGCGTCAAGAGAGCTTACGAAACCCGCTTTTAACGAAAGGTTGTAAAATTAAAAAGAATAGTTGGAGACAGTAATTAATTTTTGTGTCATAAACGGTTAATCAATCGTGAAATTAAGTTCTCGTCAATATTGACTAGCCGATCGTTTGGCTTCGAAAATCCGTTACAAGACGTGCCATTTCGATAATTTAGTATAAAGAATGGGAACAATTTGAAGTAATTTTTTAAATAAAAGAATTTGTAAAACGAAAGTTACTGCACTGCCTCGGCATTTTGCTCACTTGCGAAAAACCAGGAAACATAATCATACAAATCTACGGACAAACGATCAACCTCGTTATTTATGATCAGTTTTTATGTTCACTTTTTATATCCTGCACAAATTAAACCACTGGGAAACGGCTTTTACTACTCGTTCGTACGACCGATTTCATGGTAACAAGTCGATAAAAGCGGCCGAGCCTTGCAGCCATTTTCCACATGAAGTTTTATGTTTGCAACATAAGAACGGTTTCGGTGATTAAGCCGACTTTTGTTGTTGCTGAAACCTCGCACGCACACCGGCCCGGACACAAAAGCAGCTATCAGCGGGAGTGATAATTAATAACGGCCGCTCCGCCGCGCACCGAGGCCTGCGCTAATTCGATTCGAAAACAAGGTCAAACCTTCAACTTTGACCAACCTGACCGGGCGCAGGGCGGGGGACAGCGGTACCAGCATAAGAGCGGTCGCGCTAAGCCGTCACGAAGCTCGAAGGTGAAAAACAGACCCCAATTTTTTTTTTTGGGCGGCCAACCTCACACAGACCCCTATGGCCCGGCCACAGCGGGTCAAAACCGTTGACAGTGAGTCCTCACGAGCCCCGCTCGGTGGTCCAATATCCCGAACCTCTCGAAGGCCACCACCCGGCCACCGATCAGGATTGTTTTTAATTATCAAAAAAGCGGCCCGTTTTTGGCCGCGATCGTGCGCCCGAACGACGCTGGTGGCGAGGCGCCCCGATGGGGGGGTGTGAAGGGCTCCCCGTCCACACAGGGTGATCATGTTTGGCAAACCGGCCATCGAGCCTCGCCTGGCGATCAACCCCGATCTGAAGGGCCCGATGATGATTAATGAGCCGACGGTTTCGAGCCGACCGACCGCCAGGCAATTACAATCAATTTACCAAAGCCTGACAAATGGTCACCAGCGGTTCCAGCCGCAGCCGCGAAAGGTGCCAATGAACCGGGCCCGGTGGATGGCCCGAGGATGGGGGCGTGGGGGGAGACATTCCACAGGGACGCACCGAACCGTGCATCGGGGGTGCATCGCGCAATTTGCATCTCGTTTGCGGTGTCATCGGATCGCCTCGGATGCCGGAACGTGCACGGTGACTGACAGCTTCTGCAGCTACCCGACCCCCTCTGGTCCTGGGCGCTGGTCTTCGCATAATAATGCAGCAGAGCCCCTCTCGCGGGCCCTGCCGCGAGAGTAACTAGAGCCAATAACGACGATAATAATGGGGCCGCTGGGCCCTAGATTCCGACTCAGAACTCTCCGGACGCAGCGTCCAGTGGCCGGCCATCCTGACCGGCTGGCTGGCTGGGGGATCCTCGAGGGCACACAAAGGGCGCGGACGGAGCTGAAAGCGAAGGCGACTGGCTGGAAGTGGATTACTCGGCCCGGCCCGGGCCTTCTCGCCCACCGCCATAAAAGATGCCATTGATTGCTGCTGCCTCTCCGGTGTGCCATCGATCCACAAAAGCCCGTCGGGCGTCGGGCGAAAGATGATTGGCACAAACGAAACATCAACGCTGAGGGGTCACTCGTCTGTCTGTGGATTGGTCCGGCGTGGGGGCCCCTGTGGGACGGTGAAGTTCAATGTTTGTTCTTGAGAGACCCGGTCCGGTGGATGGCTTCTTTCGCGCCGGCCGCAACGTCAAGTTCAAATTGCTGATCCTCAAGTACCGATAGCTCGATATTACCACCAGCCCAGTCCAGTGGTGGTTGAGATCGAAATCTCGGCGAAGCATCGGTGCGGAAATAACGAATGTCAGAACGCATCAACGCACCGTGCCGTGCGTGCCGTCGGGAAGACATCGCCGCGTGCCCGCGTGGCGTAGAACTTCCTCCCAATAACTCTCCGCCGCAAAAACGGACAGTGCCTGTGTCCTTGTAGCCATGCAGTTCCCAGCCGTTACATTTGCAAACAGCCACCGTAAGGCCGGATGCTGTTTAGAGAAGAATCTCGACCGAAACCTGTACCCGAAACTGGCCTTGCCCAGCACGCGGTCACTCTTTAGCTGGGAAGCGATTGTCCTACGGAATCAAAACCCCAGTCCCATTCTCCGATGAGATACGTACTTAAAACCGACCAAAAAAGGTTAAATTCGTTTCGCCGATCGTAAAACCGCTCTCGCGGCTCAGCTTCGGGCCCTCAGCACCCAGTGGCCCAGTTTTGTTTGTTCAGCATTTCGATTTCAATTAGCTCGTTCAGCAGAACTGGGAGGTCGGCCCAGTCAGTGGTCGAACCATTTGCATCTGTGGACCGGTGTGGCTCACCCAGGCTGATAATGTCCACCCCGGAGAGTGGAGTATCAATTAACGAAAGTTTTTGGGCCCCATTTTATTGCCTGTTACGAGATGGTCGGAGTATTGTGTATATGTCCTGTCATTGAGCTCAACTGTCAAAAACGAGCGAACGAGTGAAAGGCGTCGACAGACCGCACTGACGGAACTGAAGGATCCTGCCGGGTCATAAAGTATTGTCCCCGTTGGGTGTAACACTGGTTCGTGGGATTTCCTTTCGCGACGATCCACGTAAGAAGAGCCTCCATACAAACAAGTCGTAAACCTGTCGTCCTCTTTGCTCTCTTCCAGGACCGGGCTCGAAACGCTTCGGAGCGGTTGTCGGCCACAACGACGCTCACGATCGACATCGCCGACTCGGACGACCAGGATCCGTCGTTCATCTACCGGGGCTGTGTGCTGCTGGACGGGGCCTGCCTGAATCCGGAGTACAGTGCCTCGGTACCGGCCGGCACACTGCAGGGCGTGCTGACGGTGACCCCCGAACGTATCCAGGCGGTCGATCTGGACACGATCAGTGCCCCGATTCGGTACACGTTCCTGAGCGGTATCCCCGGCAGTTACGGGAACTACTTCGAGATCGACCCGCAAACCGGTGTCCTAAAGCAGACGCGGCTAGTGGATGCCTCGGTCACGGCCAAGAAGTTCGACATCATCGTGAAGGCGGAAGAGGTGACGGAAATGAAGCGTTTCACCACGGCCAAACTGGCGATCCACGTGAAGCCGGTGGACGCGTTCCCGCCGATGATCAGTGCGACGGCCATCGAAGGGTTCGTCGACGAGAATTCCCCGATCGGCACGGTGGTGATGGACGCGGACGGCAATCCGATTAAGCTGTCCACCACGGACCAGGACTTCGGCCCCGGGGACGGGGAACCGATGGAGTACATCTACGAGGTTACGTCACCCTCGTTCGCCGTTTCGAAGGAGGGCGTGCTGCGGGTCAACGAGGAAGGCCTCGACCGGGACCCGCCCAGCCCGGAGCGGTACCTCTTCCAGGTGGTGGCCCGGGAGGCCACCGGGAACGCAGCCAGCGCTCCACTCAGTCTCACGGTGAAGTTGCGCGACGTGAACGATAACGCACCGCGGCTGGCGATGGTGGCCCCCGTCACGCTGATGGCCGGCGATGGGCGCCGACTGGTGACGAAGGTGGTGGCCACCGATAACGATGCGGGCGACAATGCCGCCATCACGTACTCGATCTTCCACGTGTCGAACAACGGGGCCAGCAAGTTTGCCATCGACCCGCAGACCGGCGAGATCGAGGCACGCACGAGACTGAACGCTGGGGAGCAGTACAGCATCACGGTGCAGGCGTCCGACGTTGGCGGGTTGTCGTCGCAGGCGATCGTCGAGGTTACGATCACCCCCGGGCCGAACACGAAACCACCGCGCTTCGCCAAACCCGTGTACGACGTGCAGGTGAGCGAGGGGGCCGAAATCAACTCGACCGTGATCGTGCTGAAGGCGGAAGATCCAGAGAACGACCCGGTCAGCTACGCCATCACGACCGGGAACGATCTGCGCCAGTTCTCGATCGGCAAGGATAGCGGTGTGATCAGCGTGATCCGGAAGCTGGACCGGGAGGACCTGACGCGCTACCAGTTGATCGTGCGGGCAGAGGACAACGGTGGGCTAGCGAGCAGCGCCACCGTCAACATCAAGGTGACGGACATCAACGACAAGAACCCGGAGTTTGACGAGCGCAAGCTGCCGTACGTGTTCGCGGTCGACGAGGGTCGCGAGGGGGCCCCGATCGGCAGTGTGCATGCGACCGACGCGGACGAAGGCATGAACGCGGAGATCACGTACACGATCCCGTCGGACATTCCGTTCCGGATCGACTCGAAGACGGGCGAAATTCGCACCCGGAGTGCCCTGGACTACGAGAAGCAGAAGGAGTACCGGTTCGTGGTGACGGCGAAGGACGGTGCGCCGGAACCACGGCTTGGCACAGCCAGCGTCACGGTGAAGGTGCGCGACGTTCCGGACGAGGTGCCCCGGTTCATGGAGGCCACGGTGGAGGTGCGCATTCCGGAGAACATCCCCGATACGGCCGTCACCACGGTGCGCGCATTCGACCCGGACACGAAGCCCGAGATCACGTACACGCTGAAGCGTGGCCCGGGCGACCTGTTCAAGGTGGACGCCAGGACGGGCCAGATCAAAACGATCCGCGGGCTAGACTACGAGAAGGACAAGATGCACGAGCTGATCGTGGGCACGCTCGAGAACGATGGCACCAGTCCGGGCGACTACATCAAGATCCTGGTGGAGGTGGAGGATCGCAACGACATCCCGCCGGTGTTCGTGTCGATCCCGGAGCCGGTCAACATCAACGACAACCTGCCGATCGGGGCCATCGTCGGCTCGATGCCGGCCGTCGACGGTGACGGATCGTCGCCGGGCAACGTCGTGCGCTACGAGCTCGTCGGCCGCGGTAAGGCCCTGAAGTACTTCCAGGTCGATGCCGACTCGGGCATCGTCCGGATCCGGGACGATCTCGGCAAGGAGGAGGACAGCGAGTACCTGATCGACGTGCGGGCCTACGATATGGGCGAACCGCAGCTGAGCAGCGTCTCGACCCTGCCCGTCTACGTCAGCCACATCCCGGCCAATCCGAACGGGGATTCGGCCGAGTCGCGCGTCGAGAACGGGGGTATCGTCAACCTGGAAGTTCAGGGGCTGGCGTTCAGTGACGATAGCTACACGACGAGCGTCCCCGAGTCGACCGGTGTCAACGCCACGGTCAAACTGGTGCAGATCATCAACTCGAAGAAGGCCACCAAACACAACGGTGGCTTCAGCTGTGAGCTAACCGGGGGCAACGAGAAGCAACTGTTCCGCATCACGATCGAGGATCATGCGTGTGCGCTGGTGCTGGCCGCTCCGCTCGACTACGAAACGGCCACCAGCCACACGCTCGAGGTGCGCCTCGTCTCGAACAAGTACTTCGTGAACCAGCACAAAAACACGGCCACCGTGAAGGTGATCGTACAGGACGAAAACGACAACGCGCCCCAGTTCGTGTTCCCCAAAGCGTACCAGCAAAGCCCGCGGAACGACACCTACTACGCGGTGATCAATGCCGACGCGGACATCGAAACGCCGCTGCTGCAGGTGAAGGCCACTGATAGGGACGTGGGACCGTACGGGCAGCTCAAATACACGATCTACGACGACGAGCAATCGTCGAACGAAATTCCCCACGACGATGCACCGAGCTCGTACTTCACGATCAGCGAGGACACGGGCATGCTGAAGACACAGAAGTCCTTCCAGGGCGTACGCCAAACGCCGCTTGTGTTTGCGGTCGAGGCGCGGGACAATAATGGCGGAATGGCCGGAGGAACACAGCCGGTCCACAAGGCACGGGCCCGTGTCGTCGTGAACCTGATCGCCGACATCAACCGCATGACGCTAGTGTTCCTGGACTCGAACCCCAAGGACATGCGAAGGCACGTGCGTGCGCTGGAGGAGCTTCTGCACGAGAAGACGGACGGACTGATCACGGGTATCGAACGGTTCACTGTCCGCAAGGTGGTGAACGAAAACGGAACGGTGGAGGAAGTGAACGGTGCCACGGATGTTTGGTAAGTAAGGCACACTGAGCCGTGGAGATGCAAGATAGTAATTCCCATTTTGCCCCTCCATCTGCAGGTTCTACGCTGTCGACCCGAAAACGGAGCGTATCCTCGAGCGCAACTCCAGCACCGTCGTGAGCCGGGTCTTTGCGCCGGCCATCCTGTCCCAGATCAACTTCGAGGCCTCGAGCATTGCCCGGGCGACGGCACAGGGTATATTCGGGCCGATCGAACCGAAAGTGCCGATCCAGAAGATCAAAGCCACCATCGTCGGTAACGACGAGGTGTTCCCGTACGCGCTGATTGCGGTTGCCATCGTCATCGTCATTCTCGGCTCGATCGGCATCGTTTACATTTGCATCTCGTGGTCCAAGTAAGTCTTACACGAGTTCCTCTAGCGCCCCGCTCCTTAGCTTGAGCCGTCTGCCGCTGCTCAGTTTTGTCACAGTGGTCCTTCTTGTCCCTTTTCCCGTAGATACAAAAACTTTAAGCAACGAATGCGCCAGTACACCGCCCCTGCCAGTCCCGTACGCTACGACCCGGTCATGATCAACTCCCAGCAGCCTCCCTCCGAGAACCCGACCAGCTTGAAGGAGTACGAAACGCAGGTGCTCGCCATGGCAGTTCCGCTCACCGACGAAGGTGACGATCTGCAGCTTGACTTTAGTGCCAAAAATCATGCCTTTAGCCTCGACAATGTTAGCTACATCACGCATAAGGAAAACGGTACGTACCTCAGGGGCTCGGCTTTTCTAAGGTTCCGCTGTCTCATTGTATCCCGCTGTACACCGACATCAGGTCAGCACAGTCCTACCAACTCCGACGCAACGACCGCCGTAGTTGGCACACTGCAGCGCAACAACAACATTAACGCGAAAAACAACAACAACCTAAGCATCAACAATCGCCAAAACACGCTCAACCGGACGCTGGAGATGAACCGCAACAACTACCTGAATCCGCTCGGTTCGCTCGGGAATGGCACGGTACCGGGAACGCTAACGCTGGGCCGCATCAAGTCCGAACGCAACAACTACATCAATGGGTAGGTAGACCGGGTGTAGGCCAATGATCCTTCGGCGGATGAGGATTGAAGGCTAGAGTGCCAACCGTAGTTCGGCGATACCAACTAACCTTCCCCGATCTTCCGGCAGCTACGGTGATACGTTGAATCGTAACAACCTGACCATGGCCCAGAACAACAGCTTCAACACGCTCGGAAGAAACCAGCGGAACCTAAACCACGGGCCCCACAACAACGCAAACCACACGAGCAACAACATCAACATCAACAATGGCCACCTGCACAACGGGCACGTCGGGGCGGAGGTGGTAGCGAACACGCTCGGCCGGAACAACCGCTACAATGATGTGCCCATCACGAACCCTCTGTTTCACATCCGGTACGTGCCCCGGTGACCCGCAGAAGATCCCCTCACTAACCACCACTTCTTGTTGCAGACAAAACGGAGACCTTCAGTCGCAGCCCCAGCTTAACCACGTGAGCCCCACGAACGAGAACGTCAGCTTCGGCAAGCGCGACTACAACCAGCTGTCCTTCTCGTACCTGAACGATCTGGACCGTTCGGACGCGGAAACGACGACGGAACTGTAAGCGGACCCCGAGTCGCATTGCCATCGTCGTTCAACTGTACTGTGGACGATACAAACAGCCCGAAGCCGAAGCGGAGCTCCCCGGAATCCCCCGTCCACGTTCTGCCGTGTAAAATATTGTGACATAATGTGGCATTTTACGTTCTATTGTTTTTATGCTTTCTGTTTCACTCGATCGAGAGTCCGATCGTTAGTTTTTACCCTTAATCTTACAACACCTATCACAAATCCCAGGCCAAGACGACGGGGTCGGCCCGTATCCGCGTAACCATCCGTACTACTTCGTCCCGTGAGCTAGATAGAAGCCTAGTGTAATAGAATTGCAATTGTTAGGAGATAGAAGTGTAGCTCTACGTTGTACAATATTAAACACTAGCTAGGCGTCGTCTGAAGCAGTAAAGCCGACAGCAGACGGAGGACGGAAGAAGCACAACCACTGGGGAACAAATATTTATTGAGTCACCAAACCGGGCCGGGAGAAGAAACAATAGAGAATACAGAGATCGCAGAAGAAACGGCTTGCCAGCGAAAATGTGTACCACCGTTCCGATTGCAGCAAAGGAGGTTTGGACCTACGAGAAAGTTTAGAATAGTGTCCCCAGACAGTGCCTGCTGTACATATTTAGTCATTTAGATGGGTAAGTCCGCTCTCGGATAGCTAGAAATCGGTCGTAGTTGACAGCCAACGAAGTCACGCGTGACGAAACGGGACCCGGCAACAGGATTCTGCATTGAAGCGTCGCGCAATCAACGTTTTACCACCCATCGGCGTCCCCGATGTGCCTTTATCATTCGTTGCAAGCGACGAGAAGCAATCAGTTAGGTGTAGGAATTGAGTAAGTGCGTAGCCGGTAAGCTCAACTAGCATAACTGTAGCGTTAACGAGGCGTCCAGAGAAACAATAAATTTTTACTCAATTACGAGATTATTTTCAAACCTATCGCTTTCCCTATTTGTATGCGGTCTCGGTGTCCAGTACGGTGTCCATTTCCGTGTCCGACACGTGGTTGAATTGCAGTTTTCTCGTGCGTTCCAGAATATCGCTTAGCTGCAGGCTAACGGTCAGCGGTTTCACCGGGAATTCTACCATGTGGCCGTACACCGGAAGCGAAGGGTATGTCCGCTCGAGTCTAATCGTGGCCAACATTGGCTCCCGGGCCGGTGGTTTCAGGACGCTACGGTTCACTATCGGCTCCCGTAACGGTGCTCCGTACGTTTCGATGCCGGGAAGGTACTTTCGCGATCGCTCCAGACCGAGCGATGCGTGTTGAAACTGGCGCTGGTAGTCCTTTGCGCCACGCAACACCTTCGCCGTGGTGAAGCTCACCTCGCGCTGCAGGTCGGGTGGAATCCGGAACCGGTAGCTAGGGGCCGGAGGAAGATCCAACCCTAATGGTTCCCAGTTAACCGGGCTGCCCAGCAGGCCGATGTAACGGCCAGCCAGTGTCCACAACCGTACCGTACGGTCACTGCTTGAGCTGAGCAGTAACTCGCTGCGATCCAAATAGACCAGTTTGGTGACGCAGCTACGGTGCGCTTGGTAAGAGTTCAACAACCACGGTTTCGGTTGCGAACGGGCTGATCGCTTTGCACGCCCCGGTATCACATCGTCCAGAAGGAACGGGAACAGAATCCGAAGTGAAGGTTTGTTCACTTTGAATTTATCGTCATCGGGAATCCTGCAAACGGACAGCAGAAAGAAGTTGCAAGAGGTGGCCGAGGTGTTGCAATCCACTGCTTACCAACAATTTTCAATGTACCACGTCTTGATGTAACCGAGTGCCGTGCCGGTGAAGAGGAAGCGGTTCGAGAAATCGCTCGCCATCGCCAAAACCCGATCGCCTGCCATGTGGATCGCACTGAACGCACCCCGGTAGCCGCCGTCCGGATGGTGGGACCAAACTTGCACCATTCCCGTGTCGAGCGAACCCAACAGTGTGCCGTAGTTCGGAGCCATGGGGCGACTCGGCAGAAACATTAGCACCTGAATCGCAACCCGTCGCATCTGCTCCAACCCTGATGGCATGACGATCCTAGACAGGCGTCGATCCGTCGCCCCATCCATTGACGCCTGAAACAACGATCGTCGAATGGTGGATCTTCGGCGCACTTTCAGTCTCTCATTAGCGGATTCGCTACTACCCTGCGGGCGTAACACAATCGGCAGACGCGTGCGAGGATTGGCAGCGTTATACCGGCGATACGGTTGTCCCGTTTCCAGCATCCACAGCACAAGCTCTCCGGCGTAGCTACAGGTGGCCAACGCGCCCGGTACCGAGTCATTAACGGCAGCACATAGCACATCATCCGAGTGTAGCTTCCGCCACGGTAAACCGTTCGGGTATTCGTCTTTCGCGTCGCTGGCAGCAGCAAACTCCACCACACGATGGTTCCAGCCCATCGCCAGAATGCGATTAGCGCTCCAGAAGATGGCCGTCACTTCGCAGTCCTCCTCGATGTGCATCGTGCGCATGCAGGTACGACCACTAAGGTTCCACACCTTCAACGACCCATCACGGGCTCCAGTCACCAGCAGCTGTTGCTTACCATCGAAACACCCGGCCGTAATCTCGACCGGTTCCGGTAAGCCGTTGCGGATTTGAGTGTGCGCCTCGGTTATGATGCTCATCTTCCGGTTCATCCGATGATCCCACGTGATAATGAAGCTATCGAGTCCACAGCTAACGACCAGCTTGTAGAGGGCATTGTACAGTAGCACTGAAACGGGGCGAGTATGACTCTCGCCGTCGGTGCGATCGAGAGGAATCTCGGGACAGCAAGCCACAACTGCCAACTTATTGCTGGCCATCGCAAGCTGCCGCTCACGGTCGTCGTAGTACGCACAAACAGCCAGCCCTTTCGCAAGCGTCGTGGCCAGTTGGCTGAACGTTTGCAGCAACACCCGATTCCGTGCGTCCCACACTTTCACGTTGCGCTTCTGGTCGAGGCTGTAGATTTTCTCCCCAGCATCCTGGACGAACAGGAACACAATGCTTGCCGTGTGGCCAATCAGAACGGCCGACGGTTTCTCTGGACGCCGGATGTCCCACAAACGTAGATCACAGTCCGGACCACCGGACACCAGTAGCTCCTTGGTAGGTTCGAACGCAAAACATGTCACTCCACGGGGCACGTAGAAGTCGATCCTTGACGAGCGGTTCTCCAACGACTGTATCGTTAGAGTGGGAAGAGGGACAGCCTGATGCTTTGGCCCCTTCGTTGTGGTGGTCGATGTTAGTGGATTCTCCTCGGAGGCTGCGATGAAACTCTTTAAGCTTTCAACATACCGCACCGATCGCACTTGATCCACTAACAAACGTCCAAAATGAACGCAGTCCACCGGAGGATACATTCCGGCAAGCAGATCGACCCAGCGAACCCAAGTAACCACCGAGAAGGACTCGCCCGATATCGTTGCCTTTCGGTCGGGATGTAATTCCAACACCGCCACGTGTCCTTCATAGTCTCCAACGAACAGCCGGCTTGGTTCGTCCCGTCCGTACCGGTAGTCCAGAGTACTGATTGGATGGGGCAATTGTTCGATGACCGTTTTTAACGTGAACGAACCCGCCACGACGTTGTAGAACCGGAGCTCACACTCTAAACTTGCCACGCACAACGAGCGCTGGTCGGGTAGAGATACCGCATCGAGGACCCAGGTTTTCGATCGTTTCAGCCGCGACGGGACCGAGCGAGCTTTCAGAGAGAGTTTCCAATTCTTGGTCCAGAAATTGATAATCCCCTCCCTGGACGTAGTTATCCAGTGTCCTTGCGACCAGCTGATGCTACCGTCCTACGGCGGGAAACAGGGGTGAAGGTGGCTGGGAGGTCCCATCGGCCCGATACTCACGTAGTACACCATGGGACAAAAGTCGATCTTCACGATCGTGTACACTTGACGGCCCAATTTCACCTCAAGATCGTCGGCAATGGGTAGATCGAGCGATTGTTTCACGGCCAGCGGATCGTCGTCCTGGAAGCCCAGAATCAGGTAACTTAGCAGCTCGTCCCACTGGCAAAATTCATCGTGATCGGTGTTTATCTGCAGGAATAACGTTCGATACTGCTCATCGGTGTAGCGCAATCCGATGGTGACGAGAACTTCTCGAAGTTCGGCGCGGGTAAGTCGGCCAGCGCTTGCTAGGAAAGTAGTGTGCAGAAATTCTATTTGCCTAACCGAAATCGCACGGTGGATCTCCTGGTCCACCGGAACCGAAGAGAAACGGGCCGCCATAATACGAAGAGATACGTTACTGGGAAACGCTTCCCTCTTCAGGGTTACTTTGATGAAGGAAGCAAATTCAGTTGAAAGTTTGTTTCTTCTATGACATCTGTTGCACTAAGAGCTCGCTAGTTGGAAACTCTCAATCGTATCGCTAATTTTTCTTTTTATGGTTAACTCAACTTCATTTATTTGTTTTCAGCTCGTCCGCTCAAAAACAAAACCAAATGTATCGCATAATAAAACAGCTCCACTGATGGAAAATGTTGTCCACTGAAAGTCTCAACACCGACCAGTGTGCGGTTTGCAGTTCCAACAACAATGCCCGACCAAATGTAAACAAATTTCGCTGTCATTTCCGCGCCGAAGCGCCAAAATTGATTGTCCCCAAATTGCATCTTGGCAGTAGCTGCACAGATTAGATAACGAGACACGAGTGCATTTGTTTACGAACGACTGAAGTACTCTTTTATTTACTCTTCGCATACGATACGCGCGTGCAGCGTCGTGGGTGAATCGAACATTATCTTTGAGCTTCGTGCCGCAGACTGCGTAAAGCCCGAGAATGTCCGATGTGACTAATCTCGCCGGTGTCCAGGTCGGATTTATAGGTGGTGGAAATATGGCACATGCCATTGCATCTGGATTGCTGAGCAAAGGTACGGGGAACTAGCCATTCATTGAAATAACTGGCCACTTATTCACCGATTGCTCCTTTTGTTTCCGGTGCCTTCGATTCTACTACGTACAGGCGTCCTGCAGCCGGACCAAATTCATGTAACGGCCACGAAGCTGCAGAACTTAAAAGAACGCTGGTCGCCACTCGGTGTGACGCATTTGGGTACTGATAATGTGGAGCTACTGAAACATTCGAGCATCGTTTTTCTCTGTATTAAACCTCAAGTTCTTCCTTCGCTAACGGAAGATCTTAACCATGCACATGTGACGGGCTCGCTTCCAAACTGCCAGGATAAACTGTTCGTTTCTATACTTGCCGGTGTGACACTGGAACGTCTGCGAGGCGCACTTTACAAAACAACAATGGCAACCTTCGTGCGCACCATGCCCAATACGCCGATGCAGGTTGGTCTCGGCTGCACCGTTTACTGTGCCGAAGCCAATCGCTCTTCAAGGGTTGAGCCGCTGTACGAAGCTCTGAAAAGTATGCTCGGTTCCCTCGGAGTTGCGTTCGAGGTGCAGGAGAGCCAGATGAATGCCGTCACTGGATTGGCTGGATGCGGACCGGCGTATGTGTACCAGTTTATCGAGGCCCTTGCCGATGGTGGCGTGAAGCAGGGAATTCCCCGCGCCATGGCACTACAGCTGGCAGCTAACACCGTCATGGGTGCGGCCAAGATGGTACTCGCTACAGGCAAACATCCGGCGGTGCTGAAGGATGAAGTTTGCTCCCCGGGCGGTGCCACCATTCACGGTGTACATGCTCTCGAGCAAGGATCGATGCGCGGCACGGTGATAAATGCGGTCGAAATGGCCACTAAACGTTCGTCCGAACTTTCGTAATCGTAAGCATGAAGACATAGGATCTGCGTGATCGTTAAATATGCGTGGCCATTATAGTTGTGTCGTTCGACAATAAACACATTCGTCATTGAATCTCATCGTCACGTGCACATTATGTATTTGTGAAAATAACATCTGAATTATTGAAAAAAAAACTTTATACAGTTTATTCTCCACCAACTCAAATTCTTAAAACAAAATTACAGTTGCGCTGTGGCGTTCAATCTTGTCTGTCCTTCTTGCTTACATACTCGACGCACCGGGACGGATCGGTCGGAAAGTAGTCCTGCATCTTCGTCATCAACCGTTTTAGGCCCTGAATGTACTTGCGCTGTGTTTCGTCGTTCATGACGTGGGCCACGTTTTTAGAAAAAATCTTCTCACGTCCGGTACGCGCGTGAATGCCCACCATTGTCACACCGATCGGCCACGGTGCATTACCGATCGCCATCGTTAGGTACGCGTCGCTGGCATGGATATAATCACGCTTCAGTAAGCTCTTCGTAATGTCCGTCAAGCTGTCGAGGATGTCCTCCGGGATGGTTTTGTTTTTCAACTTTCGCAGCAACGGCCGCAGGTACAGCCGCGTCTGCTCGAACGTAGCTCGCGCAATTTTCCCTTTCGTGGCCATCCGCTCTGCCGCAGTGACCGAGCTAAGCTGATCGTTCCAGATCTTCAGCAGAAACTGAATAAGGGTCATTATCACGTCACAGTCGTGGTCTTTACCGCTGCGCCCTAATCGAACTGCCATTTGCTGAATCGATTCATACGTCACGCTATCGTCCACATCGTAGTCTTCGTTTGAGTTCTTCGCCTTTCCCATGCCCATGATACCCGACCCTTGCCCGTTGGAGGTAAGGATTTCATTAAGATATGCTTCGTCCACCTGCTCCATCGCTTCCTGAAAATCGTTGCGGAACCCTCTGTTGATTTCTGGGGCCGAAATTTCCAACTGGCGCAACCGATGGCAGGATTCTTGTTCCGTTTCACCGTACAACAGGATCGGTTCGCCTCGTTCACGTAGCTTCCGGATCACTTCCGAGCGGGGCAGTTTGCGGAAATCATACTTAGCGTCCTCGTCGATGGCTGCGCTACCATCCTTTGCATCCCCAGCACTGTTTGCACGAGTGCGGTCGGCTTTGTTATAGCCACTTTTCTCCAAATACTCACTCTCCTCATGCGCGAGAAGATCGCCCCGTTTAAAGTACTTTTTCTTCTCATCCTAGAAGCGAAAGAAAAACATTAAAGTTATGCGCATGTTGCGCCCTACGATTCGACTATCAGCGGGGGTTTACTTACCACTAGTTTCTTTTCTTCCAAAAGTTTCCTTTTTCTTGCAATTTCTGCTTTTAAAATATCCATTGTTTCGTAGATTACCAACAAACAAGTAGGTTTCTGGTGCGATGCTCGGCCTAGAAAGTAAACAAGGGTTTAGTCAGTTTGACATTTCCCTGTCAAAGTCTCTTTTCGATCGTCAGCGCCCTCTGTCCGTGAAGTTGTGATAGGCGATATTTCTATTTAAAAAATGACGTTAGTTATCTCCGACAGATCACATTAATCATCCAGTGCGGCAGATTACGAATTAATTAAAAAATTCTGTACTTCTGTGAAACGGTGCAAAAGTGACACGAAAACAACCCAAAGACATTCGGAACACATTCAGTTTGCTGTTTTTTCTTTCCCACCACAGCTCAGGGGACTGGTAGAAGGTTTTACTTTTATTACTTCAGTAGATGGAAATTAGAACAAGTTTAAGCGACAATTGTGGAGACCACAACAAACTTATTACTTCTTCGCGACCTTCGCTGGCTGCTTCGCCGTTTTTGCAGCGGCAACCTTCGTAGCCTTTGCGGCCTTCTTCTTCGCAACCAACTCTAGGCGCTTGGCATTGTTCTTCAGCAGCTGCTTCTTGCGGTTCTTTTCCGTGGCAATGAAACGCAAAGCCGGATCGCTCTTGCCGAGCGTGACGTTGCGCTCCTTCGCACGGGCCACAATACGTTCGCAGCGGCGCAGCTTTGCGGCCAGCAGGGCACGACGCTTGGTCACCTCGGCGTACGGATTCAGTTTCACCATCTGTCGCGTGTTGGTCAGCGGATTAAGGCGGCGTACATGACGGTGCACCTTGCGCTTGGGAGCCTTCAGCACTCGCCGGATCTCTTCCGCCTTGAACAAGCGGGAGAGGTCGGTGTTGGCCATGATCGGCGTCGGCAGATTGTAGTTCTTCTTGAACTTGGACTTCTCCTTCCACGTGCCATAGATCTCGTCGAGTTTGGCGAATGCCGACTCGGTCCAGACGCAGAGGCGACCGACGTGGCCACCGGGGGCCAGCTTCATCAAGTTCATCTTGTACACGCTCATGGTGTCCACACCCGGGATGTTGCGGAATGCCTTGCGCAATCCCTCGTCCTTGGCATAGATGACCAGTGGACCACGACGCTGGACGCGGCGACGGTTACGCATCTTACCACGACCGGCACGCAGACGCTGCGAATTGTAGACCTTCTGCACGTCGGCCCACACCTTCGTACGGCGCAGGAACTTCACAGCCTGCTTGGTCTTTTGGAACTTCTGGACTTCATCTGTGACAACCAGCGGAAGCTCCGAAATACCATCGACAATATGACCTAACGAAGGAACATGAGACGTTCAATGCATTTCACTACGTTCACCACAATTATTGCCACCTTGCTTGGGGTGAAACCTTACCGCGCGATTGCACCAGAGCCGGAACGCCGGTGGCAGCCAGAGCGGAGATCAGAGCGTAGCGCTTCAGGTTGATGTTGATCCTGCGGTGCCACTTACGCCAGGTCTTAGTCGGGGCAAACATGCGACCAC
The DNA here is from genome assembly GCF_943735745.2 of Anopheles bellator. Classification (NCBI taxonomy): domain Eukaryota; kingdom Metazoa; phylum Arthropoda; class Insecta; order Diptera; family Culicidae; genus Anopheles; species Anopheles bellator. Next base: position 21,921,742 of record NC_071286.1, read on the forward strand.
CACGGCACATGTTACCGTACGCACCCTGGCCGGAACGGTGGGTACCACCACCGCGAACACGCGGAATACGAGCCACCGCACGACCCGTTCCCCACGATTCGGCCGACGTTTGGTGGCCAGCAGCTTCGCTAACGGCGTACGGTTGGCGCTTGTTGCGACGCATCAGCTGCGAAACTTCGCTTACGACATCCGGGCGGATGGGGGCCTTGAACAGCATCGGGAGCGAGACTCCCTTATCCTTAGTCGCTTCATTTTTTTCAGTGTAAACACTGATCAGAGGGCGTGATGCCGTCAAACTCTGGAAAGTAAAACCACAAAAGAAAATATTAGTTTATCATGAAACCAAGCATGAAAGCCGAAAGTGGAATACAGCAGGGAGTGACAAGTCGGACTCAGGAAGAGAGGCATACGAATTGCGGGCGAACCCATAAAAGAAAATGAATGATACAATTTACGAAAAGCAAGTTGAATAGATTTTTCACGGTCCCTAAAGGACACTAAGTCATTCGGCGAAATTCACAGTCAACAACACATACACACAGACAAAAGTCCTTTCACACTCCAGCCAAACACGTTTCCGGCGAGCAAGCACGCATGGTCCTTGAGGATGCCGATTATTCATTTGGGCTTGGGCAAGAAATATCTCACAAAATGTCTTTCCCTATCCTGATTACATTCTTCTCGTATTTCACCATATTCGCTAACCAATAGCATAATCATCGCAGCTGTTTTATAAATCCCGAGCCAACCGCAAGCAAGACAACAAGCCCAAGGTACGACTCACGCGCTCCGATACAAACAAGTGGCATTTTATCCCTCAAAATTACTGCCATCGATAGAAATTTTACATCAACGGACGGCCCTTGACTACGGGAATTGCTATCCATTCGCCACTTACCATTTTAGCACAATATTACACCCGAAAATAGAGAATTATTTTTGGCTGCAATCAGTAAAGCACGTCCGCCATGCCACGGAGGACTGAAAAAGAACTCTTCAAAGCGGAAGCAGCTCGATGCGGCTTTTCCGTGACAGCTGTCAGTTTGACGTTGTACTCCGTTCAGTGGCTGACCCGAGACCCCGGCAAATAATTTGGATTTGCTTTTAATTTCAACATAAGTCAATGTTCAAGTGTGTCACATTATCAGTAATCTTTCTTGTTAATTTTAATAACGAAAGAGAGACACACAAAATAAGTCAAAAATGTAACAAATTGCAATATTTCTGAAAAGCGCATTCGGAGGCAGCAATTCCAAAAGCCTTTTCAACGTAAACAACAGCTTGCCGTCAGAAGCTAGCTTGTCAAACTACCGAACCTTGGTTAGAAACTAAAATATTTATTTTCTAAAACTCAGTAGGCTCAATTTCCTATCCTGCAAATATAAAGAGCAGAATTCTTCTTCGTATTCAATTTCGTGAAAACAATGGCCGTTGAAGTGTTGGTTGATGCCCTGCCCTACATTGATCTCGGTTATGATGATCCCGGCGTCCGAGAAGCGGTAACACGATGCGCAGCAGATAGGGAAAACATCTTGAAACCCGTGGAACTCACGCTTCGCTTTCGCATTGCAGGCTATCGCAATGGTGGAAGAAGAATGCCGGCGTTACCGGCCGACGAAAAACTACCTGGAACATCTGCCGCCCCTAGCTACCACTGCATTTGAGACCGAGCTGATGACTGCCGAGTTCGAACGCATCCAGAACCGTTTACCGATGGAACCGCTGAGCATGAAACGGTACGAACTACCACCGCCACCGGCCGGCAAAATGAATGAAGTGTCAGCGTGGACGGAAAGTGTGGACAATTCGATGGCCCAGCTCGAGCACCAAGCCGTACGGGCCATGAACCTGGAACTGATGTCAGAGTATGGATGCGAGATGTGGAAATCCTATCTCGAAACACTGGTAGCGATGCAGGCCAAGTGTCAAGCGCGCCTGGCGGAAGTGAAGAAGGAAATACAGGACGTGAACTGGGGCCGAAAAACGAAGCAAACGCAGGGAGGTGAAAAGCTGCGCTCACTCGAAGCTCAGTGGGTCATGCTGGTGTCGAAGAACTATGAAATCGAGCAGGCCTGTGCTAAGCTGGAGGAGAAAACCTACCAAAAGAATATGGAGCTAAATATCTCGCAAAAATAAATTAAATTCGTAATTACTTTTACTTAGTTGTTTTCGAGGTTAACTTTGATTTGGAAAACCGCACATTGATCTGCGAATCAAATTCAACTCAAATTGTTACTCTCTCCTAGAGTGTTGTTTTCAGAAAATTTATTCTTTTTACACAACTACATCAATGGCTTCATTTACACCGACAACTAAACATACAAACACGAAACACATTTAACATTCATTGTTGAAAGCATTCTACTTTGCTAATTTTTCAGCTTGATTAATATGTGATCGGGTTCGCTTGGGTTCTGAAAACAAAATCAACCGATTGAGGATTTTTCCATGCTTAGGCCTTCTTTGGTCATTCGAAAACAAGCGAGAAGCGGAACATGTAATATGAAATTTCATGATTTGAGAAAATACTGCTCTTCGATCACTCGACTTTCTACAAACCCACCGCTCACAATTAATGTGTACTTTGCGTAAAATTGCCAATAAAATATATCATCTACGAGTGTAAATCTTATGCTAAAAATGTTACTTTGGCGTGTTTTAGGTGCATTTGACATTGCCACATACTGGGCATTTCGGAGGTAGGAGTTACTGATTTTTGGGGAAGGAACAAGGTCTCTGCTTTACATCAAGTTCGGCCGCAGTTCCGGTAGTTTGTAGTTGGCAAAGTGAAACGGTGGTCCCGATGGCGACGGAGAACGGCTTCCCCTGTACGGTGGAGGGGCAGCAGACTGTCCTTCCTCGGTGGTAAAATTTTCGATGTTCTCGATCGGTTGAACACCGGCCGCCAATGCCATGTTCTCTCGCAGCTGCTGTTGAAACTGCTGTTCAGAAATTCCGCTTCGTTGTGTGTTGGCGGTGCCCGAAGCTGAGTTGGGCACCGTTTGCGACTGGTGCTGCTGTGCGCCGTATGGAAGCATAGCCGTTCGGCCACGTTTCCGGCGGGGTAGGATACCTTTGCGAGCCATGTAGAAGCTAGGAATGGGTGTACAAAGAAGAGCGCATTAAAATAACCTGTTCAGAATGGTACTTTACGATTTTTACCCGTACCGTATGGTGGAGATCGGTATTTTGAACTTTATGCTAACGTTTTGGAACGTTTCACCACCCGAAACGTACTCTGCCGCCTGACGAAGTAGTTCCTCCGAGCGGCGTATTCTTCGTCCGCCTGTAGCGCTCGGGTCCACCGGTGGCGGCGGCTGTTGGTGGCTGTTCGTATCATACTCACACGTAACGTTGGCCAACGCGAACTCTGCGTAAGTCAGTAATTAATAGTGACATTATTGTATAGACGGGTTATATGCGGGTTATATGGTCAACGGGTAAGTCATCAGATCTCAAGAAAGCTCTTTAGTTTGTCATCAGATCTCAAGAAAGTCGGCGAATCGCTAGTTCTTAAAAATAGAATTTACTTGCATTTCGTTTGTATGGATCTTTTGGATGCACAATATATATATCTATGTATATATATATATCCTGGTATATCCGGTCATAAGTTCTATTCGTTCACATTTTCACTTGGCTCATGAGAAAAATACCCCTCTCAGTACAAAACAAGAACTTTTCGTGGAAATAATGGCGGACACTGAGTCAGACATTCATTCATGTGCAGGAGAAATTGCACCAGCGGCGTCTCGCACAGCATCAGCACCATCATTTTTTACCTACGCAGTGTTCCAAAATACTCTCTCGCGTTTCTGATGGCGGCCGGCTGGATAGAATGACTGATTTGACTATAAATTATTTGGTTCACACAATTCTGCTGGCGCCCCCCATTCGATTACAAAACTATCTTCATCGGCACAATTACCTTACTATAAGTACGGCAGGGAAATGGTGTGGACCATCCCTGTTCTCTCCTACCAGCGTTTCCTACGTCGCTTGCCCTCGGTCTCGGAATCAATGGTTCATGGGACCAAAGGGGCGATCGGCGTCCGAGGAAAGTGTAGGGTTTGGTCTGGTCTGTCTAGAAATCTATGCTCACGAGATGCAAAATAGTGGAAGAAAACGCCGCGTTTCGTGCGTTAAACTATAAATATACAAAACCGCCTTCCGTATGCAACCCTACCCAATACGCGACCGGTTGCGGTTCTCTCTCACTGGCGAATAACAAACAAAAAAGGTCTAAACTAAAGGTAAGCACAGGCGAAACGTACGAAACGAAACAAACAAATAGCATAATATTAGTGTTCTGCTTATAAAACAGACGTTGACTAGAAAGCTTCACGATCTTTTCCTATAACTTTTCTTCAACAAAAGAAAATTTCACTTGTTTTGCGCTACGCTACGTTAAAATGTTTTGGAAACTAAAGGTTCACCTTGGCTTGTGATTTTTGTTCTATTTTTCCATTTGTCTTGTTTCATTAACCTATCTCGCCCATGTCCGGAGGGTTAGAGCGGAAAGGTAACTTACAAGTCAAAGAAATCTTTCTCCGATCGACTATTCAAACTAAAGCTGGTGCTCCAGTGGTAACGGTGCCGGGCACACCGCCGAGCAACCAGCATGGCATCGCCCTGCGGTAGGTTCGTACTGTAATTCGCAAAATATTCTGCAAAGGAACCAAACGTACAAAATCTATTTGGCTGAGGAACAATGGCTGACTGAATACACGTTTCGCGTGCGAACGCGAGAACGTACACGGGATGTTTGTTGATTTGGTTTTGTTTAGTTTCATTTGTTCTGACTATTGGAAGATGTTTGATGTTTGATGATCAAACACGGGGCACTCACGTCCCAATGCCCCCCTTACGTTACTGGCTCCTCTAAGGAAGAATTCTGTCCCCGTCTTGCGCTTTCCCGCATCGTTCACTTATCTATATGGTTCAGTGTAAAATAATATATATACTTCATCTCGACTACATCCGTTCTCCCTGGTCACTCCCTGTGTTCCACACCCGACGGAGTGCCTACCGTATATCCCTATGTTGGCATCTTTTATCCTGGCTGCGATTACGGCTCGCGACGCAACACGTTCTTTGACACACACAAGTCTAAATATATATATATATATATATTTATATGTATAAATTTAATAGTTATACTTATTCTGTTGACTATATCCACAATCCTTGGCTTCTTGTTGTGTGTTGTTGGTTGTTTTGTTTCTTGTTTGGTTAAAACTAGAAGTAAAATTAAAGTAAACACCATCATCCCGAGCGTCGTCAACAACCTCGCGATTCGAGTTGCCGTCAGCTCCCCGGTCTCTCTCGATCCCGCTTCTATATACCCCATAGTATTGGCACGGTGCTGGCAACGACAGCGACCTGTGCCGATGACACCACCGGGGTCGCTGATGCGGCAATGACCGACGCGTTGGCATAGTGGAAGGTGGACTCTTGAGGTTGGTCCGTTTGGCAAATGAGTGGCGACGATTGCACTAGCATCGACTGTTGCGGCTGGTGGTGCTGCAGCAGTAGCTGATGCTGCTCTTGCTGATGCTATTGAATTTGGCTGGTCAGCTCTTTGATGATGCGCTTCTTCTCGGCCGCCTCCTTAAGCTGCCTCGGCATCGGGTAGGCCGACTTGATGTCCCACCGCTTCATCCAGTTGCGCAGCGTCTTGCGAGGAACTTTGTGCATTTGCGAAGCTCTACCGGGCGGGCGGAAGAGGGAAATGGTTCATTGTTCGAACTGGCCCCCATTTCGATCCCCCCCAGGGGGCGGCCATCACTTACCTGTAGATGCTTTCACCCGCTTTTACGTCCATCAGGGCGGCCCACAGGGCCTCGGTGTTATACGAGCGTGGTTGGTTGCCACGCGGATTACGCAGCGTGAAGGAGATGGGAGGTGGAGCTCCGGACGGGTTGATGAAGTGGCTGAACGCTTCCCTGGTACGTGCCGTAAGCCGTGGCCGTCGTACCTGCCGACTGTTCGCTGGATGCGAACCGCTTCCGTCCGTTTGACGGGCCAGTTTGCGCACCGTGAGCGATGCGTTGGAACCGCCTCCTGATCCCGTCACGCCTCGACCATATGTGCGCAGGATCTGCGGCCGGACGCTGCCCATACTGTTTCGCCCGCCACCACTACCGACCGTTCCGGAGCCCTTCCCCAACGACATCAGAGCCGGCGGTTTTAGAAGTATCTCGTCTCCCTCGCTGTCCGCCCCGTTGGCCAGCATCCTGCTATCGATTTCCTCCGCCAGCAGCTGTATGGCGTACCGATCGTCACTGTAGTCGACGTCCTCTCCTTCCTCCTCTTCTTCCTCCTCTTCCTCAGCCTTGTAGCTACTGATGACGCCCGACAGGGGCGGGAAGTTTGGCGAGCAGATGATATTTTCGTAACCGTCCTCATCGGTGGCACTGGTTGCTTCATCATCGCCACCGGTGCTGCCGCCACCACCGCCGGATCGCAGGTAGATGTCCATTGCGTCACGATTGAACACGAGCGAAGCGGGCAATCCTCTGGCGGAACGGTCACTATTGGCACTTTCACTACGCGGGCACTTCTGATGCCCCAGTCGACGCTTTTCTGCGCGGGACGACTTTCCCGGCGCTACCAGTGGTGAGTGTTTGCTCTGGTAGTTGGCAAAGAGATTCTCGATGGATTTAACCCGTATCGAGCCGGGCGGTGCCCGCTGGATAGTGAGCGAGGCACCACTTTTGGCACCGTTCGCTTGACTTTTCTGTTGGCGCTGGTCGTCGTCGTTAGGCGCGCCGTTACGGGCGGAACTAAACAGGGGCATTGTTCTTGTCCGCTCTTGTTCGGTCTTGTTGCTCTTGGAAGCCTCATCCTCCGCCACCGGCTCATCTGTCTCTTCTCTCATCTCCAGCACTTCATCGCCTTGACCATTCTCATCATCGTCAGTACGCTTAGGCTCAGCGGCGTCTTGCGCATCATTGCTAGCGGCGCTTCCGTCGGCGTTCTGGGCCGATCTTTCCTTATCCCCACTTTCTGCCTCCTGCACCGACACCCCGTCGTCCACCAGCTCCTCAACCTCCATGGCTGCTGCATGAGCTTCGAGGAGCTGCTGCTCGCAGCGATTCGCGTCTGCAAGTAGACGTACATGCGTACATTTGGAGAAATAAAGAGAAAGTGAGCGAATAAGAGGAAAGAAAACTGCGACGCCGCAGCAAATCATAGAAGGACTAAAGGATGTTAAAACAGGTGAACGAATCCGTACGGAAGGAACCATCTTTCCCGGAGCGAAGGAAAGTGCAATGAATACGAAAACGGAAAGTGGTTGTGAGATGAACGGAGAGAAAGAGACTGTAACGTTACGACGAGCCGGTTCTTGGCTTTGGGAGGACAGACAGAACGACGACCAGCCCAACGCAATTGAAATAACCATCACCAATGTTAGCGCACACCCTATCAAAAGGTGAGCATATGATCATTATGAAATGACATTGGTAGTTTCACATCAACAACCAGGCACCTCCATCCTGACGTAGGCAGGGGCCATTTGGTTTTTTTGAAGCGATTATCAATACAATGAGTTCAAGCATTGGCGGCTCACCAACAAAGCCTCGAGATGCTTGGCTTACAATAACCATAAAAACTGGCCACTAACTAACGTGATGTGTGTTTGAAGATATTGAGAAATAATCGACAGAATGATTGAGTCCGTTCACTGCCACCGGTCAATGGGTACCTACCCGAAGGGATTTTTTCTCCAGGGTCCATTTCAAGCTCATCTTCATCCTCACATGGCTTGCTGCTAGTGTCATCATCTAAAAACAGGAATAGGATCTTAATTACGACAAGTTCTTCGAATCGAACCACTGCCCTGCGTCGAGGCGGCTGCACTCACCAATTAAGTCTTCGGTTTTTATGCACATCTCGTTGCTACTTTCCCCATTATCACTAATATTGCAATCGTCCTGGAGCAGCTGACTCCGTGCTCCGATCACCGGCTGCAGGTGTAAACTGCTCAGCAGCTGTCCCTTGGGGCCACCTCCGTGCCCTGCTCCGCTGCCGCTCTGCTGCGAAGCTCGTGTGTTGTGATGAGGTTCAGATCGATCTTGAAATAAACGGCGGTAGAGACAGATGATAATCTTGTGCGCTATCTATATCCTTTTCCTTAAATTGACACTTTTTAAGCATCCATTAACACCTCTGCATGGCAAGGCCAGCTCGACACATTCCAGTCTACGCGACCACGAAATCCACAATCAACCTTGACGAAGAGCACGATAGATTAGCAGCCTCGGTACCCAAGCAGAATGAGAACACACAATTAACAACCGGCGTCGAGCAGTCCTCGGCACCAAGTCCTCGTGATCATCGGGACCTCGTTCCACAAACTACACAGTGGAGAGATCGAGAGTAACAACTTACTTTGGAACTGGCTCTGGGGTTGTTTGTTGTTTGGCGCCCGTGTATCCTTTGTACTGGTCATGGTGGCTTCGGTCCCCGCATCGGTGGCTGGTAGATGCTGCTGGAAGGAGGTGTTGGTGCTCGACGCCACCGGGGGACTGTGGATTTGGTTTAAATTGAGGGCCGCATCCGAACCGCAGAGACCCCGTATTTTCAGTATTTCCGCACACTTCATCAAGTCCGGCAGACCCGCCTGAGATACGTTCACTTCTCCTTTGTACATGAAATCGACCAGCGCCTGCATGGCCCACAGTTTGATGTCCCGCGGAAGGATGATGATCGGATGCTGGCAGGGGTTCTCACCGAGCAGGTGTTCGAAGTAGGTCGAACAGGCGGCCAGCACCAGCCGGTGACAGTGCACCTGGTGGCCCTCGCACGCCAGCGTCACATCGACGAACCGTTGGCCGGCCAAGAGCTGCAAGCACAGACGAGAGAACCGTGAAGAAGTATTGGCAGAGAGGCAGAGAGAGCATGAATCATTTCAAAGAAGTGCAGCTTATCGCAGCGGAAGGTTGCTTGGGATTCACGAATCCCGAACCCGTGTGCCGCGTCCCCTAGCGAAGCGCTACCGGGGGAAACCCAACTTTTAGTTCTTCTTGTACGGCTTCAGGCATCACTCCGAGACCCTTGACGTCGTCCGTGTGCCTAAGGTTGACACTTTTTCCTTCCACGGGACGCGTCGTACGATGACCCCAGGCATTCCCTATCCCGCAAACCCGCCGGGGGAACACGGCGGCCGACGACGTTTGGGCGCAGACTCAAAACGGCGGGCCCCTTTTACTGGGCAGCAAAGTGTGTAAAAAGGTTCACTCTCGAGGGGGTTCCTTTGGAAGAAAGGTATCATCACGTAAGTCGTAAGTAAGGGTAGGGGGCCCACTGTTCGAACCACGAAGAGATGGCCCACACCGCTTCCAGGCTGGCTTCGGCGACCCTTTGATCGTCGTGCACACAACAGCTCCTTTTTAAGACGTTTAATTAAATACATTAGATTCCATCGGGAGCCCTTCCGGTGTCCAAGGGCGGATGAGCGAGCGAGAGGATGCACGGTAACCATGGCAGCCGCGGAGTGGCCCGGACCCTTGCGTGAACCCTTTAAACAACCAACTTTCCACCCCTTTCTAGTGGCGGGCGTCCCGAAAATCTGGTACCTTGTTACTGGATGGTGGTGCCGAAAAAAGCGCAGGTCTAGGTGGGAGATTAGCAAGCAGAGCGCAGGGCGAAATAGGAGGGCGAAACCACCGGTGGTGCCTGAGAAGGGGTTGCGCAGAGCAGCGGCAGAAAGGAAGGATGGCCCATGATCACGTTTCAAACATGGCCAGGAACCCCTGGGTTTTAGCATCGAAGCGACCATGCGCGCGTGCCACCAAAAAAATAACGGAGACCACCACCCGATGCCTCATTTATGCTGTCGAACGCAGACCTCCGCACGAGTGAATGGACGCCGCCGCAGCAGCCCTTTAAAAATCAGGGAACCCTCCGAATTTTGGATGCACTTTGCGCTCCGTTGCGGCACCGTAGAGCGGCTCCTGCGGTCCTCCCGCCCTAGGTCCGTCATCGTACACGGTTCTCCCGGTTATCGGAGCGGGACGGACGAAGAGGCCAGGGGGCGCGCCCTCATCTCCGGTGTTTGCATCGTTTGTTTAGCGTTCCCATTACGACACCGGCGCGAATTGAGCCTCACTCACGCATACGCTTGCAACTCGAGGATCTGCCATACACACCCGGTGTCCTTGCAGCGCGGGAAAGAGAGAGCGAGAGAGCGAGAGAGCAGTTGCATCCGCGCGATTATCGTTCCTTCCGCGCTACAAACAATCCGCGACCCACGCGGCCATTCAAAAAAAAATGGATGAAAAACAAATCCACCGCACGCAACAAGGCCGCCGCCGTCGTCGAACGCACACAGTCGCACGGGTGAGAAGGTTACCATTGACAACACCGCCGCCCGCCGCCGTATGGCAGCCTCCGAGAGCGATGTCGTCATCGCCGGAGAGCACGCCATCCGCGTGATAACTGCCGCGCTGGGGAGGTGCGAAGCGCGGGACGGGAAGAAAGATAGCGCGTGCCACACGCGGCGCACACTAGCATCTTCTCGATACACAGGCGTGCACGCACACGCGTACCGTCGTGCCCTCGTTCGTTGTGGCCGTATTGTGTGTGCACTAGAGTGAGGAAGAAGCTACAAAAATACTCGAGGGACGTTTAGGACCCTTTTGCCGACCGGGAGCAGCGAATTTCGATTCCCTCTGCCGCGGGTGGTTACTGCGCATATAAATTGGATCTCTCCCCCTCGGGCGCATCTCCGACCGGGAAGCGGCGCGTTCCCCCAGGGGGTTGCACCCGCACAAGTCAATGACCAGCAAATCCATCGATGTAATTGGCGTCCTTCGCAGGGATTTCGCAGCGGTCACTCGCCAGTATTGGGGATGGGACATTAATTAACGGCGCAGATGCCGTTGGCCGTCCGTTGGCCGGCGCTTCATCAACACACGTACCTGTGGGAAGGCCGCTCCCAGGCTGCCGAGGTGGCTGTTCCAGCGGACGCAGAATTGTTGCGATAGCCCGGCGCTCATGGTTTCCTGTGTTTCCTGCGACTGCACGCACTTATCATTGGCATTTATCACAACACACCGCCGGCTCAGTTTTCCAGTGTTTCGTGACTAGTAGCGCAGCATCGCTGACATCCGGGTAACCTGTGCTGCGGTGGGGGTCGGAAAGAACAAAAGAAACAGAAAGAAACACCTATGTAACAATGACCACACTCCTCCTGGTGACCCGCCAGTTAGCACACTTTCGTCGGCACAAACACACCAACGAATCCGAATCGCGCGGGTCCCCTCAATAGAAAATCAATAGTGTCACTGTGTAAATAACGGAAGACGGTCTCTGTGGGCCCGGGACCCGAGCGATAGGGAATTCACCACACAATGACCACACTGGCACTACCGCGCGCGGCGGAACGATTTTGCACAAAGGCACCGAGAGCGCGCACGGCGAGGGTCGTCGTCGTCGTCGCCGTCGTCGAGATGGACTCTGCTGGGGTCAAAGGTTGAACATCCCTGTGTCACTAAACGAAATTCGGACTCATCCTCCTCGCGATACACACATACACACAAGGACGTGCGCGCGTGTGTATACTTTTTACGAACCCCCCGTGTGTTCCGTGCTTGTTGCTGCTACTCGCTCACTCACGCGACGCCCGCGAGACCACGACGCGAGGGGGTGAATCTCTTAATCCGTTTCGGCCGTCCCGCTCTGGCGCCCCCAAAATTCCGCCTGCCTTCCGACGACGACGACGACGTCTGAATCATAGGAACCTACGCCGCGCACAGCACACTATCAACCATCGACCATCGACGCCTGCCCAGCGCCCCCGAGGGTGGGTTGATAGAGAGGGTGCACGCGCTACGCCCCCTTCGGTGTCATCTTCGGTGAGCAGCGCCTCAAGCGACCCATCCGCTTGCTCCCATCTCCCATCCGACCCGACCCGATTACGAAATGTCACACACCACCACCGCGACGATGGCGACGGCCAATACTACCGACCCTTTGCTCGCGCTGGGTGGCGCTTCACATTATCGATCACAAAACTTTTCGACCCCAATGCGGTTCGTGGGGTGCTTCTCGCACACACCAAACGAGCCCCGACGACCCCCACACACAAATGCACGCACGCACGCACACCGGCCCACGGGCGCGTAGTAAAATCGGGCAATGGAGCCGCACGTCGGGCGGCCTACTACGCGGAGCTGGTGACACTTTGCCCAGCACTTCGCCTGCACTCCAGCAGCCAGCCAACGTCCGATGATGCAAATTCGCTCCTCTGTTTGCACTTTCGTTGCACAACACTCACACAATACGGCGCGCAGCACACCTTCAGCCTGGAGTAGTAGATGCTGCTTACTCGGCCATGGTCTCGCTGTTGTTGTTGTTGTTATTATCTTGATTACAGAGATTTTGAGCCTGAAGCTTCTTTCATCTCTTTTTGCAGGTTTGTAGGTTTATTGTTTTGGTTTGTTGGTTGGAAAATGAGACAGGAGATTGCTTTTTACGATGGTGCCACCAATTTTGCTAACAGAGACTAGGAACGCAGAGAGAGAGAGAAAAGTTTCTCTCTCTCTCTCGTTTCGTGTTCGGGATTTTAGAGATGACGGAAAAGTTGAAAAATTAATGAAATTTCTTGCTCTGAATTTCTGAGGCTTTGAATCCCTGAATAATAACTGAACGGAGTTAACTCGCTAATTCAACTTTGAAACGAAATGAGTAAAACAAAAACGAACGTTCGCTTGCATTTCACTCTGTGTTCGACTGAACTCTGAATCTCGCGGTCGCACCGCTCTACGGGAAAACGGTGCACTATGGGAAAACCTCGTGCAATCGGTGCGAAGCGAGACGGCACGCTCCGAAGTGCATTGATTTTTCACTCTCGCTCTCTCTCTGCCGGTCGGCGGTTCCCCTTCTATATCTCTCCCTCACGGTCGCTTTCGTTCTTTGTCTCTTTTTTTAGTGACCCAAGTGAGCGTATCCTGTGTGAACTCGGCCTTTAGTCCTTGCAGTCGGAGAGGATGCTGGGGAGTAGGAGTTGTTTTGCGGTCTCTTTTTGCCCTCGCACACACAAGCACATGTGTTGTATCAAACACGCACACACGCGCATTCAGTGCGTCCTGACCAGGGCGCGAGTGGGTGAAATTGGGAGTTTTTGTTTTGATTACATTCTTCTCGCGCGTACAGTACACGCACTTTTCGGTTACGGCCGAAGTGTTGTTTTAGCCGACCGTGCCCGTGATGGTTGCCCATGATTGAAACGTACTATCGAACTCCTTATATTTAACGAAACCGGAACTGGCGTAAGATGCATGCTCTGCGCACATATTTAAATGCTTGAAATAGAATTTTTTTGTCGTCTTACGAATTTGAGAGATTTGTAGAGCTCAAACGACTGTGCGGCAAGAGAATTTTTAACATAATATATGTTTGCTTATATGCCTATTGTTATTTTCCATTTTGTTTCAGTGTTCGGTGCAATTTTGTGCAGTGATTTAGTGTGCCGTTCCCGGAGGGAGAAATAGTGCACTGTTCGAAGCGCCATCTACCCATGAGTTTCCATCTCCCGCTGTCACAAATAATTAATCCGTCAGTCGTTTGAATCCCGCTGAACAAAACAAATGCCGAGGTCGACGCAATCGAATCCGGATCGCCTCAAACGGCTTGCCTACGATGAAGCGCAAAGGAATCAGAAACCGGGGCACTGCAACAAATTCCTTCACGCCGTGATCGATCCTGACTTTCTCGGCGAACCGCACGGTTCCCAGGTACTACCTAAGCTGGCCGATCTGGGCTGCAAGTACGAGCTGGAGTCGCAGCCGACTCCGTCGACCGTTACTTTTTACCGCACCGTTCCACCGACAGTGTCTACCACCGGTGCTGTATCGGAAACACGTATCGACGAACCTTTTGCCGTCCTTTTGCTCGATGGGGCAAGTTTTGTTTCGCACGTGCGCAACCATCAGCTGCTGACCGTCGTCCGTTCCGTAAAGGAACAATTACAGCCGGCCACTGTGGACAGACGACTCAGTTTGCTCGTTTTCGGCCTGGTCAGCTACTGTCGAGCGAACCGAGGTAGCGTGGGCCGCCGACAAACAGAATATGCACTTACGGAAGTGCAACTCTTCGAGGATGTTTCGCACCAGCTGTTAGAAACGGCGGAACAGGTGGCCACGTTTATATCGCAGCTTGCCCGTAGCATCGCGGAACGTCCGTACAAACAGCAGCAAACGGAACGGTATGCTAGTGAGCAGGGCGACCAGTACTTTGGCAACGAAAAGAAAGGTTGTGTCCGGGTGGAAGGAACTGCCGGTTTGCAACAGCTCTTCCAGGCCCAACTCATTAAAGTGCCGTCAGTGACTCTCGAGATTGCCGAAGCCATTCTAGGTGCGTATCCCACCCTGAACGCTCTGCTGCAAGCGTTTCGTGACGCTGGCGATGAAGCAGCCCCGCACCTTCTCGCACCGATTGCGATCCGCCGAGCGGGTGGGCCGATTGCAGCGAGTGCCCGTCGGATAGGCCCCGAATTGAGCCGTAAAATATATTTATTGTACACAGCCACAAACCCAGCGCAGGAGCTTTGAATACAAAAGTGTTTATATTTGAAATTTTATACTCGATGTTTCTTCTTCGGGGACGAAAGATTACTATTTACGTTTCATATTGGTGCTGCTCAGGTTGAACAGCTTTTGGGTTTTCTTGATTCCCTTCGCTAATCTGCTGTTGGGATGCAGTTGCCGCGGTGGAGCAGATCCCCCCTCGCTAGTACCACCGGGAGTTGGATCTACAAGTCCAAAACCCATACCAGAACCACGTTTTCCCTTGCCTGCCGGAGCGTACGGTCTGGAGCCTCCCTTGAAGCGGCTGAAATCCACGTTGTCGTAATCGAACGGCACAGGCTTGTTGGAGGTTTGGCGTTCCGCTCCTGCTTTTAATGCTCGTCTAGCTCTCTGCTGCTCCCGTTTTAATGTACGCAAATCTCGTTGTTTTACTCTCCTGTTTTGCTTCCTTTCCGAATTCCAACCTTTGTTCCGTTCGTCGTCCTCTTTGGGAGTTTTGAAAGGATCTCTGTACGGTTCCATGTGCGGTACTTTCACATCGCTACCACCGTCTATTGTGTCTTCGTTCAACTTTCCGGAGGTACTGCACACATCTATTTCCAGTGGGAACGACTTTCTGACTGATTTACCGCTTCCCGCAGGGGAAACCACGGTTGCACCGTTGAAGCAAAGCTTTTCGCCGGATTCTATCGCGTTGCGTAGTTTTGCTTCTTCTTGACGTTTCATTTGTTTGGTCGTGAGAGTGGCGGTGGCCCGTTCCTTTGCGTCTTCGCGGTGCTTCAGTTGTTTCAGCGTTAGACCGGCTACCGGCGGAACCTTTAGCTGTTTCTCCTCGTTTGATAGTTCCATGCACTTGCCATTCTTCTTATCGCTGTTTGTCATCTGATTACTAAGTGTTGATTCTGCAATAGGACCAACGTCAGGTTCAACCTTGGGAGGTAGGAACTGTTTGCGGTATTCCTCCGCCTCTTTGCGTTCCTTCAGGCCGCGCAGACGGCAGGTTTCCAGATACCGTTCGTACGGTGTATTGAATTTCTTTTGCTCATAGCTGAGGTTTTCTTTTTCCCGCAAACCTGCGTGATCTGTTGCCTGTAAAAAGTCATGTGCCTATTACAATACATGTTCTCCATTGTTGCCATAATCGATTGCTTACCTGTTTTAGGGGCCGTGGTTCCGTTTTCCCAACCGCATTGAGTGGGCGCTAGAAAGTTTACCGAAACCGTTAATTAGACTTTTTAAACTCTATGAAAATCGTCGTTGTCGGTCTAGTAGTACACAGTACAGTGAACTTACAGTCTTGACACTTCCAAATACCCCTATGTCAGGGGTATGCTTCATCGAACACGCATTCACCGGTGACCCGACGGAAGCATTTCGATTGAAGCCGCTCGATAAATCTCCCAGCAGCGTAGGAAGATTGGATCCTTCCGTAGCGTAGGCCAGCCGTCCCACGTCGTCGTGGGGACAGACGAGCGGATTGTTGATGTCATACATCGTCTGTATTCTATGGCGATCGTCGGCACGTTGCTCGACGGCCACCGATTGCTTCTGGCTCTCTGCCGGCAACTCCCGTGCCCGCTGCATGATCTGGTGCAGTGCATGGAGATTCTGTCGGACCAGTGAAGGAACAGGCGTACAGCACGCAATAATTCCTTGCATTTCGCGCGGCAATTTGGACGCAATGTCGAGCGCCATGTGCTGTGGTAAAACATAGCCTGGCGATTCGTCCTCTTCACGGGCGATCTTATCGCGCCAATAAATAATCTCTCGGAACGCGTACTTCTGTCGATGATCAAAGACGTAGCGTGACCGACGATAGATGTTCATGATCGTTTCCTCGTTGATGACCGGCTTTTGATAACGTTGCTTGCAGAGGAACGTCGATTTATCGTACACCGTTTGCAACAAATTGTCACCTCCTTTCTCGAGAAGATCGTTCTTCATGCGATCGTAAATGTACAGCAGATAGTGCGTATCCTTTCGCGCGTACTCGACGAAACTCTCCGGGAGGGGCCGCATTCGCCAATCGGCCAGCTGTAACGTTTTGTCAGTATCAGTGTTGCAGTAGTGTTTCAACAGAAATTGCAGACTAAGGCGTGAGAACTGCAATACACGGGCCGCTTCCGCCGTGTCAAACATATTCACGATGTACAGTCCTAGATCGCGCTGCAGCCACTCGATATCGTTGATAGACCCGTGCAACACTTTCAGCTTCCGGTGATCGGTAAACACTTCGTTCAGCACCTGCAGATCGTCGCGCAACGCAAGCGTATCGATGATGTAGTCCTTTGTGCGCGTTGAGAGCTGCATCAAACACGTGAAACCTTGAAAAGTACGGTACGAATGATGCTCGAGATCGATCGCTATCTGCTCGACTGCCTTCAGATCGCGCATTAACGATTCCAGCTGGAAATCACGATCGATAAACACCAATTCGGTTACGGCAAGCGATTCTGGTTCCTGGGGTGTTACGGGTTCAAACACGTTCTTTGGCGGTTGGAAGCGATCAAGCTCAAACTCGTACGGGTGTAGGTAACTAACGATGTTGCCGGCCTCATCGTACTCCGGCAACACGGCCAACGGTTTTACGGAGTTGGGTTTATCACGAATGCGCGGCACAAACGGATTGTTTGCCGAATTATCGATCGGAGTTTTGAAGTTCACCTGCGGCCGTGCAATGTTTGTGCCCGTGATGAGTGTGGCTTTTATCGGTGAGGCTTTGCCCTGTTCGTTCCACGCCCCGCTTAGCCGATAGCGGGGCTCCGGTGCTACCTGTATCTCCTTCTGAACCAGCTCTGTCGGAATTTTTTTCTTGATCCCGGCCATTTCATCCAGATTACTGTGTATTCGCTCAAGCATGTTGTCGTTAAAATCTTGAATCATTTCCAACTGTTCCTCTGGATCGCGGCTGTCGAGAAAAAGAATAAAATTTGAAGCATTCCCGATACGAACGGTCACTACGTTCGCCTACTTACAGCTCTATGTTTCCTTTGACTCCTTGCATTTTGAGAACGTCCGATATTATACCCATCAAGCTGGCGGCATGTGAGTTCATGATTTTGATAAACGACGAGTGCGTTGCGTACAGATCGCGCGATTTCCCCGACGGCATCGCATTGACCGCCTTTACTCCTTCCATGATTGCTTTTTCCCCTTCCTGTAACGAAACGAAACACGCAGCAAAATATTTATCTATAACCGACCTTCGCGCCGTCGTCTCGGGTCTATCTGGCGAAGGCGAACGAACTGCGGTACAAACCTCGCAAAGCTGATGGACACGGCTGTCGCTCGTTGCAATTTCTGCTCGTGGCCTCTTTTTCGAAGTGCTGGCCCCGACATCGTCCTCCGTGAGGTCAATAGTCTTGTGTTTCCTTTGTGTTTTATCGGTCATTTTAGCTACAATGACTTTGAGTATTCAGCAAAAGACGTTGTTCGCAGAGCCACAGACTTCCGACGAGCACATTTTTACATTTTGGTGACCAGGAGGACGAGCTGTCAAATGGCTGTCAGAAATCAAAACATAACCTTTTGCTGCAGGGACTGCGAACTTGACTGCCTTTGAAAATTGCTGTGAATTTTCGGCAGTTTACTCAACTGCCCCACCGTAAATTTGCGCATTTACTATGTAAGATTACATTTTTACAATTATAATTGTTAGTCATTTATTATGTTAGTTTGAAACACGTTTTAATTTTGCACGTTTATGCACGCACGTTCCCACAGGGCGACTGCCAAAAAAGTGTGATGTAGAAACGTCACCGGAGAGGAGACGGTTTGTTTTGCATTGTTCCAGGTAAACGCGCGTCCCATTGACTTGATTTTCTTCTCAAAAAAGCGTTTGCTTTGGTGTTTTTTCTGTGTGTAAACTAGAATGCCCAAAGTACGAAGAAGCAGAAAACAGCCTCCTGAAGGATGGGAACTCATCGAACCCACGCTAGAAGAGCTGGAACAAAAAATGCGCGAAGGTAACGAACATTGTGTTGGAGGGGAGTTTCATAATCCGGAAGCATCCACTAACCATTTCATTGCATTACAGCCGAAACGGAACCACACGAAGGAAAACGAATAACGGAGTCGCTTTGGCCCATCTTCAAAATACACCATCAGAAGTCGCGATACATCTACGATCTGTTTTATCGCCGAAAAGCTATCAGCAGGGAGCTTTACGATTACTGTTTGAAGGAAAAGATTGCTGACGGTAACCTGATAGCGAAGTGGAAAAAGTCAGGGTACGAGAACCTCTGCTGCCTGCGCTGCATACAGACCAGGGACACAAACTTTGGCACCAATTGTATCTGCCGGGTGCCGAAGTCGAAGCTAGAAGAAGGACGAGTAGTCGAGTGTGTACATTGCGGATGTCGAGGCTGCTCAGGATAAAGGATGTGGTGCCGGCTGTCTCTAGTTTTAAATTGCATGTGTAACTGACCAAGCTCTTAAATCCTGTCTTGATTAAAATTGTATGGATTGAAAACTTGTGTGAAATTAGCTTTTCTTTCTTCTTTCTTCCACGCTAAGAGAAACAAATGGATTATATTTGAGATATAGGGATATAGCAGAAGTTATGCTTCTGAAGTTGTTAGCAATCGTGCAGATACACATTTTCAAGAGTACCCTCAACTATGGAATAGATTAGACGAGTTTTCGCACATAATAACGAATGGCGAACATTTATAACCTAATGGCGAACCCGGATTGATAATAAAAATTAAAATAAACTAAATTAAAATCAAACTTTGGTTCGCCGAGGATCGTGTTGCATTTTGAAGGTTATGGATGGTTTCATGCTGAACGTTGGTTTTCAAAGTCCATATGTGTTTATCGCTTCCCGTCGCTGTCTTCTTGCACGGTGCTTCCGGTTGTCCGGCTCCAGACGGGCTGTTGCTACCAACCATCATTTTGACACCTTTTGTTCCTTTTTCAAAGCTAAGAAAGACTTTGCATCTTTCGGAACTTGGATCTAACTCCTGGCTAATCTTACTCTTTGTACTATTCACCTTCGGCATTATTATTGTAGAATGCGGACTTGTTATTGTAGAACAATGGCTAATTTCTGAGAACTTTCTTCAAGCAGCAGTTTACAGTAGACAACCTCCGAAGTCAAAAATTTTCTTGGAAAATTTGAGGTTCACTCAATGCGGTATTGTACCCACTTCCGCCCGGTGGTGCCAAATATATAGACTAACTTGCAACAGAGGTAGTGATATCGACGATTGGCGGTTTGAAATTGTTCGTTAAAGTGTTTGATTATTTTTCGCGGTACGTGCTAAAAAATGAGGAGTAATATCAATTTGATACTGTTTTACAGAATTGGTTTGTAAATTTTAGTATCGCTGTATTTTTGAAACTACAAATTGAGCTGTTGTGAAAATTGCCCCGTTTGAAATGGGGCGCTCAGAGACCCACAGCGTTTGCACGTGGGTGTTCGTGTCGTCCTGGCTATGTAGACAGGATTTTATGCGCTCGATTGTTGGATCGTATTCGAATTTTGGATTTTAAACTGCGGAATATGTTCATTGGAATTAAAATCAATTAGAATTTGGTAAAATCTTGGTAAAATTCAGTTGTCGGATTTCTCGAGCTTGTAACCTTAATTGCAGAGATGGTTGAAAAACGTTTATAAGCATACCGAAGTTGATTGATTGTTGCTCCAGTTGCTAACATTTCCTAACATAACCTTGTTAAAAGTCAGAGCGCTCGCATGAGCGACCCTTGCAACGTTCATGAGCGCTCAGTATAAAAGGCGGTGACATTCTCCGCGAAGCGTCTTTTATCGTCGAGCAGTCAAGCCGTGTATTAAACATTAATAAAGCGTTCAACATGATTTAACAAACCTAACATAGTTTACATGTGATTGTCATAATGCTAGCGAAGGTAGGCCGTGAGTAATGAGCCTTGTACCTTTCGCCGCCAGCTGGAAGCTAAACGTAACGTGTCTGGATAACGATACCGGCCACAGGAGCCCAAGGTGGCGAGGCGCTTAAACGATGGTCTCCATCATTGTCACTCGATTGGTCAATTTAACGACTTATTGCCCTGCAGGTCCTTCTTGTCAGCTAGTCTCGGGCGTATATTTCGCATCATGTCAAACCACAAGGCCTTAGCTGTACTTCGTACCATTTGCCAGTCAACGTGGGGAAGCGAAAGGCAAATCCATCCATCCATTGCCAACATCCACCCGAAACCGGTCGGCGACAGTCCTGAGCTCATCGTGGGAAGAACCAACATTACGTACAGGAAAACGGTCAATATTTGGACAAACTTCATTAGGAAGCGCCAGCTGCAGGGCTCGGTGAGTGGGCTGGTATTAGCAGAAGAAATCCTACCCATTACTGGCGGATTTTCCATCATCCATTGCCTCCATCGGAAGCGGCCCCACACGCGCACACATCCCGGGAAGGAAGACGGGCAAACGGAAGCGAAATAAGGATGAATTAAGTGGCCAATGAAGTGTTTGCTAGTGACGGATACGTGAATTGCGGCCATGTTTGCGTATCACTGTGTAACGCCATAACCGCAAAGAACGAGAAAATAGACGACCGTGGAAAACTATTGCGGTTATGAAAATGATGCACGGCGAAAGTTGATTCCTGTGTGGGCCAAAACCGTTATCGGAGCATATCGAAAGGCGAACGGTGCAACCGTGGAACACCTTCTTTGGCATAGCTGGTGGCCTAGAATCGGTCCATCGCTTTTACGGTGCCACTAGGTAATGAATAATGGAGAAGCCAAGAAGGATGAATACGGTCGGCTGGTAAAAGGTAATGATTTCCGATTGCCATGGACGCGTCGCAGCAGGAAAGTCGGTTGACACACGGAGGCCACGATTTTGTTTTACCGACGACCGGATGGAAAGTATCCTAAAACCAAACATTTCACCATGATCCATTGCGCTAACTGGCTTGCCAAACAGTATGAAACAGCAGTAAAATTTAGGTCATATCATACGTACAACAATGCGCGATGGCGTTTCTTCGCCGGGGATGCAGAATGAACAAGATGGTATACGTTCAAACTTCCTTCTTTCTCGATGTCGTGGCCATCGTCCTGGACCACGCTCGAGGGCTGAACCGATGTGGCTGTCGAAATGTGTACACTGCGAATGTGAGGGGAAAGTTTACACGGGAACGGGCAGAAGAACTGTTCTACAGTTGCCCGGCACATGGTCCGCTCTCTGCTGCCCCTGGTAATGATAGCATTAACTTTTTTACCGTTTCACTGCTCGTTCTCTGCGAGCCGGGCTTGTTATCCGTTCCGGATTACGTACGGGCAGGCCACCGTTCGACAGTCGGCAAGGCTGCCGGGTGGCTGCGCAGAGCGTTGAACGGTCGGGGCAGTGTCCAGTTTACAACGGCGGCCGCATGGATTGCAAAGTTCGTGGTATGCCAATGGTATGGTTCTTCTAGGTATGGAATCAAAAATCGGTTACAGATGTATTATTCTTCTTGTATCAATGCTCCTATACTTTAGATAGACAAATGGCGGCCCCTGGGTCTTCTCCAGTTTCACTGGACACTCTGGATAGTGCTACAACTAGGATCGAGTTACACGGGAAACCGACGGACGCAGTACCCGGTTGTCAATCGATGGTAGTAAAGTAATCCTTGTCTCTCGCTTGCCGATATGCTGATGTAGTTTGTTTGAAGTGTTTTAAGGAACTTGTAGAGCGTGTCGAGAGTTTTTCGCCAGTCACCCCAGACCCTCTAGTCATTGGCAAGTGTAATGCTCGTCCCCGATGGTTCCTTGCTTCAGTGAGACAATGGGCCCCAGTTTGGCCCACTGCTCTGAGCAAACGTCCCTACTAACTGGGCCGGAATGGTCAACCGTGGAAATCGTCGCTATTCCGATCCGTTCGGATGGGTGCCAAACTGATTGTTTCTTCGTCCGAGGGTACGGTGGGTTCGAGTGGGTACGTATCAATGCGAACTGATTCTTTCGCCCATGTCGATAAGGTCGGCCCATAAGTCAATGCGGTGAGATCGTTGGGGCGAGTGTGTAACCGCAAAATGCATCATACATTGTGGATTGAACGATCCGAGGGACGGCTAGGCAAAAACACTATGCTCTACAGCTTCTGTGCCGTGCCGTCGCAGCCCTCCAGCCGTGGAGGGAAGTCTACGTCGCCACGACTTGTAACGTGCGACATGATTTTCCAAAGTGACCGTCGTTCGCGCTCTCTCTATCTCTCTCTCTCTCCAATTCTGATATAAAAAACAGCCATAATCCATTAGTTATTGAAAAAGTTGGATCAAAGTGTTCTTTTTCCCCAACTCCTTCGTCCGTTCCTTCGCAGCATCGCAGCGACGCCATTCTTCGGCAGCGGAAATCGATGCACCCGGTGCTTTCCGTCCTCCGCGGGCCACTAGCGTTATGATTTCAGCCACAGTCGCCCCTCACCGCTAACGGGGACTCAGTGTCACCCTTCTCAGAAGTGGTTCGCCGGGAAGGACAGCTCTGACGATGGGTTGTTCTTATCTCCGAGTGGGCGCCTAGTACTTCGTCCGTGGCCATCGGCGCGTACCCCGTGCCCGCGGCCGCGGAGGATAACTATCGCAAACGTTGGTTTGCGTTGGCTTCCTTCGCCTTTTTGCCTTTTGTCCTTGCGCCCGGGATTACCCAGGGGCCCCCTGGACACTGGCCACCGCTGGCGCGATGGCCCCTTCTCCAACGGCGCAAACCGACCGCTCTCGACGTCGGTGCGTGGCGACCAAAGCCAATGGCGATGGCTCCGCAATCGTTATTAGCCATTGTCAATGGCAAAAAGGATTATCGAATGTTTAACTGGAATGTCTTCTCTCCTTACACCGCGGCACGGGCGCCGGAAGCCAATCCAAACGAGGGGCCGCCCGCTGGTGGACGTCAAGCTATAAGCTATTGCACAATAATACCAAGCGAGCGGAGAGCAATGAATAGAACCGGCTTCCGGTTTGCTTCGCGAGCCGGAAGTCACACAAAAACACACATACACACGTACACGTAGTCACAAAAGTCAGCGATGGAATAATTGTGCAAGAAATGCTGATGCTCAGGGTCTGGGTGGGTTTTCGGTGTGATTACCGCATTGATTATTTATATTTGGAATTCTTATTGCTTTCATAACAAATTATTAATGGGAATTTTTGTGACATGCGGTGGGCTGTGCGCGTTCCCCTAAGGACCTTCTCCGCGGTTCGGGGTGCACAATAGAAACGTGATTTCGCGGGCAAAACAAATCAATGGCGACCTCCATAAATTTGGTTCCCTGTCCTTGGCGTATGGTTCAATCGAACATCCTCATGCGTGTTTGTATCGGAAGAGGCATTAAAAGAAATTATGTAAAGAAAAAGTTTACTGTACGTACTAAAACAAGATTATTCTTAAGCTCACGGATAAGCTTAAGCTAAATTTATTCAAATTAAGTTTCGATTATCACAAGCAATTTACCGAAATGCAGTTTTCGTCACTAAAAAGAAGTTCAAAGGGAGCTCATTTTTGCATATCGTCCAAACCGTAATATTCAGTTTGTTTTGTTGAACTAAGAATTTGTCAACTAAAATGTGGTTAACAACGAGATTATCCCTTCTAAAACGTTGACAATTACCCTAACAGCTAGTTTCTATAGTGTTAAGGATAATTTTTAGTCACTTTTCATGCGTTTGGTGAATTTTCAAGGGATTAGCTTTTTTTTAACCTGGTGGCTCCGGCGCTACATTTGAACTCTAGATTAACACTTGTTTCATGCACTCGTGAAAAGAAATAATCACTTACGAAATTTGTTGAAGAAGGTCCCAAACTTTTCCCATAACCTCTTTCTCTACTCCCATTAAATGCGACATGAAGAAATCTCTGAATTTTAATACTTCCCGGTTCGGGCGCTTTTGAGCGTAAGTTTAAGACATCAGCTGCGTAATAAAAACGTCATTTTTGCGACTTTATTTAGCCCGCGAGACGGCATCTGGCGCAGTGCGCGATGGGCTTATTTCTTGCCCGATTCCATGCCCGAGCCCGAGTTTCCGTTTCCGCGACGGGCGGGCGATATCCGATACTCGTTCGAAGGACCCCATTTCAATTGCGTCACATTAAGCGCGCGAACGAGCGCGTCTCGTAACGGATTTGGAATTCCGACGTCGTCCTGGTTGGCTAGCGCTTCGGAGCCGGGCGCAGAATAAAAGAAACGATTCATAACGCCACCGCGTCGCAGGGCCTCAGGGACGGCGAGACGTTCGTGTGGTGCCATCGTTCCGTTTAACACTTCCCGGACGGAAGTCTTCGACGGTGCTGCTTGCGGGTGCCCTAGATGGCGACTCCGACTCCGGGTGGCAAAGGGGTTCTCCGACGGGGCTCAATCAGACATACGGCCGTTTTCGGTGGCTATGTGTGAATTTTCCTATTAGTAGCGCGCGTCTCGGCGGTAGGGCAATCGATGACGGTGGCCGCGTCGTGTGTCGTGTGTCGATTGCTGAAGTTGATTCAAGCGTCCATAAAATATTTATCTCTAATCAATTTAATAGATTAAAACATTACGACCGCTGCTCGTCGCGTCGGAAGCGAACGGGAAAATCGAGCGCCCACACGGTCCGCCGCAGTAACAGTAAATCATTTTAATAGTCTCTTCGCGTTTTTTCCGTCAATCGGAAGTTTTGGGATGTCATCCGTGGTGCTGGGGCGAGATTATGCGGCTTTGCTTCGGGCGAGACAAAAAAACCGGCCGAAGAATCCTGCCACCACCGTTACTGTAGCATTATCGGGTGTAGGTTGTTAATTTTAAGGATATTACGATAGCGTGCCGTTCCGGAACTCGGGAAGCATTTTGAAGAACCGTGGCACGAAATTCCAGTCACGATGACATCGGGTTTCCGTGGCGCTCTCGCCAAGCGCCCTCGAACCAGCACCAAAGTCGTAAAACTGTGGGTCCTGGTGGGAGGGCAGAAAAAAGGATTCGACAGTCAAGTACGAGTACGGGTGTCGCTGTAATGTCTCTTTTCTGCTTGGCCACACATATCGTAATTGAAGCCGCGCTTGGTTTTGATCGCTTGATTAGTCGCAGCTAAATTGTCACGTGCGCCGGAACCTGGAACCGGGAATGAATTAAAATGGGCAAAGTTGGTACTAATGGTGCCCCGATGGCGATAACGATGGGCAGGATGAGCACTTCACTTCACTTTTCCCGATAGAACAACTTACGGAATGGCTTCGGGAATTTCCAGGAACAATCCAGGAACTACCGGAAGATTCCATTTAACGCCACCACTTGTCGGTGAAAATGTTTGTGTATCTTTATTCCTTAGTCTACTCTATTCCTAAGTTAGAAATAACATATTTATCCTTGTGGCACGTTGGACTAATGAATTATCAAAAATGACTTCACAGCTTCACAGTTCAAAGCCGCCAGCCGGATTTTCGGCTTGACTGTCGCAACAAACAAATACTGACGGGAAGCACATGTCCTGGCTAGGCTAGGCGCTCGCCCAGAGTTCCGAGCTTCAACCGACCGAGGCCAGAGAGACCAAGTGTGTGTGAGAGAGAGAGAGCCCAAGCGCTTACGGATTTTCATTGACGAACAGCACCTTGTCCTTCGGGCGCAGAAAGGCGTAGTAGAAAAGGAAGCACATCAAGCTCAGCGCGCCGCTGGCGATGATGACGTAGTGCAGGAAGTGGAACCACCACGACTCGAACGTTCCCAGGTTGTACCAGACCACCAGCATCGCCACGTTTTCGAGCAGCACGATCCCGATGTAGCCGATGTACCACGAGCGCACGTGGACGAACCGGATCTTGAACTCGAGCAGCGAAAACACGTACATGTAGGCGAGGTAGAGGTAGAAGAAGTAGCGCTCAAGCTTCTCGTGGGTCCGCACCTCGTACACGATGCAGGCGATCATGAGCAGGTAGTGGTTGACGCACACCATCCAGAAGTACAGCGGGAAGAACACGTAGAACGTCGACAGTGCCAGCATGCGCATCAGCAGGAACAGGACCCAGCCGACGAACGTTACCCCCTTGCCCACCATGTCGTCCTGCTCGAGCCCGACGATGGTCCGGCGGCGGGACGGCAACGACAGCCGGTCGCCGTCCGTTTCGTCCGGCACCGTCGACGGCGGGCCGTGGTCGAACAGTTTCTCCGGAAGCCGCGGCACCCGGTCCTTGATGAAGGTCTCCGCGTTGTGGAGCAGCATGTTCCGGTAGACGGACACCCGGTGGAACACGTTCGCTTCCGGTGCGGGGGGAGCCGTCCGCTTCGGTACCGCGTCAAAGTTGTCCGGCTTCAGGTACTCATCGTCGCTGTCCGCCTCGCCGACGTGCTGCAGGTCCTCCGTGCTGCGCAGATACCGTTCCATCGCGTTCAGTTCCTCCTCGGTGTCGCGAAGCTTGAAGCTAACACCACGGCCAGCCCGCGGGGCGCGGCCAGAGTTCCGGTCCACCGTGTCCCCCACCGCCACCATGCCTACCTTGTCGTCGTCGGTGAAGTTGTACCCGTACGGATCGCGGTATCCCTTCGACTGTTGCCGATCGAAGTTGCTCGCGTCCACGTTTAGCGTCTTGCGCTGGGTGCCCGGCGTTAGCGGTGGTGGGCCGATACTCTCCATCGACGATCCGGCATCCTCCGCCGGCAGGTCTCCACCGAACTTGGAGTAAAAGTTGCGCATGATGGTCGGCACGATCGGGTCCGCTTCCGGTGCGATGGAAGGCGTTGTGACGGCGGCCAGTACACTCTCGGCGGTGCTCGTCGTGCGGTGCAAGTGTTTGCGCCGTGCGCACGTCTGCTCCGTCGTGCTCCACGGGTAGCAGCGGCCCACGATCTTCTGGCTCTCGAACCGCTGGTAGCTGGTGATGATGGTGGCCATCGTGAGGAAGGAAAACACCACGCTGATCACCTGCGCCGTCACCGTGTCGTAGTTGCGGAACGTTCCGTCGCGCAGCAGAATGTACAGCTGGAGCAGCATTTGTGGGGCGGCCTGCAGGAAAGCCTGCAGGAAGTGGTACAGCTCACACGGTGACGTTTCCAGGATCTTCGCCACCGATTGCGCTCGCCCGTACGAGCCTTTCTCGTGGAACAGGGACTCGATGCTCCAGAAGATGCGCCGGTTGAAGCTACGGAGAGAGAGAAACACAGCTCAGCGTCACCAAATCCAAACAGCACAAAAAAAAAACGGGAGGCCACTACCGGTAGAGGGCAGCCAGCGGGAAGAACAGCAGGATGGCGCAGTTTTTGAACAAAAAGTTCTGCGTTCGCTCGTCCCACCCAATCTGTTCCGGCCACCGCTCCGGGGTCGATACGATGGAGCAGAAGCACACGATGGACGGCAGCCAGATAAGGGTGAGCGTTGCCCAGCCCCAGCCGGTGTTCCCGTTGCGGAAGTGTTCGATCGTCACCAGCACGTCGGCCGTCGTTAGCACGATGTACACCATCGCCTCGAAGATCACCGGCACCAGGAAGGTCATCACAATTTGCGTCCGCGTCTTGACCGGGCGGCCAAGCACCGATCGGGGCACACCGTCCAGAGTGTCCATTGCGCGGCCCGTCACAGTTCGTTTGGAGGTTCGCGGCGCTACTGGGACGGGCGAAACGTTAACTCGTCGTCACCGTTGCGCTATCGCGAAACTACGTGAATCGTTATCGAAAACGATACTTCACACCTACCGGTGACTCAATCGTGTTGGTGCGCGGTCCTCAGGTTGGTCCCCCAGGTTGGGGTTCCAACACGATAAGCGCGGTTTTGCGTCGTCCGTGGCGGCATGTTGTTTTGGTTCAGATAGGAGCGGCTGGCGTGGAGCCGCGATAAACGCTTGCCGTGTTAAGGTCGTGCCGTTCTCCGGTGTATCGTAGGCCGTGGTACCGTTAGTTGGTGGTTGCAGAAAAACGCGTAACCCCCTCGCAGCTCCGACGATTCATCGCTTAATAATCGCGAGAGTGCGAGAGGCTCAGACAGCGACGGACGCGATGTCCGTCGGTTTCGAATTACATTACTGGCCGCTGCCCAGTTCGATGTTTTTACAGCCAGTGGCTTTCATGGAGTTATTGGCGAAGAAAAAGAATGATCACGTTTATCACCAGCCCGTTTAACATTTTCACTACCATTTGCCGTTTGGCTGTATCCGTTTTGCTCTCCTGCGCTCTTTCTCGCTTGGCCAGGGAAAATGAAATGGCGGTCCGTGTGTCGGGTGTAGACGCCGAACGCTAAGTAATAACGCACTCGTTAGGGGCGTAATAGCGTAAGATGTAATAAATTGCCAGCCGTTTCTGGAACCCATAGCTCTTCTGCGCCGCGCTCGCCAGCAACCTCAATAACGCGAAGCCGTGACGAAAAATAAAATTGCTATAATTTGATCGTGAGAACGAAGCAATAAATATTTTTTGCTTCTGTTTCTCGTCTCGCATCCTTTTCGATAGAACGAAACACAACGCGGTGAGTGCAGTGTATCCGGGCAACACGAGGGTTGGCGAACACGTGTTCCCGAGTGTATGGTGCAGGAATAGCACCCAGACACAATGCCTTTTTTGGCGAATTGATTGGAGAATGTAGAAATCCTGAAAATTTCAGTAACGACCACATCTTACGGGAGGCAGTGTAAGGACTTAAATCTTAATGAACGTTCTTTCGCCATTTCTTTATACAAAGAGTGACTTTGAGTAATTGTTTCTTGGTTTGCTCGACAGATTGTACAGATCATTGTACAGCTATGCTAAAATTCAAATAAGAACGTGACTAAAAATGGCTTGAGACACGGTTAAATTAAAAAAAAAATTAAAGTAGAGATACAGCAAAATAATTGGGCAATAACACATCGTTCAAAAAGTCCCGGGACTAATAATAATGCCATTTATATACCAAGGTTCAGAAGTACCAACCTTCAGATGAGGTGGGACAAAATTTGACGTAATAATTCGAAACATAACCAAGAAAGTTATAGTGGTTAAAGTGACGTTACTTTTGCAATCGTGAAAAAATGGACCAAAACGAGTTTTGTGTGTTGATTAAACATTGTTTTCTAATGGGAAAAAGCACTGCTCAGCAATGGCTTGAAAAACGTTATCCGAACTCGAAAAACGTTATCCGGAGTAAAGTCGGCAGTCAGCTGAATGGCGTACGACTGGTGAAAGCCGCTCGAAGCGTCCAAAAACACAACAGTCGGCCAGCAAAGTGATGGCGTCCGTATTCTGGGGTGCGAATGGTATAATTTTCATTGACTACCTCGAAAAAGGAAAAACCATCAATAGCGACTACTACATGGTGTTATTGGATCGTTTAAAAGCTGAAATAGCGAAAAAACGCCCACAAATGAAGAAGAAGTAAGTTATCTTTCATCAAGACATGCCACAAGTCAATCAAAACGATGACCAACGATGATTCAACGAATTAGGCTTCCAACTGCTTCCTCATCCTCCGTACCTGCCGGATCTGGCCCCCAGCGACTACTGGCTCTTTGCGGATCTTAAAAAGATGCTCCTGGGAGAAAGATTTGGCTCGAATGAGGAGGTGATCGCTGCTGCTGAGGCTCATTTTGAGTCCAAAGACAAATCGTGTTACAAACATGGCATTGAAAAGCTAGAGAAGCGTTGGAATGATTGTATTACACTTGAAGGCGGTTATCTTGATGAATAATAAAGAATTTTGTCGATAAAATGTTGTTTTCATAGTTAGTCCCGGGACTTATTGAACGCTGTGTTACATACAATATTGAGCATATTTGTGTAACTTTTGTAATACATGATCAATAATTAAGCGTAGCCGGTGGAGCTGCTTGGCCGACTACATTGACCGTTCGAAAACTCTATTTCTATGCCACAAAACTTTACTGTTATTTCCCCAAAAGTTTAAACTTTTCGTTGAGCGTGTGCAAGTACATTGCAAAAATAGTTGTAGTTTAGTACATCATGTTGAGGAATTATTCATTCAATTTTTTTATTTTTTTTTTATTCAAAATTGGATCTTTGTTATACAGAAATGTTTGATTACATAAGAGTACAGAGATATTCCACAATGGGATTGCAGCTATTTAATAATTCTAAAGTATCAAAATGATTGAAATGAAAATATTTCGATTAAAATCTATTTAGATTACATGTTAAGCCACGTGGCATTGAGTCATTATATCATACTTATAACTAATAACTAATAACTACAAACATCTTACGACAAGTTAACTTTAAAAACTTCAGATAATTAGGTCTTCTATTGTTGGGTGGATAGAATTATTGCATCTATTGATTAGGCCTTCTTTTGGTTTGTTAATTTCTAACGATAGTCTTTGCGTGCCAGCGAGGCTTAGGACGAGATTTGTTGGTGTATAATTGTGTCTCCAGTCTCCAGTGTAAATTGAGGATCATTTTGAGAATTTTATTCAGACTGATTTGTATTGATTGGAAGTTAGTTTTGGAGCAATGCGACCACAGAGAAGAGGCATAGGTTAAAAGAGGGAGGAAAATTGTTTTATATATAAGGAGTTTATTTGGAAAGTTTAGTTTTGATTTTCTGTTGATTAATGGGTATAGCAGTTTGATGAGTATGTCTAGTTTTTTATGTAACATTTCTAAGTGTGGACGGTAGTTAAGTTTATTGTCCAGTAGTAGCCCCAGGTACCTGAAGTGAGGAGACCATGATATATTTTGATTATCTATAATTATGTTTTGTCCAGGTAGGGGAACAACTCGTTTGCTGAATTTATATGGGATATAGCATGGGAAAATATAGCATGAACTTTCGATGTATTGATTTTCATCTTCCAGTTATTGTAATAACTTTTATAGGAGTTAACGATTTTTTGTAGGTTCTTAATCGCTGTTTTGGTTACCTTGCTTGTTGATAAAAGGGCTGTATCGTCAGCATAAATTGCCACTTCACACGCTCTTTTTCACACACTTTTTTGGAATGTCCGACGTGAATATATTATAGAGGGAAGGACCAAGGATACTTCCTTGAGGGACACCAGCTGGAGCATTAAAGGATGCAGAGAGCGTATTGTTGACAAGTACTTGATATTTTCTATTGTAAGGATAGCTTTTTAAAATTTTTAATATGTATAGTGGGAAATAAAGTTTATGCATTTTGTGTAGCAGTCCATAGTGCCATACACTATCGAAAGCTTTTTCAATGTCTAAAAAGACGATGGCTGTCGATTTGGTTTCAGATTTAGCTTTTCTTAAGTGGTTTACTACTCTGGTTAGTTGGAGTGTTGTTGAGTGTCCTGCATTATTCATTCAATTACGTCCTGTCACTTCACGCGAAACTGCGAACAGGGCTGACCATTGAGCCGTGCTGGCAAATCGCTGGCAAATGGCGTGCCGGCTCGATGATTGCTTTTTGTCTCACCTACACAAAATAGTCCGATCGATTTCCGTCACCAAAATCGGGTAGATTATGCAGCCAAAAAAGGCGTAAAACTGCAGCCAGCCTGCAGGCACACATCGATGCACCCAGACACCCGAAGCTGATGCAGCTGTTGAATGGCTTACGGCAATCATCATCAAACACAATCGCATGGAATTTAATTTACTGAACCGGCACAAAGCATTGCCCAACCGGTTATGCCGTTTCCGGCGGAACGAGCTCCTGCAAAATCTCGGCCCGCCCTGTCGCTTAATTACTTGCCGCATGCCGGCAACGGCCAGGGAATGCCGGGCATTAGTTTGCGAACCGAAAAGTCGCGCCAAGTCCGGGTGGTACGGGTGACAAAATTCGATTGGCCACCTTTTTCGGGACTAAACGGGGGATGGGTTTTTTCTACCGAAGGTACCATTGTGCAAATGTCCCCGCCGCGTACCGAGCAACAGTTGTTCGGCCCTAATCTCCTGCTGTTTCCGCTCCCACGCTGCTCTTCTGGCAAGAGGCGGAGAGAGAAGGAGGGACAAAAAAGGAACCATGGGCAGTCCTGAACTTACATCCCCGCAACTATGGCCGGCAGGCTTGGTCTGTAAAATTCGGACTTGCAAATTGCGTACGCCTGCCGGTTCAGTTCGAAGCTCGCCGGGTGCTGAGGGTGCTGACAACACGGAACACACGGTTCGGATTTCGAAGCTAAAGCCGCCCGTAGTGGCAGTTGGTGCTTCGTCATTTATCTGTTTTCCCGCCGAACGGTTCGTCGAAAGCCGTCGCTCGTCGCTCGTAAATCGCTACCGAGGATCACATAAATTTGACAGCAAATGCGGATTTTGGTGAATCGTCCGGGGCATTAAATTTATAAGCCACTTTCGGGCCATGCGTTCACGACCCAGCCCGGGAATGGCGGTTTGTTTTTCGCGAAAGGTGGAACACCATTACACCGTGCGTGGAGAACAAATCGGGAAAGCTCAGCTTGCTGCCCAAAGTATCTCTAACCATATCGGGTTCCGAGTTCTGAGTCGGTTTTCCATTTACAGTCAACCTTTCCTAAGCGGCACCTAGGATGAGTCACCTTTGACTCCTTGCAATTTTCGGTCGGTTTTTAACGCACTCCGTGGTGCGTGGTCGTTGTCTCGGGCGTTCTTCGCTTAGCACCCCAAACCCGGTGGCCTCAGTTTGTCTATTCCAAGGCGGCCTTAAATCCAAAACAGCACCATTTCGCGGCCGTGCCCTCGACTGTCGAGGGCCTTCGGTGGGGGGCCCCGAAAGTTCAAGTATTGCGGTGTTCGGAAGATTATCGATGGAACTGGCCGCCCTGGAGAGGCTTGGCTGCCAATCAAGCCGGCCGAGCCACGGTACGTTCGCCCCTCCGTTGCAGCCGGCTAATGTGTTTTCGCTTCCAAGATGGGAAAACTAATAAAAAATCCTATTTCCTGCCGGATGTCGATGCAAACTCGGTGTCAGCCGGTAGCGCGAAGGCCAACATGGGTGGGGCGGAGGGCGAACGAAAAGATCAGATCGGTACGAGGCTGTTTCGGTGTATGGTTTAGGATTTGTTTTATGTTGTATGTTGTCGTTAGGCAAAGACAAAGTCGAAAGTTACACAATGAAATTGTAACGAAACTCCCACGGCAGTATCGATTAACATTTTTATGGCGATACGTTCGCGGGAAGTTTCGGGGGTTCGCCGGCCCGGACCCGGATCGCAAATGAGTTTTGACTCGTTCGGCTGGTTCACGCCACGGGACGCTGCCGAGTGGGGCCCATGCTAACAGTGTGATCAATGTTTATAGTGAAGCACGTTAATGCTGTTACGGATGGGTTCGAAAATCGGTTTGGATGTAGTTCTTCAAAGTACACACAGCGTGTGAAAGGCCATGGACGTGGTGAAGGGTTTGTTAATATTTCAAAAACTTCCCGTTTATTACTCTCCCACTTTGCCGGTCAAGAGAACAGAAGAGATCTGTGTTTATTTTGCAATAAAACTACGACAGTGGGCATACGTCATAGAGTTAGTTGACGGTGGTCCGGTGATGCGAAGAAGGGAATGAAGTCTAATATTACTGTTAAGCTCCTTAAACCAACTAGAACTTCAATGTATAGAATTCTACTCAAATCTTAGTTCTAGTTCGATCCTAGATCCCACAGAAATCAAACTCAGAACTTGAGTTCTATCATCCCTGGGGAAGGTCCAATCGTTTGTATCAATTTAGGGTATTCGGTAAGTGTCGACATTAACTGCCCAGAGATCCATCACTTGAATCTCGCAAAGCAGATGCTAAAACCCGAGGAATAATTTAAACGTAAATGTTTTCGTTTAAAGAAAATGCTAACGTGGGCCATCATGATGTACTTCTTGTGTGCATGATGAGTTGGAATTGATGGATCCAGCACTTTGGGGTTCTGATCTAGTCTATATCCGGCGACAGTTGCTTTTGAATGGAAAATTCGGACCGACATTTTATAAGGCTCTTGCTCGTAGGAGTGTACTCATCCAAAGGACGTTTTTTATTGTTCCATTTTCCCCGGAGATTGCCAACAACAAACATCTGCTCCGGGTTTTCCAAGCGGTCAAGATGACAGTCAAATATTACCGCCACCAACAAGATTCGCCTTCCACAAACCGAATCCGAACGACCGTCGTTGTCGTCGTCGGAAATAAACGCCCCCTCCAAAGAAAATGGCACATTGTTTTCCGTTTTAACTGCAATCGAATCGACGGCACCGAAAGCGCCGGATTCGGGAAAGATCTTTAATAGTGTTTACAGGCCATAAACCAGGACACGGGACCAATAAATCGCACTCGAATTGATGGGCTTCTGGTTCATGGGTTCTCGATCTCCGGTTCGGTTGCCCGGTGCCGGTGAAAGTGGGATTTTTATGCGTGTTTTTGGTCCGTTTAGTGTATGTTTTGGCGCGGCTTGCAACCATTCGGTCCACCCCGAAGCGTAAGTGGCCGAGGTTTGGGCACGTGACGAGAAGTCGTGGAGGCCGGCCGAGAAGCCGCATCCCGGCGATGTGGCAGCGTCCCGGATGGATGACAAAGCGGCCGAGATTTGTCGGTTGCTGGCCGGGGACCTTGGCTGCTACTGGACTCTCAGATAGCCGGATTCGCGGGCTGGCGGATGACCAGGGGGCGCAAGACAGCGGTGCTATGCGGTCGGTCGGCCCCACCGTAGTGGTGGCTCATCAAATCACCAGCGGTCATAATCGAATTTTTGCTGTTTATTCAGCACTTTTGCCCCCGGCCACACTCGAACCCGCCGTAAAGCCTATCAACCATCTCCCGCGGACGCAGTGGACCGTGTGACATCGAACGGAGGGGCGAAATAAAAAATCCCCAATAAGCCAGCCCGGGCGAAACGCTAACGATGTTTAAATCCCAGTTAGTTCCTCCCTAACGTCCACCGGCTGGGGAGACGGGAAATGATCGGTTTCCGTCGGTCGGACCGGAGCACCGGGCTGCGTTTGCGTTTCGCTTTTGGGAGCGCTTCCGATGCGCCGTAAACGAGCTTGCTCCGATTTCTTTCGCTCCCCAAAACAAAGCGACCGCCCATCGACCGACCAACAGTATGGTGTCCTCGCCGGAGGGCCTTTCGGAGCGGCGGCGAAGTATCTAATAATTTTCTACGCATCTAATGCTCTTCCCCATTAGGTGGATAATGGTGCGCGATTGGTGCGAAGAGGCTGCACTGGGGATGACGGTGCCCGAAGCAAGAGTCGGACCACTTGAAGTGGAATTTTTACATTAACTAATGCAAAATCCGCCCAACGGCCGAACGCACCCGGACGAGCCGGGCTATGTAGTGTCCTGAGAAGCCGCGATTTTTAATAATATGTCGCGCGGCCAGACCAGGACTAAGAGTGTGTCGTAAAAACTCCATACGCTTTCGTAGGATCGTAAGGAGTCAGCTTTTTTTACGTCGCAGTGTAATAACTTTGTTTTGTTGAATTTAATGTATAGTCGAGTAGAGGATGTCGTAAAGCATTCCGTAATGAGCTATCCCTGATGACACTAATTACTGTTCTTCGGTTTTTGCATCAACCGCATAAACTTTGGTGTAACATCATGGACGGTAGTTGTGTGCTTATAACGGGCAAGTATTTATCAAGTACTGTGGGAGTTTGTGTACTTCTCTAAGCTTGAGCGGAGGAACCAGTGTCCGACTGTATTCAGACCAAAAGGTCCAAGAAACTTGAAAGACTTGGATACAAGAGCACTTCACAGTTCTTGTAATGACTTCGAGGCCAAAAGTCCTCATTTGTAAGCCTTAACTTCAGGTTCACCCTGTTTTTGGGATGTCCTGTCTTGAAGAATTCTAATTACTTTACACGCTCTCGTGGTTACCACGCAGCCACCGACGTAGCAATATTGGGTTTCGGTTAATCGACAAACTATTTTTCATTCTCACCCGGCGATAAATAAGGTTCGATGGCGCAACAACCCATCACGGACGACGGGATGACTGGAGGGTCGCCAAGGATACCGATCGTCGCCGCCACCGGAGCTGGACACGCACACGTGAGCACACCCTGGACGTGGAGCATATGGTCATCGGAGCGCGATCCGATGAGGATCCGATGAGGCTATTTGGGTAAACCCCGAGAACGTTATTTTGATGGAGCATCCGAGCTGGTGTGTCCTCTTCCGGAGGATGCTCGAGTGCAAGATGAATGGCTCGGCCGAGAAGACGTTTATCGACCGGCGGTGGCCGGGCCGGCGTGGCACACGCCGCCGACGACGATTCGTCATCGCCCACCGTAAGCTCGCAGCACCCGCGACAGGGGCACGTCGTAACGGACTTCGTAACGATTGATGGATGTGGTGATGACTGGAGGAAAATTTATACATCTCTACGTCCGCTCCGGGTCGCCGGAATCGATTCTGTCGCTCTCGCCCGAGGTTCTGGGCCGGGGCGTGCCTTCGCGTTTCAACGAAAGACACAGAAAGGACCAGAACCGCAGCTAATGGCTTCGGAATTCATAAAGAATTATTTGATGTAGGTCTTGAGAGATTTTTGTTTTCCCTCGGTCCCCGTGTTTGTCCGGAGCATGGGCGTGCTGTTGGTTTTTGTTTTGACATATTGACGGCGAAGTAAATTGGGTGCGATGCTTGTTTATCTTATACTTCTAATTTCTTAAAGCGTTTCGTGTGTGCGAGAGATAATATGACGTTCAACAGCAAATCTAATTTTTGGGACTACCGAATTAGTAGGAAGTTGCAATTAAAACGACCCTTGGATTTACTTAGATTAGATGGGATTGATCAATGGACTCAATAATTGAGTCTAATAATTGAGTATTACAATCTTCTGGTGTCCGGGAGCGTTGAATGTTCTATCCGAGTCCTACCCTTGCTAATCTCATGAATTTTCGTTGAATAAATCCGAGGCATCTGACCGATGGGAGACCAAACCACACTTGCGTGTTCCGGTGTTGGTTTTACATGCCATCAATATTGGCCTTTAGGCACATAGGCTCGATGAAGTTTTTAGTTCCATCGCTCAGATGCGAGGAAACCAACAACTTAAAATCTGGAAGAGCAGTTAGATTTGAAGGTCTTTCGTTGTATGGGCCACCGAACAACGCACAGCCGAACGGTGAATGTTGATTTGCATATTTTACATAAATTGGTAACGAATTTAATTGCAAAACTTTGCATAGGTACGTGGAAAAGACCGAACGATTCGATGAGCCTAGCCTGCACACCACAAACTACAGTTACCAAACAACCAACATTGAAAATAATTAACCACAAACCGCTCGTAACAATGTTATCGTTCGATTGGTGCAATGACTGCGCGGTACGGACACTCCATGGGCGCCCGGTAAAAACGTCGTAAGCCGTCATTATGTCAATTGTGGGCAGCATTACCCTGGGCACTCCCACTGACACGGGGCCGCTTTTTTGTGGCCCTCCGAAGTCGAAAAGTTTGCGAATGGGATTTTACGTGTAGTTTTGTAATTGCATAACGGCACCAAGCGCTCCTGATAATAAGTGGAGCATTTTAGTAATTATCTTTGCATCGCCAGCGCTTATCTCGCTGTGCTGCTGAACGAACTACTACACCAGTCGCGCCCGCGGTCAGCATATCCGTCCGTTCAGTGAACGGAGCGGGATTGTTTAACGTAAATGAAAAAAGATGTTTAATTATTCAGATTTTCTTTGCGGCTAGTAAATTCTTCGAACCACCTCAACGACCCATCCCATGTGGTGCACGGGATGGTACAGTGACCCTCCCCCGAGGGCTGCAGGGTCCTCGCGGGCAAAGTCGAGCTAAAATCAGGCCAAGCCGAAGCCGTTTTGAGAAGTGAATGGATTGTGCAACTATCCAAGTCAAATATTTACATTTGATTATGGAAAGCAGCGGTGGCGGTGGGCAAAGTTCGCCCGTCAGCGCGACATAGCCATCGGTTTAACCTACCGTTATGCTGCACCGCCCCCGCCGCCAGTATGGCTGCTCTCTTGCTGAGGTCGCCTGCGGTCGGCGTAAGGAACCGGAACACGGTACGTAATTAACTTGGTCAGTGCAACAAGCTGCTCTGCGGTGTGTTGCTCCGCGCGAGGCAGTACCGCCGGCGGCGGCGGACCAGCCACCAGGACGCGGCCGATGCTGGCGGCCACGGGACCGCGGCTTCGGAAACGTGGCTACTCTTTTCGGTGTGCGTCATAAATCTGACTAATCCCAAACACCATTAAGCATCGTCATTACGCCCATTCCCCACCGTGGCGGGCTGCCGGCGAGCGGCAGCTACGAGACTGCTCCGAACGAATCAAGGATTTATCCAGAGCATGTTTTTACCCGTTTTCGGTTCTGCTCGGCCCCCAAACGCTACAGGATGAAGTGTGCTGCAACAGACTTCCCGGACGGCCGGGAGAGGGGAATGGAACTATCAGGGCGCGGACTGAGCAACGGCAAATGTAATTGTGTAACAAATCAGAGGTTTAACCCGCTGATCTGGGTCGGGTAGCGTCGTACAACCTCTTGACGGCCGCTTAGTGCGGGGCTTAGAAAAACGGCTGCAACGGCGAAGCACAGTAGCTAAGTTGCATTATTTATTGGGGCGCGAATGTTAGTTTTTTGAGCCACAAACATTAAAGCAGCGACCGTGCCGATAAACAGTTTGAGAAAGAAATGCAAGCCACACTTAAATGGCCATTGTATAATTTAAAGGTCTCTCTTAATTTTGCCTGTTCTTTAGGGTTTAAATTAATAGACAAAACGGGTCCTAGATTTTAGAGCAGAAGGAGATAGTAAAAGCGTGATAGAGTTGCGTAAAGTTATGACACCACAAGGGCCGAGTCACTAACAAGGTCAATCTTTTATTGATGCCTTCCATTCACGAGGTAGGAAAGTTTGTTTATTAACTTTTAATGTCTTTCCCTTTTTCAAATCTATATAATATTCGGGCTAGTTTGTTAGAGAATCGAGACGGTTCAAACATTTTGTGAGCAACAAATATTATACAATAATGTTGTAGATGCTGCATCTGGGCTGTCATAATGACATGGAGGGGGCAAAACTGGATGCCTCTATCTTAACAAAAATCTATAAAATAAAAGCCTCTAATAATTTACCACCTTCCTTGGTTCATACTGACGATATTTTGATACGCATTTTGATTCCAAATAACTATTAACGTTAACAGATCAGGAATGGATTATTACGAAACTCGAATATTATTCCATTTTGAGACAGCAATAGAATAACGATCGTAGTGGCACGCAGTCACTGATGGCAGTGTGATGGCTTAATGTCCTTGCGCTGATGCCGCCGTTTCGCTTGGAGTTCTTCGTTTTTGCTAGTACCGAATTGGTCAATTGCGAATGCATTTTCGAAGCGTTGCGTGAAACACGCGTTTGATGTTGTTTTACTATCACTCTTTGCCGATCTCAGTCCTGGCC
Source organism: Anopheles bellator (assembly GCF_943735745.2). NCBI lineage: Eukaryota > Metazoa > Arthropoda > Insecta > Diptera > Culicidae > Anopheles > Anopheles bellator. Next base: position 21,961,479 of record NC_071286.1, read on the forward strand.
GAGTGTTGAAAGGATGAAAGGAATGGAATGTGTTCGATGATTTTATCACCCGCCGTATCCGACCCACCTAGATATCATTGAGTTCGGTGTTGGTGAGCCGGAACGAAATATGAAATAAACCATCACGTTTGCTTTCAGTGTTGAGTCCTGGTTTCACCACCATCGTTATGGTCGACGTAGCGAAAAAAACAAAAGAAAGTTCGATACCGTAGCATTCCCCGCTGGAGATCGACTGGTGCCGATTGTTTTATCGCGATTAAAGCTCCGCGCTCCTGCCGCGGCCGCGATACAAGTCACGATGGCGTCAAACCGCAGCAAACAACCGCCATTGGGCGCTGACTGCGAGAAACGGACGCACGTATCCATCACGTAAACGAGCCGAGCATGCGGCCAAACATTTTTCGATGGGAGTTTTTGGGCGGCGTGTCCGTGACCATGGCCCGGCGGCTCGTGTGAGATTTCTTTCCTACCGTCTGCCGGGGCAACATTTGACCGTCCCATCCATCGGTGAGAAAAATGTGCCGATATGATTTACGCTTCATCTCTCATCGTGTTTTATGGCGCCGTGTCTTAGAAATTGTGTCGCTTTTTTACGCTTTCCCGGCCCTTCGATGGTGTAACGTTTGTCATTCGGTTGCGGCAACGATGGTTTTTGGGTGACCTGGGCAGGAAAGGGGGCCCCGGGGTGATAGTGCGGAACCGATCGGGAACATCGATATCTTCGGCCTCCGGTCCGTGGTCTGAATTTGTTTATGAGCGCCTATTTACAGTGCTGGAGATGAATGTGCGATTGAGTCGTATTTTTTGGCCGGAAAAAAACTTTTCTTTACTAATGACAGTTGTTCATGTCATACACTAATGAGCATTGATTAATAAAAAGATGTTTTGTTTGTATCGTAATTTTCATAGCAACTCAACATTATGTTTACAATTTACAATACAAACGGGTACAATTTAGCTTCTCATAAATATTAGATGTAAGGAGCATTGACGTGTTTGCACTCATTGCTGCTGGAATAATAAAAAGCAACAAAAACTTGGTGAATAGGTTATAGGTTTTAGGTTATAAATTTGTAATAGGTTATAACTTTTCTAGGTTATAGGTTCTGGAAACTTTTTCGGAATTACTTGCAGCTTCTTTATGTGTGGCACCATGTTGTTATTAAAGTTCAGCTCCGATATTTTTTAATGATGGAATGTAATGCTCTAAATATCCTTTAATTAATTTAATTGCAATTCTATTGACACACCTTCTAAAAGTAACGGGGTATACGATAGTTAAAAAGAAATACTACTTTCGCTACTTGAAAATGGTACGGCGGTCTTTATATTCACGATCGTTTAACTTTCGTATAATTTCCATTCGGCTCCCATCTGAGTGCGGTGCAAACTAAATATTCATGATATCCACAACTTTTACGATATTAACAACATAATCGAGAAAACGCCCCGGATTTACACAAAACAACGAAAATTGTGGTGCGAAGAAAATCAGTGGGGAAAACGAACATTGATTCATCCATAATACAAACCGATTTTTCCACTCCTCACAGCCCACACAGGGCCAGGTTCGAGTCGTTGCCGATAAGCCCAAGATAAAGCCCATCCATTCGGGACAGCAGCAGGAGCAGCGGCACCGGACAAGGAAAAAGTAGAACACTCAATAACTCGACCCGACTCGGCGCAGTATGGTAACCTAATTCTAATAATCTATTGGGCTCGTCTACGTGTTCCTTTTCCGTGATCCGCTTCCGTGCCGGGCTCGTGGTAAAGTTACACTCACCGACCGGCGTCGACGAGCATCGAGAGACCGTGAGACCGTCCAACGACATTCACGAGCTTTCCCCCCTTTTTTGTGACGGCGTGCAAGGAATCCAGCGCCACCGAGGCACGGCGGAGCCAAATGAAACCATATTTATTATCAAACTGTCCCACTAACTTCGAGACTGAGCTCCAGCAGCACGGGACAGATCGGATATGGGAGAATGCTTTTTCTTCTTCTTCGGTGTGCGTGTCGCTTCGAAGCACTGAATACGGTTACGATTTAAATATTAATGAAAAATTTCCGTCATTTCAGGCCACAGTTCGGCAGCCCGTGGCCGTGGCGCGGGCTTTGCGTCGGGCCTGCGTTTCGGGATGATGCGTTCAGTGGCGCGATTTTTCTTCGATTGCCTGCAAACGACCCACACGGACATTCGGTGATACCCAGAAGGGGGCGGAAAAAAGGATGCGTCCGAGGGTGGGGCAAAAATGGCCACCCACCCACGAGCGGCCCTCGGTGGTCCACTGTGTGAAAAATTTATTGCGATTTCAGAAGTAAATTGGAAAAGCAATCGTGCGAATAAATTACGCTATCAAAGAGAAAGTAGACAACCGGCCCGACTCGGATGCGTGCGCTTCACGGGTTGTTGTCGGGAGGAGGTTGTCGTTGGCTGCAACAGAGGACGATGGCAGCATGGGGGCTAGCCCCCCCTCTGCATGTGCTACATGAAATGGTTCCACGTATAAGGGGACCGTTGTTTGGGCGATTTGTAGGAATTTGTCAAATTGCATGGCCCTTATTTGGGTATCTGTTTTGTTGCCAGTTTTTTTAATCCTTATGTCCTCCAACATCAAAACAAAGCATAATGCTTGACTGCCTGTCCTTTTCAATTGTTTTAAGAAAATCGTTTGAGGAAAGCGTATTTGATAGCAGAATGCAGGATTTTGTTTTCATGTTAACTCCAGTATTATGTTCCAGTACAATGAATTTCTTCAACCACCGATTTTGAGAACAACAACAACTTGAAATACATGTTTGCACTAACTACATATTCGCACCTTCACATGTTAGCACTAAGTGCATGTTAGTACGTACTTTTAGAGTTTCTGTCATCAGATGAATAACCGAAATATTTAATGTACTTTAAGAAAGATCTCACATTTGCTTGTTTATGTGAAAAACATTATTAGAGCGTACGTTAAGTTCGTCTTGAATTTTGTATTGTGCTCAGTGTTTAAATTTTACTGCAATTCAATTGCACATACTTATACGCATTAAAAAATTAACTTCATTCTTTGATGATGTAAAAAAGCTTCAATAAGATTCGACGGAATGTTTTAATTACGCTGATTATGCAGACTGACACAAGGCCTCTTCAGATGACTTCACCACGCAGATCTCTTCTGCAGAGGTTCGGTGTGGCCTTCGAAGCAACGCCAGTCTCACGGATGCTGCACCTTACTGGCTTTACTCTGCTTAACTTTCTGACCTACAAAGTCGAAGGAATGAATCAATGAAACCAACCACACCTCGTTCTCTGCCACGCCGGAAGACTTTCGTCTTCCTTTGCTTTTGTTTAATTACTTACCAGTGGCCGTATGTGGGCGCAAAACCGAACACCGTCAGGATATCAATTTGCTGGCACCAATCAATTTGCGGCTCATTTGTCACTCTCTGCAATGGGTTTAATCTGCTAAAATCGCCCACAACCGAAAAACCAGGAAGATTGCAGGATAAGCCCAAGCTGCTGTGGCCGAGTGAGCAACAGTCGGGTGGACGGGCATTCGGAAGCACACCAACACACACGATCATGGAGCAAGGATCAGGTTGCGATATTTTTAGACACTCCTTCGCAGGATGCGAACCTAAGGACATTGCAAAGTCCGTTCAGTCGGGCGAATGTGTTTGCACCAGCACCACCACCACGGGACCTAGGAGACCCGGGAGGAGTGCACAGATGCTGACGTCGGGCCGGCAGTTCTTTAATGATATTTTAATTGCCTTCATTCAGGACGATGAGACGGTGGAGTGCTGTGGCCATGAATTCTCCCTGCCCCCGATGGTTTGAATCTGTGGGAAGATCTCCTTTTCTCTGGCCCCGTTCTCGCTCGGGCCAGACAGTTGATGACTATTGGGTCACCCAATCGTAAAAACATGCGCTCCCGGCGGTTACCTCCCAGAAAGGATTGCGGGATCTGAGAAGCGATTTTGCCGCCATTTGCCAAATGGGGTACCCCGGTGTATGTGATAGTTGCGCCACGAGTCGATGGCTGAGCAATTGGCATGATAATTTTTTGTTTGGTGAAGGATAGTGGCGACGAGTTTCGAGGGTTGAAGCTCAGCCGAACGAACGTACGGCACGAATGGCATCGGCTAATTTCCATTCCAGCGAGAAGTTAATTGAGTTAATTGATTGAAGCAAGCGAAATCGAATCGAATGAGAACGGAAAACTGAAATACTATGATTTTTTTAATTCGTACTTCGTTCAGCTTTTATGAAGCCGGCAGATGAGCTTGCACCGCCAACAAACGGGCTTATTTTCGTAGTACTTGGTGGTACTTGTATGGTAAAACACTTTCAGCAATCGGTAAGTGTCGGTAAGCCGAAGAGCGAACGCTTTATATAATTATACTCACAATAACGTTATTCAAAATACCTTCCTCAAGTTTTGGATCCTTTCCGAATAGTCTGCCGCAAAACAGTGAAACACCAACCACAGTATCTTTAGAGCTCGTTCGTATTTAAAGCAATTGCATTACGTGTGCAAAGTACTTTCAAATCACACTCAGTCCGATTAAACTTCTTGCACACTACCAAACAGTAGTGGTTGTGCGCGCTTAAATTAAATAATTTATTTCCCGAACCTGTGCGCCGCCATCAAGGAGATAGCAAACGTGTGGCCAACGTGGCAGTGAACAGTAACCTAACTTTTCGGCCCTTAACTATGCCAACTTCCAATGATGAGGAACACTCACCCAATGGTGGCTGCAGCTCGTATTGCATAGAGAGAGAGAGAGTAAGAGAAAAACCCAAAAACATCATCAGAAATTTATGTCAAAATTATGAACCAAACTGCGGCAGCGGCTATCAGGCGATGCAGATCGAGAGCGGGCGGGCGAAGTGTGCACTCATTTCGAAACTGAAAACTTCCACTCCATTCGAGGTGTATTTGCAAACATTTGCATTCGACATTCGGGTGGGTCAATCGCTTTTCGAATGCCAATTCACCGGGTGGTGCCCGTGCGCGTGGTGTGAAGGGTTGCATGTTGCACGCCCTGGCGGACCAGTGCAGCCATCCAGGTTCTGAAGGAAAACCGTGTCCTTCTTTTTTGTTCTGCTCCATAGATGCGTCGTTTTTGTTAGTGGTTTTAACGAAATTTCTCAACAAAAAAAAAGGTTTTTTGCGCACGGATAGCGTTGTTCAGACCCTTGGTGCGGTGGTAAGCGTTTGCATAACACCGCAGAGTGTAATGTGCGATCGCTACTTAGGTGGGGATTGTTGTTGCTGTGGTCTTGGAATGCGCCTCAATGGAATCGAGATAGAACCGCCGAACCTTGAACCGCTCCGAAGATGAAGTATAATTTTCTGGCAAAACTTTCCTTCTAATGAGCCCCGAACGAACCGAGTTAACTAGCTAAGGTGATGGTGAGCCAGGCATACGAATCAGTAGCGCCCGATGGGGCGCACGAAAAACCAAAAAAAACTGTCCAAATACAAGTAACTGAACTGCAAGATGCAGTTGGCATGTTTTGGCGGTTGCTAACTGTTGCACCACCAACCAACCGCAGACCGTTAGTATGCCGGCACACCGAGCGCGCCCACGGCCAATGATTCATTTGCATAAAGTGGTGCAACATTCGGTACATTGATAATAGTCAGTCGGCGAGCGAGGAATTGTTGAGCTGAGTGTTGTTTCTCCTTTTCGTTCGCTTTTCCTGGTCGGCGCCAGGAGAGTAGCGTAACAGAAGTGCAGAAAACCCGTTTTAAAAGCACCGTTTCTCGTTGCGCTGCACCGACAGAGAGAGCGGGCCGGTCTTTGCCCGCCCCGGAGATGGGGACCGAATGAAACGGGGGTCTATTTAATATTTGTTGTTTTGCGCGCGCGGAACGGAACTGAACAACGACGGAGTGGTTGCCTCTTCTTAAGGATCTCTCCTGTCGGCAAGGATGAAACGGATAATGAAACGGACGAGAAGTGGTGATAAAAACCCGTTCCGCCTTCGGTTGGCAACACGGAGCACCATCAGCAGCATCGCAGCAGCAGCAGCAGCAGTTCCCGGTCAACTGAAGCATTTCCCGGGCTCCGGCGAACACTCCGCGGGGTGCCAGCTTCCCCGGGGGCGGATGGCGTTCCAGCTTCATTTAGCTTTTTCATTTCCAGATTTTATACTACCTTTCCGTGGCGCAAACTGCACTGCCTGCCAGCGCCGTTTATGGCGCTAGTGCTGAAAGATGAAGAAATGAAATGATACTTGCGAGGCCGGTACCGTGAGGCTGTGAATTGATAAAATGAGTGTCTTAAACCATCGCGGCCAAGCACCGGAGAGCTGCCGGAACCGTTGCCGTTTCTGGTTATGTAAGTTATGCTCCGGGTGCCATTCTTATTCTTAGCACTGTGCGGTAGCTATGTTTCGATACAGCGACTTTAAATGAGGCGATCATTATCAATTTTTGTCGCTTTGTTTTTTTTCCAAACTTATCTATTCCACAGTGGCCGGTAAGTGGCAATACTAATTGGAATGCCTCATGAATCGTGTTACGATAAAATCGCTTCTAAATTGTTCATCTCTCATCTTCGAGCATTCTTCAAGCTTCACGCATGGTCGTGGCATCTATCGAATAATCGAACATTTTTAAATTATTTTTGGAATCCTTATTCCTTTTTTATTTAACATTAACTCTCCTGAACTTTTCGTGCCCATTTGAAGATTTACTGGTAACTGGTGTGCAAAGTTATGTATTGAATCCAGCAACATCACGTTATACACGTTGCCAATTTTATGAAGAATAACCAGAAGATGTAACCAGAAGAGACGAAGGCAGATGGGTAGCCCAAGCACTCTTTACTTCATTTATACTGACTTGAATTAAACTAAAAAAACATTTCAAAGGAAATTAAATCATCTACTGATTTCGGCGCATCCTTAACCAAACAGGTTGGCTGCCAACCTGGCGAGGATGACGTTAGTTGACCATTGTACCCATTTAATCATTCCAATAGTATCGAGATGGAGTTTCCGCACTGTGCGTTCTACATTTTCTGCCGGTTCGGAAGGAAAACGTGTTCACGTTTTCTCCTTTCAACCATTTTAATGCCTCTGCCGTTTGGTGAATGTTTCATTTTTTGTTTGTTTTCGGGAGATCTCGCACAGCTCGAACATTTGGTCAATGTTTGTTTAGCCGTTCGATGATGATTTTTGAAGCTTCTAAACCACACGAAACAGACCATCAGCATCGTTAGCAATCGCGTACAGATATATCGAAACACTCCCGATCTTGACCATCCCGCGATGGCGCAAAACGGTGTTCATCTGTTCAGAGTTTTGTTCCATTTTTTACTGCACACCCGGTGCTCCCGGGAGTCCTGTCGGAGTCACCACGGGAAGATAAGGCGCCAAACATGAATAACTTTTGTTTCGGCTGTTTCAGCTCCGCAGAGTCGGCCGTTCAGTTTTGAGTGGAAAATTATGACAACTGAGAAAACAGCGTCAGCAGCAGCAGCCAGCGACAATGGCTGGGGCGAGCATAGAAGAACCCAACGTCGGCGTCGGTTTTGTGGCCAACCTTTTCGGTGGTAAAGTGACAATATTATGGCGGTGGTATTTGCAAAATATGCCTAACGACGGGTGGGCAGTGGGGGTTCCAGCAAATTAATTTTCATAATTTCATTTCGTACGAACAGTCTGCCCGGCTGATGATACACTTCGGTTCGGTTCGTTGCCGGGGCCGCGTGGCCGTGGAGTGCAGTGCGATGCACTCGAAAGTGCCGCACAGGACACGGGCACAAGATAGCCCGCTCGGTCTCCTGTCGCCGGGCCGTGCCGGGTTCGGAGCACAATGCGAGAAGAAACGGTGTCCGGTCCGGTCGTGCTGGCCGAAGAAAATAAGCACTGCCTTGGAACAACGGCGTCTTGGGGGATGGTTGCCGTCGCCAGGCACAGCCAGGAGCAACCGCAATAAGAAGCGCATCCTTTCCATGGCCGATGTGCGTTCACCCCCGATGCGGTCGATCTTGATCTCATTTCCTACACTAATGTCGCTGACTTTCGGTCGAGAATCTAATCTAAAATCCCAATAATATGGTTAAAAAACTTTAACTGAACTTTCCCACACAGAATAACGGTGCCAATCGGGGAGGTCACAGAGTGTTACAGCTTTCCAAACACACCCGGGAACAAGGTTTGGCTACCAGAATATGCTGTCTTTTTTGGGAGAAGGCTAAATGTTTGGTCGTTGGACGGTTTATAGCTAATGGTTTGCGATGCGCTGTCCTTTTCGAGCGGTGACGGAAAAGTGTTATAAAATCGAACTAACTAGTTCTGAAGGATGCTTGGTATGATTGGAATCGAAGGGCGGACCAACCGCAACTGCGGTGGCGACAGAATAACGTGCGGTGGGTCAATTTTACGCGGCACCATAATGTTTCGGAGATAAAAACGTCAATCGCGTTTGCAGGGTAATTTATATTAATGAATGGAGAGCAAAAAAAAAATGTGAATTCAAATATTGATTGATATCGTGCTTTGTTGTTGAAATTAAAAGTTCAATCAATCTGCTATCATCCGCTTTTCACCATCCGCTGAGGGAACTTGAAACGAATAACTTTTACGTAGTCCCGTGGCGGAGCGATTCGCTAATGATTTTTCAACCAAATTCATAAAACCGAAGGCACCACTTCACTTGGCGCTGTGAGCGATGGCTGTACACGGGCGAAACATTGGCATCAGATGGATGAGTGGTGTTACCTTACGACGTATTTCGGTGCGCTGGCTCTAAATGCTGCTCGATTGATGAGGTTCTATTGTTTGTTGCGCCCTCCTTTCACGCCCTCGCGCTGAAGTGTCGCTTTCGTGTCATTAAAATTAATTAATCGATGTAAATTTAAACTCCAATGACAGCCGAGCCGCACTGCTTGGCTTATTGGGCGTAGGGCTGCGCGCGCTGTTGCTCCATCCAGCTACATCAGCAGCCACTTGAGAGGGCCGTGTGACGCCCTCTGTTTGATGAGGGCCATCCGTGGATCGACCAAAACCTAGCTACCGAATGGCCGAGGGTCGTAAGATGCCGCCCGAGATGCGAACGAAATGATGAACAACGCGAGTCATCGCGTAAGGCGAAGGCATCGTAAAGTGCGAAATTTGATTGATTGACGAAAATGGGAAAACATTCACCCGGCCCCCGGCGTGTGGGCCGCCGCCGGTCTCATGGGCGCCCGTTCGACCGACGGTGGAGGATAATTTTTCACTTAAACACTCATTTGGGCGTCCCGGAGAATGATGGAGCCCGCCTGGGAGTGGGGCGGGGATGTCCCTCGGGCCGACCGGGAATGGCACCCATGGGCTGATTGGCGAAGTGATAGCGAAGCAGGCCCGGCACACGGAATCGATTGGCGGTTAGGCATCATCAGCGGTTCAATCAGGCCGAAAAGCATCGGCATCAACCATCGATTAGTGATCGATGAGCGCGAAGGCCATCGCTAATCGTGCGGCACTCCCCAGTCTGTCCTCGGTGACATCACGGTGCGGCGCAGTATCTTACACCACTTCCGGTCCGGTGGGAGGGATTTTTCGCACGGTCCCAAAACGCACGCCCGGGAAGAGGTCAAGATTAATTGATTCGCGCAGCCGGCGAAAGTATGATAAATTGTTATTTGTTTCAAACGCAGATTCCGATTTATCACGGCATTTGTTAATTTGTCCTTAATCGAGCGCGGGCAAGGCTCGGGATGGGCCGAGTGCCGTCTCAGGAGCGCTTCCGTCAGTCAGACGCGAAGCGATTCCGCGATTAGTGCGAACCCGGCGAGTTTCGGGGTAAATTGGTTCACGGCCATTTCTTATCCCACGCACCGCTGTCGATGGTTGATTTGAAATTCAATTTACAGCGCAAATGCGCAAACATAGATAAAAGATAGTGCCTTCAGCTTTTGGGGGCCCTAATTTATCACGCTTGCCCCACCATAAACGTGGTGAGTTATTGTGGAAGTATGAGCTTGCTTAAAAACAAACCGGCGAAAGGACCGGCGTTCTGCTCGAATGGGTCCTAGCGTTTCAGCTTTTCTCTATTTCTAGCTTACTATCTAGCTCTGGGCTGGTTGCCGTGGGGGCTCAATTTTAGTCTGTTGTGATGGTTTATTTTCGGGCCGACTACTTCTTCGCGTCACGAATGGAGGCGCCTGGTCGCTGTCGGTTCGCAAGGCCCCATCTTTGCATGGGGCATCGAATAAAAATGGAAAAGTAATATGAATACCACGGGCGCTCTGGCGAAAAGGTCAGAGGATTATGGGCAACTTTTTGTGCTTTTTGTTTTAAGGAAGTTTTTTGGGCAAGAGCCCTTTTTGGCATTAGGCGCTACTTAATCAAGGCACCCAGAGGCAGAGGAGTTGAATTTTTAATTTTAATCGTGTGGAATGCCGTGTGTTGGAATTATGTCGAATCAATATGCTGCCAGTCGATGGTACTTGCAATCAGTATTCTACGTCTCCGCTCAGTAATGTTAGACTGTGGCAGAATGTTGCTTAATTTAACACTTGTGCGAGAGCGAGCGTTTGATTTACTCAAACAATTTACTGCCACAATCGAGCGAACGTGACCTACAACACGTGTTTTAAATGGCGCCGCACAGGGTGTGTAACAGAAATTGAAATGTCGAACGTGGTGTGTCCGTTTTTATTAGACTACTGGAGCGGCACCTTACGAGTAATACCTTCGGAGTGTATTATTGTTTATCAGTACTTTCTGGCCAAACGCACGGAAGAGCTATTAAAACAAGTTTCCAAACCACATCACCGACACCTAGTGCATCTTATTCAAAGGATTAGAACCTACGCTCGGTGATGGTTCGGTACGGAGTACGACACTTCTCGGTGTACGACCAATTTGGCCCATTCCAAATTTGGAACCCGTTGCTCCAAAGTCCACCCGACGCAAAGGTGCTGTAGAGCCGTTTTGAAAATGAGGTTGGATTTGCAATGCTTTGGAATGGGATGCACTGGATTTGCATTGAACCGGACAGTCTCAGGGCAGAAGAAGTGTAGTTTTACAACACACCGGAAATGATTCATCGTCTCAAGCCCGGCGAAGGAAGCTTCCGGGCGCCGGTGTAACATGTCGCAACACGCAACACGTGAGGGGAAAATTAATTTTCATAATGGAAAATAGTTGTACCATGAGTATCTCGTTTTCGGGACCTCCGGGGCAGGACGCATCGCTGAAAAGAGCCATTGGTCCTGCACACGTCTTCCTGCTTTTAGCAGGTGGCGCAGTACATGCTACACGGAAGGACTACACGGAAGCTCGCGGTTAAGTCAGCCGTAATGTCGGGGACCACTTTGGGTTGCCAACTGATTGCCGGACTTTAGCCAGTGAACTTCGGAGACTCCCTGAAATTTACGCTTTTTTTCGGAATACTTTGAGTAACTTGTTTTCATTGAACCATTTAGTCGCTGCTGGAGGCGTTCGCCAAAGCTCTGTTGAATACGAAAACATTTCTGAATCCCTGGCCCTGGCTCTCTGTTTGCGCATCCGCAACCTTTTTAATGGAAAATTTGCAATCGTATATTGAATTTGGCGAAAACGAAAAAAAAAGCAAACGGAAATATAACCAAGAATAGAGCCGAATGTCGGGGCCACTAGCCACGAACCCTTTAAGCGAATTGTGTTGTCGGGCGCTGAAGACGGGGGTTTGGGCCGGCATCCGAATCGAATGCCGGCGGTCGTCCGCAATTACCTCCACCTGGGTGGGTCTCCGGTTCATCCGGAAGGGGTTGGAATTCATTTTCAAGATTCTCCTTATCTCCTAAACGGCGCCCATTTTCGGCCTCGCCGCAGGACGTACGCGGGCCCCGGACATCACATCCATTAACGACCCGGCCGAAGATGCCCCGGTCCGGGCACGGATTGGAAGATTGAATTAAAATTCAAACGCCCAAAGCCGTAACGATTATTGGTCGGTGGTAGGCTCGTCCCGGTTCCGAACCGAAGGGCCGTCACGCTGGCCGTAAAACGCCGACAGTGGCCGGATTTGTTGTTGCTGTTTAGCCAACACTTTCTTACGGATTCGAATCCTGCCCGCCGACGTTTGGTTCCGTTTGGCCGTTTAATTCCATCGTTATCGTCATCACTACTTCCGGCGGCCCTTGGTTGGCGGCCGCCCTTTTTTTGGCGAAGATGCACCCCCGGGCTAATGGTACAACGTGTAGCGAATGGTTTTATAGAGATCGCGTCTTGTCGTTATGTGGGGTGCCCCGATTTCTTCGTAATTGTCATTGATTGGTGCGGTTGGCCGTACCGTACCGAGGAGATGGCGATGGCCATCTTATCAAGCGAAAGTTTCAAACGATTACGTGTTCGAGTTAGTAAAAGCATGGCTGTAGCTTTCATCACAATGGTAAGGCTATTGGACCGCCGTTCCATTGTCAATGATTAGTTTCGATCTTTATCGATAACGGCGGTATACGTTACGATGGCATTCACTAAATGACAGCGTTGATTAAGATTGGTGAGTTGAACTTTATGTACACTAAATTAAACTAAATCACTTTCCGTAGCGAGAAATAATCCCCAAAGGAGAATGAAACCATCGATGCGACGTGGATCGGTTTTAAGTGTAGGCCGGTGTCATGTCATCGGCAAACATATTACGCGCACTGTGCTGGAAACACGTGTTGCCCATAAATATGAACTCGCAATGGAAAGAGGTTTACTTTACGATAGGCGTTTTTCGTTTTCTTACCCACAACTTGCCGAGTTGGGGAATATTTTTGCGTTCTACCGCCAGCGGATTACGAGTGGCAGGAGATGTGACATTTCTTTTTCCTCCTTAGCCGGACAGCACCGGACATTACGGCTTCTTTATGGTAAATGATGGATCCGTCCTCTTTGTCGGACTCACGTCTCGCTCTTTCGCCAAACCTTTTCGATCCAGTGCCAAAGGCAGGGAGCTGGGGGCTTCGACCGGATGACAAAGATTGTGCTTGGAGCTACCTTTGAGGTAAATAAAATGGGATTAATCATGGGGTTCCGAGTGGCTTCCTTAAACGACTTCGATGAAGGGTGCTGGGATTACGGAAATTGATTCCACTTTCGTACGCAGCATACGCAATAGGCCGACGTAGCGCTGGCGGTGGGAACGAAATACGGGGATTCGGGGATTTTGAATTCAAGTGGACACTGGTTTGCGTTTTCCTTTGCCTTAAGGGGGGCTGTGTGAATTCTGTAGGGTTTTAAAAAGCGGAAGCATCAGAAGGAAACCGGTAACCCTCCGCCGTGGGCACTAAGCCAACTATTCAATAAATTGACAGCGTGCGGCAGAAATGCTCGCCAAAACGGTTTAGCTTGTGAATTTTGAGTTCCGAGTGTAGGGCAGCCCGGATGAAGCGATGAAAGAGAGTGTGACTGAAGAATTTTTAACCAAATAAATACTTACAAAAAATGGAGAGATTGAAGCTGAGTTATAAAATCTAATGCTGCTTTTAAATGTCCCTTTAAAGATGTTCTGTGTGTTCCGTTTTGATCAAACACATTAAATGGTCCTTCACCGTGGGTCTTTTGTAGTTGTGGAAGAACCTTCAGCATTATGCTGAACTTCTTCTAGTCTCGTAATGCAAGTAAAGTAAATCTTTCCGTGGAAGTGAGTGATGTGAATTCGTACGAGGACATTTTTCACAACCATTAACACACTGTCCGGCTGACCACGATGGTATCATCACCAGTTGGGGATGATCAGTGTGACGAAACCGTCGTCGCATACACAGTATTATCTATAAATAACGGGCCAAAGCCGAAACAAAGTCAAGGGAACGCTAGGAACATTGCTATAATAGCAGCAATATCCCGAAAAGATTGTCCAAATCATGATTTTAATAATTCATCGCTAATGTCTCGTGCAGACCGAAGTCAGTCCGGTCCGTCCGTTGTAGGAAAGATTCAAGTAGAGACAGGGGACAAAAGATTAAAGGACGCAATATGACGTGCGCAAACATCGTACGGCCGTAGAAGATAATGCTCTGTGTGCTCATGGACGGAGAACTTCACAAAGAGAGTGGTCGTGTGCCCCCGGCGGGCTCTGGAGTGCAAGCAAATCTTGCCACAGCCAAGCGTCACCGGAACAGGTCGCTTTGATGTAATGTATTGCATCAATTATGCATCAAATTGTTATGCTTCGGTTTTGAGCTCGGGACAAGCTAAACTGTTCGGTGGGAACCATTGTTGCATCGCAGTTTAAAAACTATTGCACTCGCTAACATGTTTCAAAGAGCTCAGTAAAAAGGCCTTCGAGCAGCTTTCCTTGCTGTTTGTTGATGTATTATTAACAACGGCGGTTCCTGGCACAACAGCGGTGTGCCTTATTTAATAATTAACGAAAGGCTAGCCATTTAATGATTAAAGTTTTAATAGTCAATGACTTCGCTTCTGTCCACTGCGAGCTGCGCGCCATCTGGCCGGCCCGTTTTATTGTTATCCAATGCTTACATCGCATCCCTTCGACACGCGGCCCGGTGCGGCCCGAAACGGAACTGCTCATTTTAACGTGATTCGCCTGCGAAACGGCGCACGATGTTATGCTAATATCGCCCCCGAGACACAGTTTCTGCCGGAGCCGGAGCCGGCGATGCTGCGAGTTCTTAAAATGGGAGGCCGCCGACAAGACGCAGGCCGGCTAGGGGTTCTTGTGGCGCTCGTGCCACACTCGACTGGCGGAAACTGGTGGGATATAGTGAGCGAGAGATTAAAGGGCAGAGGTCCACCGGGGCTGATAAAGACACTCGGAGCGAGCATAAATCAGAGCATAAAAGCCTCAGTCTCGGCCTCGGCCTCAACTCAACCACCACCAACACCAACCCGATGCCGACCAGCTGATTAAAAATCTTCTTCCGTACGACCGAACCCCCGCGGTATGCAGCTTCCCCCCCCCGGGGGGCCTTGTTTGAGTCTTAAGCCGGTTTTACGATCGAATCCCGTGCCCGGGCGCCTTGGCACAATTTTAATGAATTCGTAATTGATATGAGACTTAACTCGTGCATGAATGATGATTAACAACTCTTTCACCGCTGGCTCCGTGAGCTGTGCGCGTGTGTGCGTCAGCTGGTTGCCACTCAGAACATCCGCAGACGGAATGACGGCGGCGTCCACGGCGTATTGCTGACTGGGCAGGGTTGCACCAACTCCTAGCCACGCTGCTTATCGGTCCGTTTCGTTCGCTCTGACGCGAGCTCCCGTCTACTTCGGGCGCTCCTCGAGGGTAGTGATTTAATATTTCATTAAACCGACACTGAAGCTCAGCAGCAAGCGGCCCTCCAGGGGTGGATTTAGCATGAGCACGCTGGGGGGAACCTACCAGGTTCGGGTGCCCAGCCCAGTGACTAGGATTCCAACAATTACTGACACGACGGCGGCGACGGCGACGTACACGGGTACGGAGGCAGGCACTTCCTGGAAGGAAGTAAAATGTTTATTTTAATTAATCTGTATGCAGAGATAAAGCGACACACACACATACAGCCAGGCGGCGGACAGGCCGGACTTTGTAATTCCCACCAATGATCAGTGTTTGATGTTACTGGCTGCTACGGCCTCGGCCCTGCCCGCCGTAACTTATGCCACGGTAGGAAGTGCCTGCGAGTGACTTGCCGAACAGATCTGGCGTCTCTGACGTCACGGGGAAAGCAGAAGTTGGCGGAAGTTTTGTTATGCAAATTGTCAAGTGGTTTGCCAGCAGCCTCCGTACCGGGTCCACCCAGCAACACTCCACAGCGGAGGAGTCGTCGAAGACGCTGGAACGCCAAACGCGGAAATAGTGCCGAGCTGCAGTCGAGCAGCCGGGTTGTCCATTGTGCATCGTCGTCGCCAGGATGGTAACCTGGGGTTCGCAAGGATCGTCAGCGGCCGCTCTCTGTGTCGGCTGCTAAACGGAGGTTAGCCTTTGAATTATTTAGTGACAGCCAAATGGTCCACCCCCGGTGGTGGTCTGTGGGCGGTTGGACTTGCTCCAGCAACTTTTGATAAGGCGATTTAAATTTACATTTACAAACAGTGCGAGATACGTGCTGACGAGTGCGTCGGAGCATTGGGCGTTGAGAAGACGCTCCACGTCCGAAAGAGTGACAGGCGGCTCTTTGGAACGGGCGATACTGATCCGCCGAACCGGGTGAAGCTGCCATGCTGACACCTGTAGCCGGACGTGTCGTGATGGTAAGGTGACAGGGCACAGCAGTACACGGCACAGTAGTTAGTTGGCGCCGATGAAATTGAATTAAACGAGCGTCGCAATCAAATTAAAACGATGAATAGATGATGGGCCCATTATCGTGGTCCGGCTTTGATGACGCTGACCACCCCGGGTTCTTTGTGCACTGTAATCAATAGCCATTGAATGGTGATTTTATTTATTGCACCCCATTTTTTGTTCCTTTCGCTGTGTGAATGGAACGGAACCTTATTACGGTATCATTGGCGATGATTATTGTGTAATGTTTGCCTATGCTTTCCCCGCTTCGCGCGTTGTTAATGTGAACGTGGCTGGGCACACCCTTATGGTGTGATAATGGGATCGATAGGCAAATTCTAATTTGTTACAACGGAATCGGGAGGGTCAGGAGCGGTGTTTATGGTGCAGGTGTTTATCAACGATCTGGGTCACCCCCGTTCGGGGTTGATCATGTCAACCCTACGCCAGTTACTTCAACCCTTCGTCATCAGTTACTTTCCGCCCTGATAAAAGGCTTTTCTGCCCAAATGCCGTTCCAGCACACACCGGCACCCGTACGCAGCCTCCAACGGGAGCCCATTAGTGCTTCCGTGGCCGGTAGTTGATCGTCGGTCATTATCAGAAAATCGTTATTGATTCGATTCATTTATCAGCAAACCGCTGAGAGAGAGAGACCGGGAGCGCGTGTGGTAATTAAAATAAGCCCCAAATATGAGACAGCGCTGATACGCAGGGCCAGGCCGTAGGGCGCACGATAAATTGCCCAACACTTGCCCTTCTAAGCGTCCCGGGGCGCCCAGGCACACAGGAAACTCGAGGGACATAAACAATCGGTTGTTTTAAAAGTGTATTTTCCTCTTGCACTTCGATAACGCTCTGTGTTTGGGTTGCCCATTGCGATTGGAATGCGCGCAAAGTTGCAGTGCGAAAAAAGGAGTGGGAGGCAAAAAGGAGTGGGAGGCAGCATAAATTTCCGAGCCGGCGTCCGCGACCCGAATGCTCAAGTAAATGAGCCCTTGGTGGGAACCTGATGTGGCCTCGCCGATTGCCCTCTTTCCGTCGGCCGTATGGTTTCTGGGAGGTGGCCCAACGGGCGCGCAATCGTGCAACGGGCTCGAGTACGCCGATAGCTTTCCGGGCACGCTCCTTCCGTGTGCTCCTTATTGAAAACTATCAATTACGGCGCAAGTTGAAGTGCCATAAAAATAGCGAAAACAAACCGCGATTATTAGTGGTGGCGAAAAGCATAGAAAACCCATTACCGGCCCGTTTGCTGGCCGCGTGGTCGGTGTTCGGTGCAGTATTTATGAAATTATGCGCCACACATTTTCACCGGCGAATGAGACCGCGCTAGAGAGAGAACATGCGTGTGTATGTGTGAGAGAAAAGGCAAATCTAGCAAAAAAAAACTGCGGAATGGATCCGTGCTACAAATCCAATAACGTGGAATTTGGGCGTCCTAATCTGAATGGTTTAGCCCTCCGCGCCGGCCTGTGAGCCGCCGAATGCTGCGTTCCCCTCTTTCGATCGAGTTTTATCGGTATGTTGGGCGTCTGGCTGGGGACGGGTGAGGTCGTCACAGGCGCGGAGTGGTCCATAAAAATGTTTGATTTATTTTCCGATTGCATCAATCCTTGCTGGCGTTATCGCTACCATAGCACCGGCGCTCCTCTGTGGCGGTGTGGTGTGTGTTGATGCTGTCCCTCCGAGGCACAAAACATTCCACCGAAGCTCGGGCTCGAGCCGGAGAACCGCCGAAAAACAACCCATCCCAACCCGGGTTATCGGAAAATGGCCCGAGCACGGGATGCAACTGTAACGGGCTCGAAATAGGGCTGCGCGTCGCATAAAAATGGCGAACGCCAGTGTGAGCTGCAGCTGCCGCGGCTGCTTGAAACCGGAGGTTGGCCCGGAGATCGGGCATTGCAACGGGAGCAGCGGGAACCGCCACGCCACCACGACGCTATCGGCCCCCTGAAATCACATTTGGCGCTAGTCAATTTTTTTATACCCTCCACAATCACCATAAATTTGACTTAAGCGTTGAGCGACCGTTTCTGTGCCCCATTCAAGGACCGCGTGTATGTGCGGTGAGAGCTGTTTACTTTCGTGACTAGCTTCGGGCGCATTCTGAGAGGTATCCCATTTTTGTCCTCCTCTCCTGGAAGAGCATCACGCGAACATTAAGAGCGAATCGCGGCGGTGCTGATCGCGGGTCGGGTGCGCGTGTTGCGAATTTTAAATCGCACGAAACCGATTTCTTATGCCATCCGACAGAGACACGCGTGACAATCGATGGTTCGTTTTCGGAAACGGTGGTCAGCAACAGTTTTGGCCCTTGCTTATGCTGCACCTCTTTAGCTGTGCTTTGGCAATGTTAGATCAATATCGAGCGCCTCACGGTGTCTTCGGTTGACCTCGACCTTCGGAAGGCATAATGAAGCACGAACGACAATGAGTTTCGCCGGAGGAACGCCATCATGGCAATCATGCTACTGACGTAATTGCCGCTGTGTAACTGTTTTTCTCAGTTCTTGCTTGAGTCCTCAATTTGGTGGCAGGCATTCAGCGAACCTAGCTAGGGAACCGTTTGTTTCCTTACTTTTTGCGCTCAACACACCCACTGAGGTATCTGAGGAAGAATGAGGCGTTACACTCGCCGAAAGACAGAATGGAGTATTTTTTGTTGGTTCTTGGGAAGCGCGCTGTAAGAACTACGACACGGATTATGCTGTGGGCGCATCGGAGGAATGGTCGTGTGCAATTGAGATGAGAAACTCAAAATATGACGTGGTTTTTGGGAAGCAGTCGGTTCATCTAATGTTTAGCAAAACCTTACGCCTCAAACAGGCAAACAATACGCTTCAGAATGGTGGTTGTTGAGTGAATTTATGTGGATTATTGGATACACTTTTCATACTCTCATAATTGGTGTTACTTCATGCTTTTTCCAGCAATTCTATAGCAGTGTGTCTCCAGCAGGTTAGCTGCCGAAGTTGTTTATATTTTATTTGTAAATTATGTATGACACGCGGCCATAATAAAGGATTGGAAGTCGCAATTTGCACTCAAATAAACTCTTTCAAGAGTTATACGGTTCCTCCAGGGCACCTTTTTTAAGAACGAACTCACGAAACTGGTTCATTTCGACGAACGTGTTAAGTTCTGACATCGAGTTTCATTGGAATGTATGTTTCATATTAGGTCTATGGAACTGTTTAAAAAAACCAGACTTTTATAAATACATTAAAGTTTGTAAATAATGTAAGATGAAAATTGATTGTACAAATACGATTGCCAGTTAATAATATCGTTACATTCCACATAGTTAAAGAAAAGTTGAGTTTCATATTTACGTTTCTTAAAACCATTCAATAGACCGCAAATCCGTTCGATAGCTATTGTAAAACACAAATTCGCAGTAATTTTTAATCATAGGCACTCTTTTACTGAAATATTTCTGTTATTTTTTACATTCATTTGAAAAGCCATTTCCACACTTCGGTACATAGGAGAGCCGGAGAGTGATTGATGATAGCCGGAACTGTTTTCCAACAGAACAGATCAATCATGTAAAAAAGCTAGAATTTACATCGTCAGCTAACAGAGCACAGAAAAAAGCCTGCTGTTTGCACATTTTAAACCGTTTTTAATTGATCTATTTTGCCATGGTTTTACTTTGTTCGGAAAAACATTTCACCTACCCCTGGTGGTGGTGCAAGCTTCGATAAATTTTTCACCACTGGCTGCGGTCCAAGGGTGACAGGACGCCGCATCAGTTCCATCGGTTGTCTGACCTACCCCACTGGTCAGGCATGAGCATTCGACGGCCAGTAGCAGTAGCAGCTTTTTAGCGACCAAATCAAACTCGAATGGAATGGAGTCGAGAGCGTTTCCATTTTCAGCGATCGTTCAGCATCCACACGCAACGTTGCAGCGTTGCGAGGCGAGGCGAGCCTGTAAGCGGACCCCAAAACCGAGCTCAAGCTGTGGCAGATCGGTGCGGCAGACGAAAAACAGTGACCATCCGCTCGGCTCGGCCACCTCGGGGAGCAGGGGATGAAAGCTACACCGATCCTTTCGGGTGTAACGACACCGCTTGCCACTCAGCCTCACGCGGTGCTGGACCTCCGAAGGCTAACAGGATTCAGGTTTCCCGCATGCACTTCAACTTCCCGAAAAACCACGCGAAACAGCTGTGACCACGTGTCCGTGCAGAGTGTATCTGTGTGTTTTGCTGATAAAAATGAACGAGATTTGCGGGATAGTTTTTCACATGAGCTTCGCCGCGATGGTGGCCCACGGGTGCTTGCCATTTCTTCGCCATGTCGCCCGGGCCGCTTGTTCTTATGCTTTCAGACCGTCACAAGGAAGAAGAATTATGAGCTAATGTTACAAATACATCCCCGCGGCTCGTGCCTCACGATACCAATCTGTTCCCATTTCCACAGCTCTCCGGCGGCACACGGTGTTTATCTTTGCCAAGCAACTTCCACAGTGAACGGCGGCGGATCTTAAGAGCACCTTCCGTTTAGTAAGGGCAACCGAACAGTCACCGAGTCTGTGCTTGGGAGTGTGAAGGAGAGAGAGAGAGACAGAGACAGTACACTTTCTTGAAGCGCGTCGGAAGTTAGTTTCGGTTCGGGCCGAGCCGGCAGTTCCAGTAGCGGGACCGTCACCGGATCCATCCACTGCTTATCCACTTTACAAGATAAAGTTTTTAATAGTCTAAATCGCACACCAATTTCCTTCGGGGTGTGTGCTGTGGGTGACTGAAAAGGGAAACGGGATCCCGATGTCGATGGTGATATTTGTCGGAAGCTGTGAGGACGACGAGATGATGAGTGTTGAACCGGTAAGCGAACGTGAGCAAACCAAACCCGCTCTGGGTCTCGTGTAGGTGCCACCAAGCGGCAGATTGTTGCTTTCGACGATATGAAACCATCCGACCGACCGACCGACCGGCGAAAGGATCCCCGTCGACCACCAACGAGCGCGAGGGCCGTCGATTGACACACCGCAAGGACTTTCGGCGGAGCTGGGGGGGCTGGTGGCGTAAAAGTTTTCCCACTTGTAATTAGCATGTTTCGGATGGCTCATGCGAAACTGCGATTCAGCGCCATTCGCAGCCGTCACACTAGACCAACTTTGGCGGAGCGCGGTAAAAGCGAGAAAAATTAACCCGTCTTACGGTGTGAGGACTTCGGCAGCTGCTGCTGATGCACCGAGTTTCAAGATTTAGTCCTGCCCGAGTAGATAATCTAACGCTATGGGTGTGAAAAATGGGGTTTGCACTTTGTTCTATTTACGCGTCCGCTCGCTCGGAACTCGGAGCGTTTGACTGGCCGTAATCTGGCACAGGTGCGCTTCAGGGCTAACAAGCTTCAGCTGAGCGGGTTTCCAGATGGGAAAAGAACAACACAACACGCGACAGTAATGCCGCCGGTGACCACCGTGCACGTGTTGGGGAGCAATCGTACCCACTGGCTGTTGAAATACGGTTTGAAGAAATGATTTTAAAATCCGACGAGGCGGATTGAACTGCGCAAACCAAGAGCAACACCCCAGCAACGGGCTAAACAGTGGCTAGTTCTCGCATATAGAACTACGAAGCTATAGGCAGCGTTTTTACTATCGGTCGTCCTGACCCGTGTTTTCCTTAAAATTTTGAGGCATTTGATATGGTGATCATATCATTGTTTTGATTTTGATGATATCGTGTTGCCATAAATGTCGTGAAAATTCACAGATCATTTACCAATTCCAGAAATAATAGCAGTACTTACACTTACGATGGGTCACATTGTTTGGCTGGGAGAGTCCTTTTCTACAGTTTGTTTGAATTATTATTAAGAATTTCTTGGTTTAGAATTCATTACAACATATGTGAAAAAGTCCAGGTCGAAAAGTCGAAAATGAGATTTAAAAAATCAGATATTTATTGTCTTGAAGTGAAAAATTCTATTATTATTATTTATTTTATTTAAAGTATGTGCCACCGCTATACATTCTCCCCATCTTTCGTTTGTGAATGTAATTTGTGAATGCCACGCGGAAAGAATTCTTCGTCCTTTGAAGCATCAGATTATTAGTCATCAGATTTCGACTTTCTTGTAAAAATCGCAGTGCTGCTCAGCCAATGCGTGTCCCATCCAAGTATAGATGTATAACTAGCGATGGCACATACGTGGTGTGTTCTAAAAGTTCTGATAATTTTGTATTTACGCGGGCTACGTATATCCGATTTTCGAATTTTTTGTGGCGTTATGTTGCAACTCATGTCACTCAATTATGGTGACAAGTTCGGCCATTTTTAGTAATCAATCAACTTTTGACAGTTGTTTTGCTTGGACGTGTTTTGTCTTATCGTCGATTTTTATCTACTGCAAAAGTAATTGTCCACGAAGCGGTAATGCGAGTTTGGAAACAGGTCGCATTGGGCAGATCTGAGGAATACGGAATACGAAAATCGAATATACGTAGCTCGCGCAAATACAATATTGTCATTAGTTTATGAACACACCTCGTACTTTGAATAAAATAGAGTTTTTTATTGCAATGCAATAAACAATTTCTTTGGAAAAAGTCTCAATTCATAGTTATGGAGCAGGTAATTCAAATAACTAAATAAAAACCGGATCACAAGACGGGTCAGTAAGGATGTTTCAGACGCAGCTTGTCACATTCATGAGAGTAACGGTTGCATATTTAATCGCCTACATACAGTTCGCCGTACAAACACATGCCACTCTGCCCCAAAGAATGGGCGAAAATGATGCTGCAAAACGTTTCAAGTGCAAAACGTGTTCGAGTGAACGTTAATTCTGTCGGCTCACATAAGGCATGCTTAATGCACAAACGATTTCCATTCTTCTTTTGTTTATCCGCTTAAGCTAGGTGCTGTAAAATGAGCTCCATGAGTTTTGCGGTCCTTAAAAGGTGAAAGGTGAAGCATATGGGATCATTGCGCCCGGATCATTGCATTGCGTCACACCGGATAAAATCAAATTAGTTGTTCCGTAAATTTTACCTACTAAAATCCATCCTACTCACATCGTGCGGACCCTACCACAATCGTTCTGCCCTTGTTTGGGCTCAAGAATAATTTGAAACCGTCGGCCTCCCGAGCCACCCACTTCATTAGACTATAAATTATTGGTTTCGTTCGTTTGGGGGTTATAAAATATGTAATTTACCCACGTTTTGCTTGCTTGTTTTTTTGTTTTGGCAACACGCGACCACCGCTGCTCGCCGCTACAAAGTGCTGCCAAGCGAACGATCCCGCGAACCACGGCGTCGGTAAACATTCACGCGATGTTGCCATCAGTAGCAGAGGAGGGAATAAAAACCCAAACGAAGCATTGCCAGCGAGCGAGCGAGCCAACAAAAATGTCATAAAACTGATTCCACGGGAGAGCCACACCAAACCGTACACATGTAACTGTTAAATTGATCATAAATTGTGGTATTTAATTAAATTTTAATTCCTCTCATGCACTCAAACTCACCCACGACGCACACGCAAGCCCCGTCAGGACACGCGAAATGGGAAGAAGAAATAAATATGATGTGCATGCTGCCGGCAGCTTCCGAGAACAGCGCCACGGTATTGGAAATCATACGATTATTATTCCATTTGCGTGCGCTGATAAGGCGAAACGAAATTTGCCATTTTTTGTCCACCGACAGCCGCATCGTTTACAATAAAAGTGCTCGAAAATTACATCAATAAATAAATGAATTAAATCTCATCGACCTATTGATTAGGATGGCACCTAACTTTGGGCGCTCGATGTTGGTGGGAGAAAAAATGGCTGCTTCAAAAAATCTGCCGACCACCCGCCTGGCTGGAGCTGCAGGGCGGGCGGGCGTAAATTTTAATGATTTAATTCTCAATTATTATCGCATCAAATTTCATTAGCACTCAACAGCTTCGCGGGTTTCCAGCGTGCAGATCCGAACGAGGTCGGACGAGATTACGTGACCGAACGAAGCAACGAAGCTGCGAGCTCGCCGCTAATAGAATCATGGGCAAGCAATTGTAATTGGAAGCACCATTCCATGCCATCGCTCGAAAAATACCGACGTGGGAAAAATCAAGCACCGCCGGAATACCCGGGCACGGCAAAACGCTGCACAACACACTGCTGGGTGGTGAATCTGAAGAAGGCAAAAACATAAAACACGAACGCAACATTTAATTCTTCATTTGAAGTGATTATTTTCGAACGTTTTTCTATGCTGCCCTTTCGCGTTTCATAAGCTGTGTTTCTGTTTCGCAGCTGCTTGTTTTCCCTATCCGGCGTCGGAATGACCTTTTGATCGGTGTTGGCAACAACTGCATGAGTGTGTACCGAAGCTTCCCCTTTTTGCAGTGCAGATGAGTGGTCGAGCGAGAAAAACAAACAAGAGCATGAAAGCTAATGTGAAAATGCAGCATCGTTTCAGCAAAGAAGTAGCACAGTACCGGTAGGTTTTCTAACGAAAAGATGCAAATGGTGATGATTAATGTTTCGCTGAAGTGAATCCATCGTTGCGCGTTGTGTAAATTCCGCTCCGTAATTAAGGAAAATTCATGGGCCGTAGTCGTCCTTGATTGAATACCTATCAACTGTAAGTCCCTGTACGGCGATCGACCCCCGATCCCGGTGCACCGACGAACCGCAAATTGCGATGAAGAACGTTGAACCAAGGTGCAAAACGGCAACGGCATTTCCATTCCGGAGAAATCAACGATCGATCGAGCCTGATTGAGGTGTGGCCGAAGGCTGCCAGGGGATGCTCGCAAAAGTCCGAAAAGCGCAGCCCCATCTCGCTCAAAATAAATCTACAATGAAAGCATAAAATGAAACGGTTGCACCAGGGGGTGGTTGCCACCCCCGGTCGGGCACGCAATTGGGCCATGGCACCGGCCATGGACGTTTGGCACGGCGAACAGAACAATAATTAATTAAATGGTTTATGGCTGCTGCAGTCGTTTCGCCTGATTTTCCGACAACATTCCGCCGGGTCCGCTGGGAGGGCAGATTTTCCAGCTCCGGGCCGAAAGGTGGCACACGCTGGACTGGCACTGGTTATGCGCTCTCGAGTGCGCTCGAGATGTCGTGTACACACGGGTTGACGGGCCACAAAATGGTCACGGTACGTCTTGCCTGCCTGCGCACCTTACTGCACTCCGCGTCAGCCGCTTCACCGAAAGCTTGACGTCCACGGCGCAACGCCGAAAAAGGGACATGCCTTGCTCAGTGGCGACCTGCTATTTTTGTGCAGCGATCCGCGTGTTATGGATACCCCAGACAAATTACGTGGCTGTTTGTCTATTTTCGTTTCAGCTCGATTTATTTTCGCAACCATTTCTCGGCCCCGGGCACCCGAGACGGTCTGTGGTGGTGGGGTTTTAATGGGTGGTCCCCCGTCCTAAGGCGACCATTTGGCCCACGGATCGCAAGCGGAGGTAATTGGTTCCGGTGCCGCTGCACAATGGTCGTCCGACCTTGAAGATCCAAATTCTTCAGAAACTCCCAGCGGGAGACCCGTGGTTGTTGGCGATTGATTTTCCGCTGGAGCGCTGCGAAATCAAATCCTTTCTCCGATTGTTTTGCATCCGAGATGGACACGCGCAACAACGACGGTCGCTCGCCTGTAGATTCCGCACCGTTCCCATCGATGTTTTCCGATGGACCGATTAATGGTGCCAAAGGTCATGCCGTGCCGTGGGCCATGGGAATGCACTCACCTCGTTTATGCTGTGTGTCGGTGGTGGGTGTGCCACAAACAAACCCCCAAATCATCGGGCATTTGTTTTGCGTAAAAAGAGATATTTATTGATGAGCATCGTTCGGTGATGGATTTATTTGTTTTGTACTCTGGTCCGGTCCGGTTTCGACGAACTTTAGCCTTTAACATGGCCCACAGCAGCGGGTTGGTTTCGGTGCGGAACGAGGATGCGCACAAGTGTCTTACAAGAAAACATGTTTAGTTATGCTTTGTTGAATCATTTCGTAAAAGGATGTGCAATGTTGGGACAAACTTTATTTGTAACTTAAGAAACATAAGAGCGTTTCAGACAAGGTATCACTGAAATTGCATCAATTTGGATTCAGAAAGATAAATGATCGATGATGCTACAAAGAATACGACTTCAAATTAAAACAAAAATCATTCATTCTTCTCCCATTTTCATTCAGTTCTAATTGTTTTAAGCATTGAGTTTGTTTTATATTATGTTATTGTTGTTAGGTCGGTTCGGTAGTGTTATAAGATGCGATATGTTAGTGTTTTTTACTTAGTTAAAATTCTTTCAACACTACAGCTCCTTCTAGATATGAAACGTATCTGCAAGGCCATAAACCATGCATTTTACTTTACAGCTTTCCATCCCTTTCGGCCCGTTAAGACATGTTAGGACATGTTTTCGTAGGCGGCAATTGAATTTTCCTCTTTTAAGTATAAACTGCTGCATTTAAAATGATAGATTATAAGTGATAGCCATACAAAGATTGGGCCCCTATAAAGTTAAGGGCAGATCGTCTCCAGCGTAAATTCACAAGCGTTGCTCGTAGGTGGCTGTCAAGGATTGAAGATTGAACCCAAACACCGTTTGAGGGCTTATGGTTTAAAAGCGTCTCCGTATTGTAAGGTTCTGAGTTCTAATGATGAGTTTTTAAAAATTAATTATAATAAACTAGCTGTACCCCGGTGCCAGCATTGCCAGCGAGGAAACTACACATGTTTAAATTCAAATGTTAAATGGTGTGTTCGATGATGTTGGTCATTAATCTTGTCGAGGTAAGCCGAGACTCATTACAAAGTTTCAGAGGATTGACTTTTCTAAAAAGATTCACCTTCAGTTTCGAACCAGATAATAAATTCTGTTAGTTTCCTCCTAATTTGTCGCAATATCGTTTGACATTTAACGAATACCTTCTTCAGATATTCCATCTAGCATTTCTGATTTACATCAATGTTCTTTCCATGTCTAATGCTTAAAAGTGCTCATAAATATATTTTATACGAAATTGGATCACAATTGTCTAGGACATCCATTTTCAAGTTCTTTTATGATAATTTTCAACACATTCATGGTACGGTAGGACACACAAACAGGTGTCATCCGTACCATCGTTCGCTGCCAGGGAAGGCAAAGCTTGTTAGTCAGCGCCATGTCTATTCACTAGTGCTACACTCGTTGGCCGCTTGCTCCTCGCCCGAGCTGATCTAATTGCGCACGAACCACCGACGGTCAGCCGAAAATGTGCTTCCGTCGACAGGATGTAGGACAGCCACTCTCCTTAGGCAGTTCGGAAAACTGTTAATGTACCGTGCGCGAATGACCACCACCGACCAACCAGGGGCCGACCGAGCGCCGGTGACCGTTGCCGGAAAATCGTGGCGGGAAAAAAGTAATATAAAAGACCGATCTCGTTAACGATGTCCAGTGCAGGCTGGTCAGGTGGGCCGGACCCTCGAGGGCCCGAAGGCCTACGGTGCAGCTTATCACCCCTTACCGCGGTCTGCCAATAGAAATATGATCGTGTGAAAAGCGCTTACATGTCTCCAGATTTGGTCACGAACTCTCGAGTCAGTCTTTTCGTTTATGGCACTCTGGTTGACAGTTTTCCGCTCGCCGTACCAGCAGCAGGGCAGCCATAGTTTTTCCGCCGCGCACACGGCGCCAGCGAATAAAAGCCCACCGGGAAATCGGCTACTTCACCGTGAAGCAGGAACCGGCACGGCAGCAACAACGACTGGCGGCCTCGGCAAGTGTTTTACAATCTCGGTAGCATAAATTTTAATGACGGCAAACATTTGTGTGCCGTTGGGCCGCCCACGATCGCTCGCCCCGGGATTCGCCTCCTGCTGCCGGTTCTCGTTCGCCCTCGTTCGGCAGCGATGGGGTTGTTTCAGATCGTTGTTGCTGTCGTCGGTTCCATCGTTTGGCGGTCGGTGGAGTTCCTTGTATCGACAGTCCGGTTATGTCCCCGATGTTCCCGGTTTCCGCGGAACAATGCTCTGCAGTAGGGCAGGCACGGTGGTGTTGGGGCGGTGAATTACCGACCCGTTCGTGGGGTACGGCCGTGCCGTTGCCGAAATCCACTTGAATCAAAGATGCTTTGCTGCTTCTACGCTCAGCCAGCCGCAACAATGTTGTATGTTTGCGAACGAACGCCGGGTTCCCTCGAGTCTTTCGAAGACATCAGGGCCGGGACAGGAGAGAGGAGATCTGCTGGGACAAATTACGATGCGTGTAAATTACGAGTGAACCCGCCCCACGTATCCTTTGGCGGACGGGTGATGTTGCATGTGTCGTACAAATACAGCCATCGTCGCTGTCGGCTGTCGCTGGTTCGCGTTGTCTTCGGGGAGGAATTATAGCTCCACTAGGAAAATGTGCTTCCGCTAAAGGCTCAAAAATATGGGACTGCCACCACAAACACATACACACCCGGGCCGATTAGGTCGTGCGGTAGTTTTTAATCGGTGTCCGTAAGTGGATAAGATACGACGGAATAAATCGTGTAGCGTTCGCTCGCGAAAAGCCACTCGCTGATGAAATTGTCGTGAAGGTCTTGGTGAAGGGGTTAAGAAGGGGTGAAACATAACCATTCGTGTCACCCAGCGGCACGGAGAAGGTACATTCGACAATGGTTGTAGTAGTTCTGCGTCGTTGTTTTAATGTGTAGCTAATGTTCAGAAAAGACGAGCTGCGTTTGAAACACGCACCATGGAATCGTCCTTCTTCGTTTTGCTCAATTGAACTCTCATGTTTTTCGCCTATTTTTTTTTAAATTTGGTTTTTTCTTATTGGATGAATAAATATTACAACTAATTAGTTTTTCGTTTCGTCGCTCCATTATCGAATGGAGCGACGAAATGAAAAAACGTACGTTTCCTCGATATTTTCATTTGTATATCAAAGCACATAAAAAACTAACTTTAGTGGCGCAAACTATTATAGTCATTACAAAAAAATTTTATATAATAACTTAAAAGGACTGTTCAAAGTTCTTTTCAAATACTTGAACTATAATGAACGCAAAGCGAAGTTTTCCTTAATATTACCTCTGAATTACATTAAATGAAAATGTGAAAGCAGCTATCATTGTACGATTGGACTCTATGTAAAGTAAGAAAAAAATGAAAATAGTTGTGAAAAAGAAAATTTCAATGTTACTGAAGCAAGCATCTGAAGCAATGAAGAAGCAATCAACTGAAAAGTATAATAAAACGTGTACGATTTTCCTATATAAAAAAGGGATAAATCGATAGCACGAAAGAACAAACATTGATTCGTTGGTCAGAAATCAACCCGCTATTCAAGTTCTACAGCTCACAAGAAAAGCATGCAGTGGCACGTGGCATTAGTAAACAGAAGACGATTCCATTTGTTGTAAAGTGCTCATCCGGACGAGTCCTTAATGGATAGAACATATTATAACTTTCAACATTAAGCAGCAGTATATCTTGCAGTAGTCACACGAAAAACAATTATAAAGTTATCTTTAATTTCCAGCGAATTTCTTCCCCCGCCCGGGTTGCTTTAAAGCAGACCCCAAGAAGGTAGAAGGTACGAGCAACGCCGAGCACCAAGGATTGGACTTACAACTTTCTCCAAGAAGTCGGTTCCAAAACATTCCTTGCCGAGTTGCCGGTGCGCGGTGGCTAGGCCAGGACGTGGATAATGCTTTGAACACATGGAGAGTCTCGGTCGTTAAAAGTAAATTAGAAAACATTACTTTACTTTCTTTATGCTGCGTTCCTCTCAATGACACCGCTCGTATGCTGCGCCGCCGCACGCTGCTGGTGTGCTGCTCGGACACGGTTGACCAACGGACCAGCACGAGATTAGTTGGCCAGGCTGCTCGAAATTGAAACAGCGACCAGATGCAGCCCGAGCAAGTATAATTACTCGGCATACTTGGTGGCGCCCGGTGGCCCCAGCAGCGCGCTGCCCTCGGTTTGGGACTCCTTATTCGGGAGCCGCGCGGGATCTAATGAATATTGACTTTGTTGGATTGGCCAATCTGCTGATGAACGGTTTTCGATCGACAAAACAGCACCCGCACCGGTCGTTGTAATTAGGTTTAGAACAAATTTGAAATTGTCCAACTGACACGGCCAGCGGGTAGTATAAATTTACAACCGCCGAGGTCATAAATAAAAAGAGCAATAAAAAAATTCGTCAAGTTCGTGCGAATGATGTCGGAAGCACTTCTTCACGATCGCCGTAAGTACGCCCATATGGTGGCGTACTTTGACTGTGAAAAAAACAATTGGGTACGACAACGGTGTTTGCTACATTGTGCAGTCGTGACCAGTGCCATGTTGCAACAATTTGCTGTTTTAATTAGTTGTTCAAGAAGAAGCAGAAAGGTGACAAAAACCAATTGTGTTGCTTCAATGCATGTTCTCGGAACTCGCACATATTTTGACCAGTCAGTTTTGGCTATTAGAAAGCCAAACCAACAAGTTTGTTTGTTTGTGAGGGACTTAATGTGCGAAAAGATACTCAAATTTGCCCCATAAGCTGCTAGTTTTTCATCTTATTTTCCACCAAAGGTAGTATAATTGACATACGACACATCTTTGAAGTAGTTTTTTTTTAAGTTGCATGGCCCCGCTATCCGATTGCGAGAGGAAACATAACTCGCCAAGTGTCGTTCATTTCGGTATGAATAGTGTTCCTCGGGCGAAATGCTTACAGTAAGAAAATCTAATGATGTACTTTCAGCGACAACGTTTACATATTTGAGCAGACGGGAAACCGCTTTTTTGTGGAGTTTTCCAATAACGAAATGCGTCGTGATGGAAAAGTTTCAGCGCTACAATCAACAAAATGCGAACGTACTAGGGAGCAGAGCGAAGCGGATACCAATCGTGAGAATTGTGATGGTGATTTTGCAATGTTTCAGCACCATTTCATCGCCTTCGACGGCGGGGACTCCGGTGTCTCCGGTGTGTACCGGTAGCATCTGCCGGCAGGCATCGTGGAAGTAATTTACCTTACGGTCCCTTTTGGGTTTCCACCGAAGCGGCGCGTAGCGGTACATGCTTCGCAAGTCGAGAAGGAAGCATCGTTTCTGCACATCACTCAGAACTCAGAAAGCCGGGAAAACAGGGCCGGCCGGGAGGGGTCAAGGGGTGGAGGGGTTCAGGTTGCCTGCAGCATGTCGTAGGGCAGCATATCGAGCGTCAGCGTCGGTTGGTGTAAGATTGCACTGTTCCTTTGAAAGTTGATTCCTTATCATTTTGTCAGGTACTCCATTTTCATCCGGGGCCCGGCGCTCAAGGAGGTGAACAGCGGGTCCCCGGCGAAGGATCGGCCATCGTCTGGCGCGGGAAATGAAGTGAGTGAATCAGTAATATCGGTTTCGAGGATACAGCCGACGGGTCGACGCCGGTGACAGGTAAAGTAATCGGAATCGAATGAATAACCACTTTTTGCCTGCGCACCGCTTGGAGGATGGAAAATTGATAGTTTCTTCGCGGAACGTGGTGAGCTGCAGCAGCTGCATTGCGAGAGTCACTCCGGCGGCGGTCTTGGCGGTCCGCCAGACCCGGTTTCCGCGATTGGCTTCCTCCAGCGACGATCCAAAATTCAAATTGACTTCGAAGCACCTTCGAAGCCAGCGCTCGGTTGGCAGCGCCAGAGGTCACCGGAAGGGCCGCCCTTCCATGCTGGTCGGGTTTTAATGAAGCATGTTGGTTAAGTGATCGATGGATGTTTGATTAGTTTCGCACGAGAACGAAAAAAAAAACACCCGGAAACGGAAAAGCAACGCGCCGCATCCGGGCACTGGACCAACCGACGATAGGACGGTTTCAATTACGTCGCTGGCGGGTCTCGGCTGCCAACATCTTGCCCGACGTCGGTTTGATTAATATGCACTGGAACGCGGTACGATTGACCACAAATGTATCTTTTTTGTTTGCTTCGCAACCGGCACAATCGTCTTGGCAGAATTTCTGATTGCCAAGAGAAAGGAATCTGGAGCAACAAGTAACTTTATTCGACGTCTCTGGATTTAATTTAAGTAAATCAATGCCTTAATTGTTTTCATATCGCTTGAATTATTTGTGCCATTATCGTGTTTAGACGACTTCTTGGTGGAGCTTCGGAATAATCTTCATAAAATACTCTTACATCTTGAAATTGGTGTCCGTTAACATTTTAACGTTTTACTCTACTTCAAACGTAATAAAAAATCGGTATCAGTATTTCAATAACTCGTTTTGCAACGTATTACTTATTTGGTTTTTATCGAGCGTTTCATTTAACGATAAATGTTACGATTTGCATTAGCGATTTCTTTGAAATCTGTAACACAACATTGTGCGGTGATGGAGAGTGCTTCTGCTGTTTGTAGCTATGTTACATAAAGTGCTCCGAGTCTCGAGAATGAAAATACCATTACATTCGCGCACGAAAATGCGCACTGCAAATGTGATGAACATGATCGGATGGAAATGATACTTGGCTATTTATTGAATCCAAATCGTCCCGTGCATTCTCCCGGGCAGTAGCTGAGGCGACTTCGTGGATCCTTGTGTGGTTCCGTCCCAACACAACTCCTGATTTCCGTCCGAAATGAGGAACTGGCTGTGCGGGGTGTCTAGCAGGAAAATGGGAACGGTCTGCGGTGATGTTCGTTTTTCCATTTGCGCACCGAAAACCGATCGCTTGAGGGAAGGTAGGAAAATTACGAAACCATATTTTCGCCGATCGTTTGCGATGGGCTGGGTCAGCACCATGTAACGCTTTGTATCGTCGTACCGGCACGGGATGTGCCAATGCTTTCCCGGTATGCGGTCCGTCTTTTAGGACCGTTCGGTCAACGATGGTGGCTTCGAATTGGCGAGCCTTTGTTGTCCGTTCCGCTGGCGGATGTTGGAATAATGATGTATTATTTCGAACATGTTGATGGCAAATTTCATATAAATCATTTCACTCGCATACGCATCGTGGCGCTACATAACAGTTCGCAGTCGTTTAACGTTTGGCCATGTTGGTGGAAAGGTGCAAAAGCTAGCTCGCGAATGTGTTTGACGTGCGATGCGCGAACGCCGTTTGGGACATTTCTCTTGTTTGACAGAGACACGCTTGTGCGTGCGCGCCTTTCCTGGCGTAACAATGGAACCTTTTGGTAAATTGCGAAAGGAGGTAGAATTGCACTGTGAATCAAGCAAAACTTCCGTGGTCTTAGACACGTTTGCTGGTCTCCCGTGCGTCATCGTAATGGCAGTAGTGATTGTGAAATTCATTTATGATTTCAATTTTGCACCGTCGCGGGTTGATTGAATAGTGCAAAAATAAAATGCACCATTTGATGTATTATGCCTTGAATATCTGTTTCTGAAAATTCACAACTAATTATTTTTTATTTCTTCTGTTGAAATGTTTGCATGAATATTTACAAAAATAACAATATTTTGGAACGACATTTAAAAAACACGTTTTAGAATACGTTTAGCATTTGTTGCGGCTCTACTATTGTTGGCAACAATTTATAAAGTAAAATTAACAAATTAATTTTTATAATTTCTACTACAAATTGCTCACACAACGTGTCTGTTTCCACCATTGTTAGTAAGATTGTTGCAAATATTATCTTTTGCTCTGCCTTTATTAAGCTATTTAATTTAAAATGACGTTAATGTAACGTGGCGTGCAACAGAAGTAGTCGATGGTTGCGTACGTTAAACGGTAATTAAGCCGATAATTATGCTGACCAGTGTAAAGCTCGGTGATCTAAGAATATTGCATCCGGTAGAGGTGCGGTCGTAACGGCACAAAGAGCGTCGTGTCAATCGCAGTGTCGGCACCGCGGCCGGAAGCAGATAGCACGGAAGTTACGATTCAGCCACGCTGCGCTACGGTAACGCGGAAACAAAGCCGCGAACATGAGCCGAACACGGATATGCTGAACACGACAGCTGGTGGCTTTAGACTGCGGTCAGAAGTGAAATATGATCAAATTTCGTTGTAAATTACAATCAATGCATTGGCACGTTCGCGCGAACGAACGCACGAAGCATCAGCCGAGGCGAGAGTGTAGCATAAATTGGTAATGCGAATAGCTGATTGGCCTCTTTAGCGGTGCATGGTTATGCCCGGCCTTAAAACGGTGCTCGAGAGAATGTTAAAAGTTAAACCGATGACAGGGGCTTAATAGAGGCAGACGAACACACATGGACAACATTGATTGATTACGAGCAATTGCTTTCGCTAACCTGAAGTAGTGTGATCAACTCATTCGTGAAAAGATTGAAAATGATGTAATAGAAATTAATAGACACATAAATAAATGTTGTATTTTGTGTATAACTTTCGGGTCAAAATGACATCACAGAATCTCAAGAACTGGAGCGCGTTTCACCAAAGTAACCCAAAACATTATGGTCCCGATCTTTTGCCAGCAAATCGACGACCAGCATCAAAGCTGTCAACAATAGTCTCGGTTTGCGTCTAGACTTTTTTGATTACTTATGCAGATTGGAACGGATCGTTCCACATTTGGGTCTGAATGGGCCGACAACGGAAAACGACTCAATTTCCGAAAAATAAACCCATTTTAAGCGCGGACGCCACGCACACGTCCTTCGCACGAGTCGCGCTGAAACTGAACGGGGTGCCCGCTAACGCCACCTCTTTAGGCCAAAAGTTTTCGTCGAATGCATGTGAACTTGACATTCGTTTGCTTAGCATAGCTTGAGACGACCGGTTCGAACCGGCCTAAATATTCATTTCTTTTTTTTCTAAAGAGAAACAATATCACTTCATCACGATTAACGACACATGTTTTGTGTATATTAGCATACTCCAGTGGTGGGTGATTCATAAGAACGAACTCTGGCTATTTTCTGCATGGCGCCAAAAATCCACAAACAAGTATTCACTTCGCATCTTGTGCAAGGAAACGTTGGCCGTACATAGAAACCAATCATGGTAAATACTTCGCATTAAGTTTCGTTTTTTCCAAAACACTGTATTCTGCTGAGTATTTTAAGGTTTGATGATGAATAAATTATTGTTTATTTTCTGCAATTTACAAGATAGATTGATCACAAATAGTGTCTATAGTTGAATTGATTGCTACAAAAGTTAAATGAATTGCAGATAGTATTACGTACTCAAATGATGGTGGCCGTTTCATAATTGTTGGAGCAGCTGAACCATACGGTGAACGGTGAAGAACGGTGAACCATACGTCAGCTAATTGAGGCTAACCACTTTCGCTAACGGTTCGCTAACAACAACTTAACATACTGCTACCGGAAGGATGGTAGCACAGAAACGCCAACAAGAAAGTTTTATTTTTGCCGCCTGCAAAATTGCTCAGTTTTGCCGCGGCCATCACTAACCCGTGTGGAACCCGAGGCAAAGTGAAAACCGAAGCATGTAGGAAGCGAAGCATTGGAAGCTGCGAGAAGTGGAAACTGGGAGAAAAAAGAGCCAAAACAGTGTCTGCCGAGGAGTAATTGAAGGCAGTTCTGCGGCGTGCAGTGGAAACGAAGGCAGGAAAAGAAACTTTCTACCTTCGTTCGTTCGTTCGTTCAACTTTTTGCTCGGCGGCCAGTAGGTGGTCTTGGTTTTAGTTATTTTGTTATATTAAATTACAATGTAACAAACTATTTTAATCAATTTTCTCTACCTGCTTGCAACCGGGACGAAAGCCACCCGTCCAGATTTCCCTCTCGTCGGCGCCTCTTATCGACCGCGCAACATATCTTCACGTAGCAACATACACTCAGTCAACGGGAAACTGAGGAACTATCGCCGATATTAGTTCGCGAAGATTGCCGGAAACCAGACAGGTACCGGTCCAGGATAGTAGGAAGTGCACTGATAGTACGAAAATAGAGTGTGTATGGGATGTTGAGTGAAATGAGCCTTTTCAACGGTTGAGCAGCGCCCGGCCACTACAGGTTGTCGGCGGGACCTGTAACAGGTTGTTACCTCGGACAGCATGTGTTACAAGGATGTGCGAAAGGTGGCTTTGAAACTTTCATCCCGCTCGCAGCTAATAACTCGTGAGATATTTCAATTAAACGGTGCAATCTTCTTCACGTCCGCCGTTCTCGGGCAACTTCCGGGCGAACGAAAAGTGTTCGTGTGATCGAAAAGTAATCCACCAATGGAAGCGCTTCGATCGTGAAGGCAGGCACTGGTGCATGTGCATACCGTTAGAGCAGGTCCCGTTGAAACCGCCATCTCGGTAAGATAAAACCTACCACCACCGGTCGGAGCCGGTTGAAGTGAATCCCGGGGTTTTGCATGTTTGAGCAAGGATTTTGACGCGGTATGGTAGAGCGGTAGAGCGCAAAAGCGAATTTGTCAGACCGATTACCGGGAAACGGGAAAATGGTGGCCCCCAGAAACGTCACCAACTGACACTGGGCCGGGCCCAGCCAGGTTCCGGCCAGCCCGACATTGGGGCTAATGGCATCGCAACGTCCATTCCAGTGCCCGTGGTGTCGTGGATGCCACAGCCCGGGCGATGGTCGTTTTTCTTGCTCCGGGGATTACATTTTATGTGTAATAAATGTATGCAGATTACATGCGACTGACTCGAGCCGAGCAACGAAGAAGCTCGATGTTGGCCACCGCTACGGGTGCGATGTTGGATAAGGCTGGTACGCGCCTAACGTGGTTGAGGGTGATCCCAAAGCGGTGCAATCGGGAGCGACGAGTTCGCCACCGGACAGCTCCGAGATGGGAAATGTCTCAGTCTTGTTGGGTGAGTTACGCATTAAGATAAATGCTGATTGTAAAATGGTGACACATCGGACCAATCGATTCGTGTGTCGAGGACCGCATGATTTCCGGGGAACAGTGGAAACAATTGGAGCCATCCACCAACCCAATTCACGCGACGAATGAATTTACTTTTCTTCAATTTCAATTTCAATGGTTAATTGATTCCTATTTAAGGTTTTAGTAATTTTCTTGAAAATTATACCACTTTATTGACCTAAACTATTTTGTATAACATTAACGACAGGTCCGTATGTGTAATCGTTTTGATACATCTTAAAGTTGGACACATTTGACTTTGGTACAATTCGTTCATAACTGTCCATAATTTCTTCTAACAATTCTTAAGTAAAATTGAAAGGACTTTATTTTTAAAAGGTTACATTTTAAATCCAAATGTAGTCGTCGTTTGAGCTAATTGACGACTGAGCCGTTATGACAAGAAGGATCAAACCTTATGCGATAATGGGATGCATCGGAACGGGATGATGAGAAAATAAACTCAAATTATGTGCTTTGAAATAACATTGAAATGGAAATGTACTAAACGCTTTTTATGTACTATTATTATGTACTAGCATTTGTCTCAAACACACGAAATGTCAAAGGACCTGAAATAAAATGTTTGGTGGTCGATTGCTCCATTTTACTTCTTTTTCGCATGGCTATTCTGTGTTGGTTACACGACTCATACACGATACCTATCAACATTTCTGATTCCGATACGCTAAGAATAAAGACGATTTTTAAAACACTTTTTTCAACGCTATAACCATCACTGCCACGATCATTCCAACCGAGATGGTGATCACGAGAAAAAGCTTTCTTTGGTCGCTGTGCCGTTCATGCGTGTCATTTCTGAAAACGATAGACCTCGTCTTTTGCTGCGAGCAGTTACAGCGAACCGTAATATCTGGATCGTCGGGAGTCGTAATGTTCAGCCATTGTCTCCAATGTTCGTGTAACCTGGTGTCCATAATCGAGTGAAGTCTCTGGCCAGTTCTTACATCCCGTGGCCCTCGGCTTAGGACCAGCAAACCGTAGGTGTCCATCGAGCGGGAACAGCTCAGCAGCAAAACTATGCTTTCGGTGAGCTGCAACACGTTGACTAATCGAAAATCACTTTCCTCGCGCGAATCGGTAATTCCAGTTACGTAGGTCTCATCGGGAAGGGTAAGAATGTCCCAGGTCGAAAGCTTGGAACTGCCGTGGCACCCGAAATCCACTATAATCACTCCTAGGTGCGTCGAAAGTGTAAAGTTATAGCAGTGCGCATTCCGCACGATATCCGGGGGCATATGAAACATTGTTCGGTAAGGGAGCGATGGTTGCCAATAACCGATGACGTTCCAGGTCCTGCTGTCACTCTCCTGTATCATCGCATTGAGGTCGGTCTTGAACTTGCTACTGAAGGCTTGAAGCACGCAAATCGAGTCGCGCTTGGTTCCTTCGACTACACCTGAAAATATGAAAAGCACGGCTACCACCGCCACTGCGAGGAAGAGCGCCATAGTTGGACTGATGTGACCCGTTAAATCACTACCGACTTTCACTGGTGATGTATTGTGATGTGACAGAGTGTCCTAACATTGTTTACCGCTTAGGCAATCAGAGAGCAGCTGGAAAATTATGTTAGTGACCTTTTTTTTACATAATGAGCGTGAGTGTTTCGAAATGTCCGATATCGGTCTGTGTTTTAGTCATTATCAGTTTCCATCCCCCAAAAATCGTTAGGGTCGGCATTCATATCCGATGTGGACTTTATCATTTCTGGCTCTCTTTGTACACTCGGTGTGGCAGCTAAGTGTAATGTAATTCAATTTTAATTGAACTTGAAGTATGTACAAGGCCAATCATTGGGGTAATCCAACCATGACATTGATGTATTGACCGATGTGTTAGAGAGGAACAGAGCATTTTACGTTATCACCTTTCAATGTTTTGTTTCAATGGTGAATGAGAGTAAAAGCCACTGCATGATAAAATTGTTACAATTATGATATGCTGTGGCAATTACTGGGGCAAAATAAATGAAAAATATTGTATGCTTTAAAAGCGAAGTTGGAAAAATTTGCGGTTGATTCTGAGAAGGTCATGAATTGTATTACAGTAATATATGTTCTCAGAATCAACCAAAGTCTTTGTTCATACTGATATCATACTACCATCAGCTGGCAGGCTGATAAGCTTTACGATTGGATCAGAAAAGCAGAATCCTGAACTCCCTTTCAGGGGTCTTACAGAACATCAAAACAGTTGTTCCAACGAGATTCCAATTTATTAATTCCATACCTGAATCTGAAAGGGCTGCAAAATATGCTTTCCTGCAGCTGTTATGACGTCACCATTTGCTGAAAAACGCTTTCTATGGATAACATTTTTTAGGTCTGCAAACAGATGGAAGTCACCAGGGGCGAAAATTGCTGAATACGATGGTTGCTCCAACAATTTGAACTCCATTTCGTCCATTAATGTAATTCCAATGTAATTCCAATTAATTCATTAATAAATTCCAATTAATGCATGGATGATTGCCATTGTCAAAATGCAAAATGTGCTCTTGAGGCAGCCCTGATGCATTGTCCTGATGAAAGAGGATGTTTTCCTTCTGCAAACCGTGTTTTTTCACGAGCTGGTCTAAAAGGTTACAATAATATTCAGAATTGATTGTTTTACCAGTTTGCATGTAATCGATAAAGAAAATTCCTTTCGCACCTCAAAACACTGATGCCAAGAGCTTCTTGCAACCCATCACTATGGATGAGACCCAAGCCTCAAGGAAACGAAAACGAAAGAAACGGAAAAGTACAGAAAACGGAAACAGCACGGAAAATTCCAAAATGAAACGATCAGAACCTAAGTTGGGATGGCAATATCTTCGGTCCAGTAGCAACGCTTCAGTCGCAGTAAGGTGCAGTACGTTCTATCGAACGTCGAAACACCGGACCCTCTGCCCGTACACGGTTCGCACCTTAAGACAATGGCCTCTTTCGAAACTGACAAAATCGAACCAGGATCATTAGTATGTTCGGGGCGTCGGTTCGGTGTAGGTCGCCGTCGCCACCCTGGGGCCGATAATTCCAAATGCACGTCAGCACCTGCAGCGTGCGAGCTGAAAAACGGGACGTCTTGCGCGTACGTGCAAAATTTGTAGGAAATTTTCCATAAGCTCTGAAAATATTAATCAATTTATCACGTCGCACGCCCAGGCTGCTCGGTCCGGGGGCCCCACGGAACGGCACCACTGTTCCGACCTTCCCATGCCTCTAATCGGCCGTGTGGGACGATCCGTGTAGCGCCCCGGGCACCCGGCCACTCCCGGCTGGGGCGAAATTCGGTTTTTGCTCAAAACTAAATCACGTACGAGGCGGGAAATTATTTTCCTATCAACGAAAACGGAAGTCATGTCACATACAGCAATGAAATTAATGCTGATTAATCCACTTGTACCGCCCCGACGGCCCGTCTTGGGCTTCGCGGCACCGAAGCGGAGGGAGACGAGAGATCGAATGCACATTTCGCCCACTCCGAGCAAGTGCGGAACCCAAGGCCCGGCCCGGTCGGGAGGACCTTCGCGCCGTCCGTCACCAATATCTCATCATCCGCCGCACGTGGGCCACGGTGTGGAGCCATGCACCGCATGTTCACATCAAACGCTCCGCCGGTCCACGGTGCACCGTGCAAGATGGTGATTTAATTACCACCCATTAACGGTCACATCGGTCCCTCGCGCTGCAGAGACGAACGCCCGGAACACCCGGAACGCGTCCCGTTCAATAATCACTCGATCTTGATTTACCAGCTGCCGGAAACGCCCATAACTGTCCAGGCTCCAGGCGGTTCGGGGCCGGGACAGGTCCAAGATATATTTGCATAATTGTCAAATAATGTATCTTCATAAATCCATGACACCCACAGTCCCGGGCGCCCCGATGCGTACCGTACCTGAACCCGAGCCCCAGGCCACTAGCGACCAACGAATGTGTCTAACTCGCTGCAAAGTGGGAAAAATAAATAGTTTTAATGGGTTCCACCGAACCAGCAGGTTTGCCGGAAGCGATCCTGGGCGGAAGTGCGACCGAACACAACCGTGTGACGACAACTTTGTTTTATCTCGCGCCGAACAAACGCCGGAACCATTCCGGAACGTGGTGTCCGCAAAAATGCTTCGGACGCCACTCGGTGATGGTGGTGGTGGCGCTGTCCGAAATTTGCCGACCCTCCCGGCCCGGCCAGCCATTCGCCTAGTGTCGCTCCCGGCGAGCTGGGCTGGTTAATAGGTATTTATTTACTGCTGCTACTGTTGCTGCTGGCAGCACTGCAAGCACTTCAACCACCGCGGCCGCGGCCTCGGGACTTCAAAACGCCGGTTAGCAGGTTGCAGTGGAACTCCGTGGAGTTTCCGAAGTGGTTTTGCGTGTGAGTAGAGATACGCCGGGTACCGGGCGCCTCCATCGCCAAGCGGTCCTGGCCGGTGTCGGTCCGTCTCTATCCGCACCGCAAAAGCAGAAGAAGAACAGGTATCATATAAAAGCGGCAGCAAATGGTCGACCCCGGCACGGGAGATGGGTTGCCATAAGTTTTCGGCAGTATTTCCGGGCAGCGTTCGCGTTGGGTTGGCCCGGAAGTGCATACAGGTGCAGTGCCTAGATGCTGCCGGAGCCGTGTGCAGTTCGTGTAGCTAACTTTCCGAACGTCCTGTTCATCTTTAATTGATGCATCGTTCGTGCAGTGGGTGCAGGACTGCATTTCTCACTCGATTAGATAATTTAAACAGAGTAAATTTGAATTATGAGTACGTTATTTGTTTGTATTATTTTTGCTCTGTTGTTGTTACCACTTTGAGTTGTTCATCGCTTATGCCCGAATGAAACGTTCCGTTTATTGACTTATCTTCTTGGTTGAAGCCCAATCTACATTACAAACAATTTGTTACGATTTTCCGTTCAATCAGTTCTCTTGTTTCTACTTTTTCCGACGTTGTTCGTTTTCCTGATGGTTGGTTGTTTAGTTTTTTATTGCTTTCGTTTGACAGTCGTTTGTAGCGAATATCACGTTAGCTTGGCATCGGTTGGCCAGCAATTTAATTACTAACCTCGGGTTGTCCGATATACTTTTCATTCAATTGATGTTGTGCTTTTTTCGGTTAATTTAGGTTTGCATCCGAAAGCGAAACGTATCGCCGCTAGTTTGTGGACTCTGTGGTTGTTCTGGTTTCGGTAGACACCCGAACGGGTCCCACTATTACGGTACCACTAGCAACCGTAGCAACCCGTTTCCCACGCCGGACCCCTGCCGGAAGGAGGGCGAAGTTCGGCACCGGAAAACCCCACGGCCGGCTCTGGAGTACCCCGAGAGCCGGACCGGACCGAAACAGTGGCTTACACCTATTAACGGGCGTGTGTACACTTTTTCGGTCGGTATCCCCGGAAAGTGTTTGCGACGGTTGTGAAATACTATCTCTCCTATTGCGCTTCCGGTTTTGCGGGGCCCCCAGCCAAGTGGCCTGGCCTAAAGTGGACGGTGGAGTCCATTTTAATTCCCACACAGTGGTGCAGAAAAATGGCTGAACAACCGGACCTCGGGTTGGGGCTCTTATGAAATTATAAATGAGTGATGGGGTCTAGTGAAGTGCGGCGGCCAGCGTTTGAAGGCGAGGGGAGCTTTATTTGCGGTGTCGAGACGACGGAATGTTTCATTTTTTTGTTGTTATGCACCACCGTTGGACACTGTTGGTAGGTTAGGTTCGCAGCGGAAAGGCGATGGTGGCCAATGTGCAACGGAACACCGGAGTAGCTGCGGAGGCGCTCGACGTGCTTCAAGTCGCTTCAATTAATTCCTGCAACATAAAAACCACGGCCAGCAACCGCAGCCGTGCACCGTGCGCGCGGTTAGGTTTCGTCGGCGCGCAGGACGCCAGACTTTAATGAGCAGCAGCAGCAGCAGGAGCAGTAGCCTTTCGTAGGCTGCCCAGTCGTCTGGCCACAAGTTTCCGTGCAGGAGCTGAAGGGGCGAGGGTCGGACAAAAAACTTACGCCACAAGTTTGAAAGGACGTCAGTCAAGGGAGATGGATGACGAGCTTGATGATGGCGACGCTTATCCAAATGAAATGAAAGCATGTGAGGCATAAAAGCGTGATCTGAAGAGGCACGAAAAACCAAACAGATAGGCGGCCAGGATCAACGCAATGCCGGGTGGTGCGAGCTGACCGGCGCCAGCGTGTGTGCGTGGGTGCCAGTGTTAACAGTTCGGTTGAGATGACGAAAATTGGAGGCAATTTATACGGACAACGGTCCGCTGGTCCGCTCCGTCGTGCAGCTGTCCTGGGGTGCGACGCTTTTTTTGGTAGTACCAGCGCTAGTAGACGGGGCCAGCAATGTAGGTGCACCGTGGAGGTGCTCCAAACGGGGCCGTAGATTTGGTGTGGAATGTGTCCCTTTTTGGCTGGGAGCGTAGTTGGTATGTGTGGGTTGCCTGCACACCGTTCGATAGTGCCGAGGAATGCATTTGCATGCTAACGAAGTGTGCCCGGCGAAAGGAATTTAATTAATAAATAATGAAGGATTTTCGGTTTCAAATACGCGACGGCCGCGCCACAAGATCGGACCGCGACAGAGAGAGTGGACCGAAGAGTTATTTAAATGGCTCAATGGTGTTCGATTTGTGGTCGGAAATATAGGGCGCACGCTTTTTAATCATTTGATACATTTTCATGAGGTGATTTTTTTCACGGTCGAACGATGTGCCCCGATATCGGGAGGATCGCGTTTTTGGGCTAGAAAGACGTCCTGGAAACATTTCACCGAGCAGAAATTCTACC
This sequence comes from Anopheles bellator, assembly GCF_943735745.2. Classification (NCBI taxonomy): domain Eukaryota; kingdom Metazoa; phylum Arthropoda; class Insecta; order Diptera; family Culicidae; genus Anopheles; species Anopheles bellator. Next base: position 22,005,243 of record NC_071286.1, read on the forward strand.
TGCCGGAAATTGTGTTCTTGTATTTTGAATGATTAAAACGTGTTCAATGTGTCCGTAGTTTAAACAAATTATTTACACCATTCACTTCTTGTTTTTTTGTTGCAACAAATTAGGCAATTAATGCTGTGTGGTTTGGAAGCTAGTAATGAACAGATAATTTTGTTGAATGTTCGTATGTTATGGCCAGAAATTGAATTATAAAATTAGTTTTTCGTAGTTTTGCTTTCTGTGTTTTGATTTAGGGAATTTAAAGGCCATCTACGTCACTTTCGTAGTTTAGCATTTAGAAATGTGGAAATGTTTTTTTTAACTTTGTCAATGAAATTATCAATTATTCGAGGGATCTTAATGTACGTGCCGTAGCCTCAAACGCTTACGTATTTCATGATGAGAGTTCGCAGTGCAATGAGGTTAGATATGGAATCAGTTCCTAAGGGTGGCATCAGTTCTGTGCATATGCTGAATGCCAGAGGAATTAATAACCCGATATTTCGTAAATGAAAATTATTATTGATATTGAACGGGCAGAACAGTTGGACATGCAATGCCTGGGTTCAAGTCGATGATTTTTGTATTGAATTTCGTGGTCGGGCGACCGTTACTGTAAGTGAGTGCGGTGGTATTTTTTTTATTAAATAATACTTAGATTAAAGTTCCTACAGAGTTAATAAATTTCCTTGCGGGCTTAAAAATGCCTGTTCCCGGTCCACGGTGACCATGTGCCAAGAAGGGCCGTTTGAATTTGACCTATTTGTTCGATGCACCGCACCGGCCCATGTTGGCTCAGAACCCTTACCGTCTGGTGCGGCGACGGCGGCTACAGCGGCCGTTTCACTCATTTTCCCAGCGCCTCCCAGCGTTTTCCATCGTCTCGTCCTTCCGGTCGGCCGGTCCCGTTGTGAAGTGGGGCTGAAAATGGGGAGCTATTTTCGAACTCACCGCACTCAGTGGGGCGGTTGGTGATTTTCGAAAATAACCCCCCCAAAACCTTTCGGCAAACTCACCTACCATCCTATCCTTCTCTCTCTCTCTGTCGCTCTCTCTCTCTCGCTCTCGTGGTCTGCCTACCGGCGTCGGCTCTGGTGCTTGCGCGGATAAACCCTCATCCAACGCTTGGGGCTGGTGCTCAGCCTCCACCGGCACCCACCGGCTGGGCTTATCGGGCGTGCAGCGTGTTTCGGTTTATCACTCTTACAAATACACACGAGACCAGAGCGTTCCGGCTGCGTATCGCTGCCACCGTTCTCCGTGCGTGCTCTGTGTGTTGGGGAGCGAATTCTGACATCCGAACCAGCCGCGGACGAGAGTGTGAGTGTCCCCTCCGTACGGATTTTTTGATAACAGCTGTTGGCATGCGCACCTCTTCCAACGTGCTACGGGCGAATGTCACTTCGGTGCGCGGAGCGTGAGCTTCCCGGCGGAGAGCGAGACTGTGACTTGGCGGAGCGAAAGTCGACAGTGCGTGAGAGCGACCAGGGTGTCGGTGTGTTGGTAGGGCAGGCAGGCTGGCTTCGTTTTCCCAGCAAGGACTAGGGATTGGTGGCGCATTTCCACACAAAAGTACCACGCCAGGCGCCGCGAGTGACCAGACGCGTTTCGAGTGTGAACAGAACCGCATGCGGGTCAGCGTTTCTGCGCGTCAGGGAAGCGTGTGAGCGAAGCAAAAACCCGGACACCGTGTCACCGTGAGGTACCGTGTGCGCTGGCCGTCCGCAGGGAAACGGCAAGTGGGGAGCGTGTGCGCGTGTGTGGGCCTGTGTCAGTAGGTCTGGTCAGCCAGGTGACACTTGGCTCGCACCGGACCGGACCTGGCTGCCATTTTCGCCCTGGCTCTCGGGCATATGGACCGTGGATTGTAGTGGAAAGTTTTACTATTTTTCCGGTGAAAAGCACGGCAGGTGTTACGCGTACCGGAGTGTGGACTAACTGTAATCAATCGCGTGCCCCGGAGCGGGGCGCCCAATTCGCTGCGTGCTGCGTCGGCCGATGTCAATCAATTCTTCGGCCGGGACGGCGGCCATAAGTGATGGCGGTGGCCGCGAGTGAGTGAGCCTAGACGCAGGAGTCACAGGAAACGCTGGCTGGAACCGTGCCCTACGCGAAATCGCCTACGTGTGTTCGTGTGGAGCTTTCACGCTGCCGGAGAGTGTGTTCGTGTGCGGAGAGAAATTGTTTTCCGGCTGCCGCCGCGACCAGACCTGGACCATTTTGACATCCCTCTGCGGGGAGTCTTCTATCACACACCGATGCTTCCTGGGCCGGCCACCAGTAGTGAGGCAATCCGGTTTTAACGCTAAAGGCCAAAGATACGGACCAAATGCTCGGCGAGGCGTTGCGGTCAACACTGAGCTTATCAGTACGTGGTGACGGGGCCCATAATTCGGGGGCCGATGTGACACTTGCGATGGGGTGAATGTGAGTGCGTGCGTGCATGTGTGTGGCAATTGCGTATCTTTTCGGTTGAACACGGGCTTTTTTTTTCGTTCACATTGTGGCGTTCGCTCCCGTGACGTCGTTATTTATGCAACCCACTGATCACAGCGTCACACTCCACCGTGTGGTGATTGTTGAATGGACTGACAGTGTTTGGTGGGGCGAACGCAATCGGGATCGCCAGGAAGTTAGTGGGAAGTTGAGAAAAATCGCGCAATCGGCTCACACTCATAGCAAAGCGCAAAAGGGTGTTCGCATACGGGCCGAGACACCGTTTGCGGTTGACATTGTGGTGTGTGGTGAACACGAAACCGTGTACCTTTAGCGTACAAAAATAGTCCCGTGTTTTGACAGCTTCTACCTGTCTCTTTGCAAATGAATGCTCCCGATGAACGGGGAATGGCGACCCATTCAGCTTAGCCAGCTGAGAGCGTGTTCATTCGCGTTGCGAAACGGTGCCAAAACGAGAGGGAGCGAGTGAGAGAGTGAGAGAGAAACAATACAACTGACTTAACCAGCCTATGGGGCCAGAATGAATGAAAAGTGTTGAAAGTGGTGCAATGAGTTGGAGCAAGAACGAAAAGCACGACGAGATAGAGAGGCACATAAATGCAAGCGAGAGAGTGAGAGAGAGAGAACAACCCCGTCTGTGTGAGAGGGACAGAGAAGGTATCCATGGCAGAGAACACTAATTTTCCCAATCGAATTTTCATCCTGCAATGTTGGTACCGCTGAGGTTTGGCAACTGTTGACGCTCTCTCTGGCTCCGGCAGCGAAACGGAAAACTGAGAGCAACCGCGACTGTCTCTCATTTTCCTGAGCCCACTCCCGCTACACCGTGAGTTACTCCCCGGCAGTGTCGTGCGGATCTGGCGCTCTCGCGCTCTCTCTCTCTCTGCCACTGGTTGGGAAATTGCTCCGTTTTTCCGGCCTAGGATAGTCGCCGCTCCGCTCGGTAGGTGCTCTCACTGCACGTGCAGCGTGGCTCCTCAGAGAGGGGTGCGTCTGTGTAAGTTGGAAAACTTGTCCCTACAACAACACGTCGGTTGGCATGGGCAATCCTGGCGTCGTTTCGCGTGACCCACCGTGTGCGGGCGCTTGTGTGTGCCGCTTGCTTGGTAATGGTGGCGCAATACTTGAAGTGTTTACAGATTCGATTTGACGTTTGGTGGTGTTACGTCGTCCGGTCGCCGAGCGATGCCGGTTTCGAACGGAGCCGATCTCCCATATGAAACCAGTTTATCGGTAGGCCTTTCGGGGTGGATTAGTATCGAGTCGGGGGAAAAAACACAATTTTTGTGATGTCCAAACCAACCTTCTGGGCGAATGTGCCTTTTTGGGTCAACGATCGTCACGGGGCAATCGTATGTATGCGATGCGATACCACTCGCATTAGTTTCTCATTAGCGACGGCGAACAAGCGTCATAATTATGGAAAATTATGTTCACAACAGAACGTTAATATGTGTGGCCCACCGTCGGTCGGTTGGTACACGGGCGTACCTAATTACGATTTGAACGCCGTTGCGCCGTGGCACGGCCATCGATGCTCGGAATGGAAGCTCCCACTTTCCTGCACCTTCAAATTGTAATTATGGATGAACTAGGGATGATGGCCCCCGGGGCACTCGTCGCACACACCGACAGACAGACAAACAACCACCGACAAAGGCTGCGGGACCAACTGGATTCGGTGGCCCCCCGGGGTGGATCTCAGAGGGTGGACGTTTATAATTTCATCATTTCGCTGATAAAATATGTATGTAATCGTTTCATTCGCGCGGCGGAAGGTCGCCGATAGGTCGACCTTCCCCGCGAGTGCCCCTGTTCGGTTCGGTACGTTTCATTATGTTTGTCGGCCCGAGCGGCGTACCGGAACGCATCAATCATAGCGGAAAATTTCCTATCATTATTCGTCGCCGCGCGGTTCGTCCTTCGGCGGGGGCTTTCAACCAGTGTGTGCATCCCAAAGCCCCCGTGGCCTGGCCTGCGTAACAAAGGGCAGATCGGCGGTGAAATTGCGGGTTCCGGGCCAAACAGTTTTCGCTGACGTCAGACGGGCCACGAGCACCGTTAGAGAGCATCCGTCTAGACGCATCCATACGCGCGAGTCTGTCGCAGCGCGACACGCACACAGCTGCCGCCGGATCCCTCGGAGGACACTTGACTTTCCGTTAGGTTTCGGGGCTCCCGCGACCCCCTGAGACTGAGTGGAAAATGAGTGTGCCCGGGGGAGGAGGACTCATTTCCTCCGTTGCTCGGGTGCTCAGCAGAGCTTCCCGACGAGTGCCATCGAGGTTCGGTGTTCCCCGATTCGCTTCCGCGGGGCCACTTCGTGTGGCTCGAGTTCCACGAAATGGCGCATGTTAGGGTGGTGGGGGGAGCGGGGGTGGTAACTCACATTCCCGAGTGGGGCTCGGATCCACCGGTCGGTCGGTAGGTAGGTTTGTCGGTCGAGAGTGCGTGCGAGTTCACTAGGGTACGGTGCCACTAGGACTGGGTAGGTCGGGCCCGCCGAGTTTGTTTACCCTTCGGCGGGGGGTTGGGGAGGGGCACCGTCCGTCCCACCGGAACTGAGTGAGTGACGCCGCCGCCGTGACGGCTCGGGTTCGGGCGGCTGAGCGGCCGAGTGTCCCTTTTGGCGTTCGGCGGCGGCTGGATGGTTCGTAGTCGCGCCCGACCGGTTTCGGGCAGGATAAAGAATAAAACGGAGCGAGCGCCACTGTTTTGCGGTCAATTCGTGTCGCTTCGTGTCAGGAGACAAGTTGATCAGAGGCAGCCAAGCGCGCGCGCCCCACACGCCAGTGGCAGAGGCTAATCAAGGCAGCAGCAGCACTCTCTCGTCGGGGAGTCGTCGAGGCGTCGGGCAACTCCATCGCAACGCCATTGCTTAATTCGCCAACAAAAAAAACGTTATCAAACAGCACCGAAATTGGGCCAATCTTTAGCCATCGACTGTTGATGTGTCTTTCTCTCTCTCTCTCTGTGTGTCCGCCTTTGAGTGTTTGAGTGTTAAGTTTTGAAGCTGAAACGGAAACTGTTACTGCGAGCAAGAGTCTAGTTGCGTCGTCGGGCCATCGTGCCATCCATGGGAAGGGTAGTCGCCTAGCAACGCGGCGCGCTTCTTAAGTGTCATCCTCCGGTTTCGTTCGTGAACTTTTCCGACGTCACCACATCATCTGTTAAAGCGCATAGTTTTGTCCCGTTTCAAGTTGCTGTACCGTGTTACATCGTCCTGAAGGGGCTTTGGCGCCAGTAGCTGCACCCGGTGTTGAGTGACGAGTGATTGTAGTGCACACAGTGTTCTGCTTTTCCGGCGGGATCGAGTAAGTGATGAGTGGATGAAAACAGAAAACCCGCCCGAATCCGTTGGTCCAGGAACCAGCCGTGCGCAGTGTTGGCAGTGGAGTCGCCTGGTGGTTGTGGAAGCAGTGAAGAGTGGAGTGTCGCCAAGTCCAAGCGGTTATTAAACGAAAACAAACGAATCCCCGAAAGCATCCCAGGACGAGCGTGGTGAAAACGCCAATTGCGGCCCGTGGCAAGTTTCGCGATTCGCGTATCCGTGTGCGTGCGTGTGTAGTTTATTCGTGTGCGTGAGTGTGCGTGCGTGTGTGTTTAAGGTAGGGACGTGAGCAAGAAACTCAAACAGGACACTCGTCCGTTCGATCGGTGATCGGCAGTGCTTTGCGGCGCGACGTCGCAGCTGCCAGGTTCCCCCTTCAGGTTCTGGGTCCACGGCCAGCGCTTACGATGGGTGACTACCTGTACTCGAGCTCGGTCCTGGCGAACGATTCGTGCGTGAGCAACGCTTCCTCGCTGCTCGATACGCTCAGCATAAACAACCTGCTGAACATCAAGCACCTGACCGGGGCGGGTACCGGGAGCGGGGCCGACCTTGGGGCCAGCGTCTCGGACGCCCTGGGGACGATCGTCGGCGAATCGTCCTCGTCGTCCTCGTCGGTGTCGATTGGTAGCAAGAACAATAACGGTGCCATGTCCGGGAAGCTGTCGGTCGGAGCCGGACTCGCTGGCTCGAACGGTGTGGAGGACGGGCAGGGCGGTGGACTACTGATGACGTCCAGCGTGGCCTCGTCCAGCTGCGGCGGAGGTGTGCTAGGCTCGGGGCCGGGAACCATCACGACCGCCATCTCGTCCGATGGCTGCTGTCTGACCGGTGCATCAGGATCGACGGTTCGCGAGCTCTCGCTAGCGCTCGGTGGTGATGACGGAACCGTGACCTCGTCGCTCCTGAATGGAGGCAGCATTTCTTCGCCCTCGATCGTCGGTCTCGGCGGAGTCAGTGGAAGCAGTGCGAACGGCAACAACAACAGCTCCGCCAACAGTGGCAACAACAGTGGTAACGGCGGGCTCAGCAACGGCAGTGGAAGCAATGGGACCGGAGGCGGTTCGAACAGTACGAACAACAATCTGCTCCTGGAGGCGTCGGCGTCGGCCGACCAGCTCCAGCTGCAATCGGTGGCGGAGGAACTCAGCCTGAAGGCGGCCGATCTGAGCTGTCTAAGCTCGGTCACGTCCAACCTGATGAACGGCTGTCTCGCGCCGAGCGGGCTCGGCTTCGGTGCGACCCCGGACCACTCGAGCCCGTGGTCGACGGGACCGGACGAGGCGGGCCAGGCCGGATCGAGCGGACACCTGTCGATGAACGGGTTGGGTGGGTTCCAGAACTTCACCAGCAATCTCTACAATGGTGCCGTGGCGGCGGCTGTCGCAGCCACGGCAGCTGCCCAGCAACAGCAGCAGCAACAGCAGCAGCAGCAGCAGCAACAACAACAACAGCATCAACAACAGCGCCGTGCCATCACTGCATCGCACGGAGCCTTTCCGAACCATCACCACGGCATCTCACCCAACAGTCTCGCCGTCTCGCACGGTAACGCAATGCTCCAGCAGCAGCAGCAGCAGCAACAGCAGCAGCAACAGCAGCAGCAGCAAAATCAGTACAAGAGCTCGTACCCATCCTGGTCCAATCCGGGACCCTGGTCACAGCAACAGTCCAGCCAGCAACAGCAGCAACAGCAGCAGCATCACCACCAGCAGCAACAGCAACAGCAGCAGCAACAGCAGTTGCATCAGCAGCAGCAACAGAGCGCACTGTCTTCCTGGAACCGGGGCCGCTCCGTGCCGAGCCTGAATCCGTCCGGGCTGGGGCCGAACGGGCTGCACGCCCGCAAGCCCCCCGTTCACTCCCAAGGCAACCCGTCGCTCTCGCCGTACGGTGGCCTTGGCAACGGGGGCCATCTGCAGCAGCAGCAGCAGCAATCTCATGCCCATCATTCTCAGCAGAGCATGCAGCATCAGCAGCAGCATCAGCACCAACACCAGCAGCACCAGCAACACCATGGCCACCACGGTCACCATCAGTCGAACGCGCTGCAGCCGCTGCAATCGAATCTGGCCAATTCCCCGTCGCGCTATCGGCGCAGCACCTCGGCACCGTTTCCGAACAAAACCAATCTCTCCCAATCGCTGGGATCGGCCGGCGGTGGCGGCAGCTCGGGCGGGCCCGGAGTTGGCGGTAGCGGCGGCGGCGGCGGTTGCGGAGCGGGAATCGGCAGTATGGGTGGAGGCTTCCCGGGGCCGCTCGACGTTGGCGGAATCGACGAGAACCGCGATCCGTTTCTGTCCTCGTATCAGGTGAGTTGTCCCCCGAACCGTGTTTAACGGTGCGATTGGCCGGAGTCCTCTAGGCTGCTCAAGAAGTTCGTACTATCGATAACAGAGGGCGCTGCTACGAGCCTACTTTTTATTTGTCATATTGGTACACTCTTCATATGAATGTATGTGAAGTTTCATTTTAATCAGTCACTTAATTTTTGTTTTATAAACTATGTGGTGCTGTGATTGAATTTTTCTTGGAAGGTTTAAAAGTAACAGAAATTTATGGATGAATGTTGTCAATTAGTAATTTAAAAGGGGGGTTTCTAAATGTAAACATGGTCTTACAAGCCTTCAAGACGAAGCACGTTAAAGATCCCCAAAAAACAGATAAAAAATTCTGAAATCGTAGTAAAAAGTACAGAATTCGTATTGGAAAATCGTCGAATCCGTGAAAGAGATTTAGTACAAGACCTAGCAGTATAACCAATATTTTGACTGAAGTGTTGGGTTCCAAAAAGCTGTGTGCGCAATGGAACTAAAAGTGGAATAAAAGTGCATTCGAATGCAAGATTCTCGGCAACATTTTGCGCTGAGACACCCCTGTGGATGAGACTTGCGTCTATCACTATGATCCTGTATCAAAACAAGAGGCTAAAGACTAGTACGAGTAGATTATTTTAGACTAGACTAGTAAATTTTGCTAGTAGATTATTTGCAAACTGGCTAACAATAAACTTCGATACCCTCTTTATTCATTAGATTTGGTCCCTAGCGACTTGTATCTTTTTTCATACCCATATAAAAGTCGTTCGTGAAAAGCGTTTTTCATCAAATAACGACGTCATAACAGCGGTGGAAGCGTATTTTGAGGTCCTTCCAGTTTCTCACTTTACGGATAGAATTTATAAATTACAGTCACCTTGTAATAATAATGAAGTGTATTTCAAACCATCTCAGAACTTGATAGCGTCCTTTTGTCTGGCGTCGAGATGGCCGGGATCGATTCCCGGTCGCATTTAAGCGATTTAAAACTGTGTCTTCCGTGAGGTGTTGTGGCCTTTTCTTCGAGACGCATGGAACAATGGAAAATTAGTTACCACACGTTGTAGGGCGGGAAAGTATTCTTAGCACCCGCCACATGTGGCTGTGTGTGCCACGGCGCAACATACACAAGCACAAGCCAGCGCGCGCCGACTTGCGGGTGATCGATTACGCAAAGGAACGGAACGGGAAGGTTGCTTAGAAGTGATCGCGCGCTGCTATTGAGTAATGGCCGGCGGCGGGGTGATTAGTAGACTGCCTGTCGTGGTGGGGTGGTGGTGGATGGGTTTGTTGCTCCTCACCACACCGCGACCCCGTGGAAAAATGCCAAATTTAGAATGCTGTACGCGGGCGGTACGTTGCCATTGGCCTTGAAACATGACGACGCTACCTGGCTAATGCCGTTGGCTTTCGGTTTGACGCTTCGTTCGTTGGTTTGGTTTGCCTTTTTGTCACTGTCACGGCCACCGCAGCGAGCAGGCAGTGGAGAAAGTGTCCCCGGCGGGAGAGAAAGCGGGACGGAAGAAAGTAACTGAGCGAGCGAAGGAACCGAGACGAGGAGTGCGAATTGTTTTGGATTTATTTTTACTGCATCGCGGTTCCGTGCGGTCGAACAAAGATGGCGGTGAAGCAAAGGCACCGGCCCCGAGCAGCCGTTGCCAAAAAGGGCACCCTTCCCCTCGCTGACAGTGAACTGTCAGAGTTTTTTCGGTCGACGGCGTGACGTAGCCGATTTGAGAGGTTCGCAGCCCGGCTTGAAGTTTCACTGTCCCCCGGTAAGACACTTTCCTCGCTGTCTCGGACGTGGTTTGCCAACTTGTGTTTGTGGTTGTGTTTCTCGTACTGTTGTTGAGTTTCGCGGACACTTTGGTGGCGCAGATGTTGGACGAAGCTCCGCCGGAGACGGTTATTTGAACGCTCGGTCCAGTTCCGTTCTCGGAGTTAATTCGAAAACTTAAAAATCATCTTCCCGAACTTTGCTCTCCGAACGCCGGAAACTTGTTCGCCATTATTGTCTTAGCCGAGCTGGGTGCCGCTCCGGAAGCATGCTGGTGTACTTGAAAGTGCATTTTCAGCAAAATTCATTAGAAACATGACACAGATAATGGAACCTAACCGGGAGGAACCCGGTTTAAGCGGTTTAGTGTTTCGTTTTGCCTAATTGCAGTTCTTCCTTCTCCCGAAATGGGATTTCAAAATCCGTTAATTAAGCAAAGATGGTGATCCCGGCTCGCTGACGCGTCCGCCTTAAATCCGCTGATGGCTTAAGCATCCACGGGCTTAACTGTATGCGATCTGGGCGCTAGGGCAGCGTAAAAAAACTTCTTACCGGCGCGCAGATTATGCTACAGCCACCTGTGTGAGAAGTGTAAAAAATAAGTCTCGTTACACGCGCAGTGATGCCGCGGCCGTGACCCGGACGTGCCGCGTTTCACTTTTAACCTACACACGTCCACCGTCCATCACTCTGAGCTCCTTCGACCGAGCGTAGGAAAGTTGGCGACAGAGAAAGAGAAAGTAGGAAATGGCAAAAGAAGCACGACTCCTTCGCGCGGCCACTACAAAGAAAGCCAGCAATTGACGGCACGACGGTTGGCTCGCTTTTCTTTGCCGACCGCGGCTCCCATTGTTGGTGGGATCGGGATTTGTTTCTTCTCCTCCGTATCAGCCCCAACTCACGTCCTTCCCCCGGGGGAGCAGATCGGTCCGTTGGCAGCTTCCTATCGCCGATTGGTTTTCTTTCTTTCACCGACAGCGAAACGCTCGAAGCGAAGGTCTTCAAGCAAACGGATCTTACGTAACTCGGGCGGACGACGCTTCTTCTTCCGCCCCTTCGGCCGTTCCATCCGGCCTGGGTGGATGTAACGTTGTTGCCGTGCGACTGTTTGGTGGAATTAAAGCAGCGGGCAGCGAACGGGCACTTCCGGTGGCGTCTGAGGGTGTTGCGATGCGATGCCTTACGCCGCAGCTTAAAACAAATGATGCGAAGCGTTTCCGTTACGAAAAGCGCAACCGACCAACGAGCCCGTGAGCATAAGCCGCTTAGGACGATCGACTGACAAATAAAAACAAATCGGATATGCTTCTTTTGTTTGGATCGGTGCATCTCTGCAGTGTCGTCAACGTTGATCGCTTACGATTAATTTGTGTATTTTTAAATGAATTATTTTTTTAATGAGTTATATCCCAGCCGGCTATCAGGCGGATTTGTTCATTTCAATCATACACGCGATCCTAAGCCCCAAATACGTGATTTCATGCGTTAAATTGGGTTTAGAATAATCAAGAAAATTTTTAATTGAGCTTAAACATATTTGAAAATTTGTATTATGATCAATGGGGTTTCTTGCTGTTGGTCCATCTTCCACCAACTTTTACGTCAACTTCGTATTGATCTTCAAAGATGCACAAATAAGTGCCAATTCCCAATGTTTTGGGTCGGCTGGAGCTGTTAAAGGAGTTTATTTTTGTATAAAGGATACGCAATACAATACATAAACAATATAGTAAATCTGTTTCACTTTAAACTACCGAAAAGCTTTGGTCAGGCACTTGGTGACACTTTTAAAGGCCTTGCCCGGCGTGTTGAATTAAGATTGATCAAAGCACGATTGAACGAGTCCAAAATGACCACTACAGTAATGCTCACACTTACTTCGACCGAACGGCCATCGAAATGGTTACGGTTACGAATTGTTCACCAAAAAGGTTTCTGCTGCAGTTTTTATTTCATTTTGGAAAATCCCTTTCATTAATTGTTCCAACGCGTCCACTCATTTTCGAAATCGCCACCGTTCCTTTTCATTCCGTAGCGATTTATTCAATTTTCATTTGCTTGCATAATTGCGTACAGTTCGCGCAGTTCGCGCAGTGACGGCGGCGACGGTTCGCTGCTGCCCTCGTCAGGTGTGCACCGGGGCTTACTTAATGTAAATCGGTCCGTGACACCGGGACCCACTTGAGCACATTAAATTCAGTAAACGCAGCAAACTTTTCTCCTCAGCAAACACAGCGGCCGGCAAGTGAACGGTGCAACAGCTGCGACACAGCTACCACCGGTTCGGCGGAGGTCCTGTTGCACCTCGCCGCTCTTGCCAGGGTTACGAAAAATCCCGGGCTGTGTTAATGAAATGCATCTGCCATTAATCGCAACCAGTGTCGGTGCATCCATCCTGAAACCGGTCCGATAAGCGGTTCGTACGGTGGTCCAACAGTGCTGTGCCCAAAGTAAAGTGCACACGTCGCTTCCGGCAGCGCCAGTTTCAAAGTGCTTTGGTCAAAAAATTATACCACTGCTGCCGGTGCTGCTGCTGGTGTGGGGATACAAGAGAGTTGGAAAAAAGACGGCCCTTCGCAAGCAGGGCACGGGGGTCCTTTTTGTGTCACGAGTGTATCGATCCGGAAGCTGTCGAATTATGGCGAGAAAAAAGCACGGGCCCGGATATAACGAGACAGGTTCGTGCAGATGGTTCCACACACTCGATAGTCGCTTTCGGTGACGGCGACGACGCCACACCGTCAGTCGTCACTTTCTGAGGCCAGCTTCTCAGTGCTGTCGCTTTCGTGAATGTCAAACCGTGTGGCCGTGTACTTTTTCATTCCCAGCCTTCCTTGGGAACCGTCACAGGCTGTCTGTTGGTCCAGATTGCATAGCTCTTTTTTGCTGAACGCTTTTATTTTGTCGGTTCTCTAAAAGGACTCATCCATAGGCTTAGGGACACAAAAACAGTTTCGGCTGTGAAATTTCGAAAGAAAAAAAAATCTTGAACAGGATATACACCACAACGTAAAAGTATTTCGATCATATGATCTTAAACTTTGTGCAAAATTTCTTCGAAATATTATATATTTCATGTTCCAATTAAAACAATGGAAATGATAGAAACTAGAATTCTAAAATCACAGAGCACGCCATGTAAGGAATGCTGGCAATGATTGTTATGGTTTTAAGTGTTTGATACTCTATCATGCTATTTCTCTTTAAACTACATTTCGATTGCCACGTAGCTATATGATGTTTGCTTTATATTTCACGAATATTGTGAAGTATTTAGGTAGATTTATGTGAATTGTTGATTTCTAGCGAAACTTCTTTGCTGGACTTGCTTCATTATGGAATTTATTTATTCTTGTAAAATCGCACCATATACGTTGAACCAACATATCATATATGTAGAAATACTGCCACGGCCTGGATTGGGATTATTGGACTTCGGCAACTTGCCTTAATATGAAACCACATGTTAACTGCTTTCTACCCTCTTCCTGGAGCACACTCATGCTTCGTTTAGCGTTTCGATTGTTTTCGGAAACGATGACGATTCCGATGACATCTATTGCAGGATGCCGAGTTAAGGTTGTATGTGCGCCGCAGAGCGGAGGGATCCAATTATGTCTATGCTTCGTACTTATGATTCTTATGTCGTAATATGTCCTCTGAATAATGTAATAATGCGTTTGGCCTTATTGGGTGTTGGTTGGTAGAATTTTTCCTTGTTTTGTTTCTATTTCAGATGCAATTGGGCAATAGGACTTACTTTGTTGCTTCGACCTAGAGCAAGCAAACTGTTTTTTGAAGTCAGCAGAAGTTAGGGCCTCAAGCATTTACGTTCCTCCGGTTTACCTTACAGGATTAAACTACTAGTATTCTACTACTAAGGCTATTCTAAATAAGAGCTCATGACAAGCAATAGAACATACTAAATGAAGATCCGGCTGGCTAGAAGCCCAGATCAGAGAACGATTACTTGTAGTCGTTGAGGACAGAGCGTTTACATCCGCCCCGTGGCCGTTCGTGTACTTTTGACCTTTGGTGTATGCTGGCCTAGGAGAATGTGCCAATCCAGGGAAGTGAGACAACTAAGGAGCACTACATGAAATGGGGGATCCAAAGCGCGAAAAGGGAAAGAACAAAACGCTGTTCAGCATCCGCCGCGGTACATATCACACTGTATCGCCAGCGCCCTTTGAAGGGGCCTCTGAGGGCTCTGAGCTACCCGGCCAAAGATTATCAACGATGGGAGGAGGGCTCAAGAATTAAGGCGCGCGGTTGCCGGGGCGGGGTCGGGGATGTTTTTTTCGGTTGTGCCAGTGTAAGAAAATAAAACCCGGCCCGGCGTGACGGTGGCAGAGAAATGGCCATAAGCCGCACGCCGCTTTCTGTTTGCTCGCTTTTATGCTGGTGTGCCTACGGGGCGGGCCGGTGCCCGGTGCCGCCCGGAATGCTGCACCCCGGTGGTCTCGGTTGTGCCGCCCATTGCAAAGCATAAACGAACGAGCCCGGGTACTGGGCCCCGGGAAATGTGGCCCAGAATAATGACGTCATTAAAAAGCATCTTTTTGACCTACTTTTCATTTGCGCCAAGGAATCTATCAACAAAACAACGCCAAACGATGGGGCTCGATGGTGTTGGCTTTTCCGTCGGTTCGAAGCGTTGGCCGTCGTGGCCGTGTGTGTGCGTGGCGTCTCGTGAGTGTTTGTGTGGCCGAAGCGTGTGTAGGCGTGGGAATGTGCTCCAGCGGTGCGTGACATTTTCCTCCCTTTTTTGTCATTCCTCGCACACACTTTTCTCAGCGGCGTAGAGGTTCGAGAATAAATATCTTCCCGCTGGCCACGCGCATCGTTCGGTGCTATCTTGTTTTTTTTCCATTGATCCATTTGTACCCCGTCGTGCAACTCGTGCCCAGGCAAGGGATAACGAATCGCTAATGGGCAGACATCATCACCGCTTGATCAGAATGTCAACCAGAGCCTCCGTACGTCTCCGATCGGGCGCACTCAATCGATTGGTCCGCAATCAAGCCCCGGCCACATGTTTCTGTGTGTGTGCGCTACTCTCTCCACTTGTGGTGGTATTGGTGGGCGTCGTGTTGTGTGCAAAACAATGCTTCAAATGATTACCGTGATTAAAGAAAGCGATTAGCATGGCATCATGGCTCGCATGCCAGTCCCGGAATTGGAGAAAAATGGTTTTCCCGTTTCCCGCGCGCTGATCCGGAATCCTTTTGAACCCTTCGGCTCCGGGGGCTGCCTGCGCTGGATCGCAATTATGCTCGTGAAACATCAATCAAAAATTAGGATCCGGCCCTGGCTACTATTACCGGGGCTAATGGGGCGCACCAGAAACCGGCGGCGGCGGCGGCGGCCTCTGATGGGGATAATTTACTTTAATTACCCGCTTCCTGTGAACTGACAATTTTGGCGCCCGACGAGGTGGAAGAGCCTACAATTTACAGGAACAGTGACCGGGTGCCGTCGGATGGTTTATTGTGCCGGAATGGCCGTAAAAATAAAATCGTTTCAGTGTCGGCTCTGGCCAGTGGCGGTACGTCGGAACATATCACATCCAGAATCCTAGCTCATCCGAGTGCCGGTTCATCGAATCAACGGGGTGGGCGGAAAAATTAGCTCGCCTACTGACCCACCGGGCGGGCTAATATGTGGGCGGACGCCTTCGTTTTTCTGGCCTTTCCGACTGTTTCTGGTTTCGCTCCTTTTTCTGCATCCCATTTTTGAGGTGGCCTTTTTTGCTGCTATTTCGACTCCTTCCCGAACGGATTTACATCGATCGGGTGGGTTTTTGGGGCGAGTGAGAATTTTCTCAGACACTCCTTGCCAAGCTTCCGTGGGAAGCAAGAAGCGAGAGGATTTTGAACGGCGTGGCAAAACGGGGGCCCGGGAAATGGAAACTAGGCACAGAAGGAAACGGTCTAGTGGCGCGTGGCCCGGTCAGGATGAAAAATATGTCCTACGTGGGATGATTATGGAAATTTTTCCATCCTGGCCCGGCGGTTTTCGGTCCGCTTCTGCGTTCCCACCGGGCTGGGTCCAGGGGTCAGCTTCAGAGTTGGGAGTTTCGTTTCGCTTCATGCGGCGGGTTTTTCTGTTTCTGGCTTATTGTTTCTGCTAGCCCACCGGATTCTCGGACCTTTTCCGATTCGGTAACGTCCGCCGCTTGACTTATCCGCTGATGGAGTGGCTGCACAGTCGAGCGTGGCCACCACGGCGAAACGTTTCTGGCGCCGCTGGAAAGCCAGAACGCGGCGCAACGCAAAACTTCCACAGTCGGAGCACGTGATCAATGGGAATGCAATAACCCACAATAGTGGCCAGCGAAAGATCCTCAACGCTTTTTGCTGATAATGCAGCGGGCGCATTGAGTGTGTGCCTGTGTGTGTTAAATATGAGAGCAACCTGCCGAGGGTCACACTCCGTAGGTGTTGCACTTCAAAGGCATTCCGCAGTGATGGAGTGATTTGGTTCCTTCTATTTCTCATTGGCATTCGGCATTTATTTGATGTCGAGATCGTTTCGGCGAAAAGCTAGGCTGTTGATGGTGTTTTAATGGCCCTCGTGCTGCGGGCTGTTTGGTTGTTTCAGGAGTTGTGTCTGGTGTATTATGGATTTTGTTTGGACTCGAGTCTAGCGCAACATATCGTCCGCCCTCGGTCTGGCATTTAAAATACATTACCATTGACACGAGGACGACGCCTTTTTGAGAATTTGATGAACGCCGAATTGCAATCGCAATGTTCTATGCTTCATCCACTGTTACATACCTTTAATAAGTTAGTTAGTGTGAATGAAAAATGTTAAACATTATCTGAATTATCAATTGCTTATTTTGCAAACCCTAATTTTTCCATCGTAAGAAATTCCCGTCCCGTGAGTCGCTTATCAATAAATGGTCATAGCTGGTTCAAAGCTAAGGAAACTACCTTGTATTCGAAAAATATTTATCCCAAAACTTATCTTACAATTCATTGCAAACGCCGGGAAGCCCCGAGGCTAATAACAGCTTGCAATGGCTTGCGCTACACCAATTCGACATCGGTCGCACGTAGGGCGACTGTTTGCTCGACCTGCACTCGAATGAGTTTACTTAGCTGGTGATCCGTCAGATTGTCAGTGTGTTGAGTCGTGTTATACTACTTCCGGAGGATTTTTTTCCGCCCACTTCACTGGCTGCCGGAGTAATGTTGGCGCTCAGGACTCTCCAGAACGGAACGGGAGACGTCACGAAAAGTGGAAAAATTCATTTCCTCGCTTACAAGTGGGATCGAACGGAACGGAACGGCACGGAACGAAACCGAAACCTCCGGCAAAGTTTCTCCGTGGACCGATTGGCACCAGCGTGTTGCACTGGCACGGCACTTCCAGCGACTTCTTCGGTTTCCGGTTTTTGGTAGTTTTACACACCGAGATGATTCGATTTTTTCGTGCTCCTACAGACAGACCAGACAAGCACGAGTAGCACGGCGGCAATCTGCTACCCGACCAATCGATCCTGAAACGCTGCTACTGCTGCCACTGAGACTGTGAGGCATAACCGGTGGCGTACGGAAAATGAAAAAAGGATTTAAAATGTTAACTGGCGGAGGGTTTGTTCTTACGGTTGGGCCTTTTTTCGTTACAACTTTATGGAACGGCAGGGCCCCCTGGCAGCGTGTTTTGCAAATTCCAAAGGGTTGACCGGCTGACATGGCGTCGTCCTCGCTCTGGCGTCGTGTTCGGTTTTGGCCTTCGTTCGGTTCTTCTTCACGTCGTCGTCGGAGGCTCCGGTCCGTTACATTTGCCTGTCGCTGCTTGTAATTTATTCACTATGCTTTTTCGGTCGACTGTATGTTATTCTGGTCGGTTTGGTAGGCTCTTCCCTCCGTTCCGGAGTCGTCCCGATTCGTCTTAAAGCCGTTCGGCCTGGCAAAGCAGAAATCATCGGTCCAACCCCACCCATCGGTCGACGTCCGTTGGCGGCGGCGGCTCTGGAGAAAATCGATGCTGGTCGGCGCGGTTGTTGGTGCTGCTGTCATCGGCCGTCGAGCTGTCGAGATGGTCGATGACAGTCAGAAAATGAAGTCGCGGCCCCGTTTAGGCCCAGCCGACAGCCGATGGAGGCGCCTGGTTACTCATCCCGCGGGCGGTTAGTTAATTAGCAGTAAACCGGAAGCAGTCAACCTTCGCTGAAACGTGGAACACAATACGTCAAACTGGAGGTTTCTCCGCTACAATGGCGGGGGCTGGACCAATTTTGACGAAAGAGTTTTGCAGTCGGCCAGACAAGTATCGATGTTTATTCGGTTCCATTTTAAGTACACACCGAAAGGTCATTTAGTGGGAATGAATGTGAAGAAAGTCCATGTTTCAGAACGACTACCACCAGACCAGTAACGGAACGTTTTAGTTCATTTCTTCCCGACGAGAGCTGTTTATCTTTGCCGGTCTATTATGAATGACGGCGAAACTCTTACTGTTGCGTCGGCTAACAAACACAACAATTGATTGATAACTTTTGGCCCAAACAGTGTACTCAGGCTCGAACAGCTCGAAACTTTGAATCGAACAAAACCAATGGCCACGTGCTTCGTTGTGCTGCTGCTGGCGTTTCTTCGACTCGAAATGGCTCTACAGCTCCGTTCGAACGGTGCCATCTTTGAGCTCGGTGCCCGAAATATCAGCGCGTCGTCGTCCTCGTCGGTCGGTGGATGTCGTAGAAGTTGGATCGAAAACAGTAGCAACAGCGGCACGAGCGCGCCAGAGCCTAATGGTTCATTATACGCCGTGTCTTACTGTGCTAACGGCCCGGCTCCCGTGCCAAACTTTATGTCGCTGGCAAACGGAAACTGTGTAGTCGGGTGTAGTGTTAGCGGACGACGAAAACCAACAGAAGGCGGAGACGGCGAGCAGCGGTGGAACCATTTTCCGACTCCGATTTTATTCTCGACCATTTCCCTTGGCCAATCGAAGTTGCGAGCGCTCGACTGGCGCTGCTTGTCGGCGCACCACTCGCTAAATATTTGCCCGTACTTTTCGCTTGTTAAACTGTTTGAGCCGGCCGCTGTATTGATTTCGTTTAATGGATGCAATTTAAATTGTTTACCGTGCGCCGGGATGTTACTGTTGTGCGCCGGATTGTCGCACCCGAGCGTGACGGGAGCTGTTGGCTGTATGCAACCCAGTCGGGTTGGGTTTGCAGTTTCGTCCCAAAAAGTCCGCCCAGCCCAGTGATTGAAGAACAACGAACTGGAAATTGATACTCCATTTCGGACTAATGGCCATTCCTTCGCTCGAAAAAGTTACAGGAAGCTGAAGGTTATCAGCGAAACTGTACGCCAAACACCACTAAACTGAAATTAAACTTATACTATCCACGGAGACTGCATGGAACCCTTTATGAGTGCCGTAGGAATGAGAGAGATAAACGGATCGAAATATTTTTCAATGATACAAACCATGCGATCGTTGTTCGATGGAAGAATAAGTGCTGTGATTTCGTATTGGTTTTGCTTGGGTTACATAATTGGCAGAGTCCATCGTATTGCCTTTTGCCTTGTTTGAAGTTCAAATCATTTGTTCATCCCTTTTTAATGCTCTAATGGCAGAATATTCTCCACAGTCTTGTGTGTACCAATATGGCCAGCATGATGTTTGTCATTATTTCTTAATTAATTTTACGCTCATTGAGTTTTGATAATATGGGAACAATATTTCAAAATTGCCAATATTGCTTTATCTTCGAATAGAAAATGTCAAAGTGTTCTCGTTGGAAAAATTAGCTTCCACTGTAGCAACGGTCGGGCAGGAACAATGAAATATTAAATTTATTTAATGTTTCATAAATTGGTGGCTTAGCTTAACGTGCCCAACCCTGCATTAGACCGCTGATGGACCTGGCTTGTGCGGGATGGGAACAGCTGGTGGGTAATATTTTGTGGTTTGGGTAGAAAACTAATTTCTTCGGGACCAGACTGAAGACTGCTGCCCTCGTTGTCTGTCTGTGTTTGTGAGTGCAGCACGATAGTTAGCCGTCGTTACTTTCGTAATCCTTTTCCTAATCGTTCGCCTGCCCGCCCACTGATTGGTTCATCCATAACTCTCCAAGGTGGCTCCTGTTTCGACAGCGGGCGTGATTGATTATCACTTGGCCGGTTTGTGTTTCTTTTTTGCCCAGGGGCCGCGCCGCCAGGAGCCGCTCACACGGAGTGCAAATCAAACACAAGAAAAAAATAGATTTTAGCTTTCTCGTCAAAAGCGCCGTCCCGTTCTCCGATGTTATTCCTCTCCGGCCCGGTGTCGCCCCGTGTCACAATTACAAACACAAATCGGATCGATCGGGACGGGTGATCCTTATCTGCGTTATTGCTCAGCGTTCGCCGTATTAACACGACTCCCCGGCATTGCCATTCAGTGGGGAGAGATGCTTCGTCAGGCAAAAAATCCACTTCAACACCCGGGCACCCGGGGAACCGGGCACTTTCATCAGCGACCACCGGACCACCGTCTCCACCAACTAGGGCATTGAGCGCCGGGAATGACGGAACGATATTTGGTTATGTAAATTTTCCCGTCCCTACCATCGCCCTCGGTTCTCGTCCTTAGACAGGGAGCTTTCACCCCCACCCGGTAAGAGAACATCATTTGGGGTCAGTTGGTGTGGTTGGTGCGGTGGTGGTGGTGACGCGGTGTTACTGGTAGCCTTTTGTTCCTTCGGTTGAACAAATGCGTTTTTCGCAGCCACTTGCCGCCTGGTTCTGGCTGCGATCCGTCTGTAGTCATCATTGACGTCCCCTTGACGGCGCTTCGTACTCCTCCATGACGAGGGTGGTGCACACTCACACACCCACACACCTACACACATGATTGAAGTTTCCTACCCGGGGTGGCTTGGTGACGTCGTCACACTGTCTTGACATGCTGGCGATTTCTCTCCATGGGCCGAGTATTTTTTTTCCCGAGCAGTAGTTTCCCTCTCTGGCTTCGGCTCCATTCCGGGGGCATGGAGCCCGCCGACCTTAGTCGGCTCACTTCGGGCCTGTTGTGTGTATTATAGTTTTCACTCCGTTTGCTCAGCTTAATTATTCCACAAATGGTCGCCCCACGAAGCTCATAACTTGTGCAGCTTTACTTTGGACGGGTCTTGGTATGCGGTTCGCCGTAACACGTGTGGTGTGTGACGGGGACGACGACGACGGCATTAGAATGCAGCTAACTTTGTTTGGGAAGCTCTGGGTCATTGCGAAAGTAATGACTTTTTTAATGCTCTCTTTTTCCGTTACACGTTCATTCTGTGCAGGGAAACGTGAAAATGGCGGGCTTTTGTCGTTATGTTTCTATCAATTTCTGTTCAATCTTCTAGGTTCATTTCCAATAAGTGGTTTCGTAAAGGGAGGCACACATATGAAAAACGAAAAATTATTAGGAAAAGGAAAACTAAAACACATGGTCGCCATGTGGATGTACACGACAAGGCATTTCTAGCCACTTACACTCTGCACCTGGTTCCGGTTTTGCAGTAGCTGCCAATTATCGCTTGTCCCGGACGGCCCGTTACATGCCTGTGTTGAAGTTCTACACGTTGTAGATTTCGAAGAAGTTCAGAAACTGCTAGAGTCGTTCCGTCGGTCTGAAACGATCCAGTTGTCAGGATTGCGTAATAGACGGAGCTGAAAAATGTTGCTGCTCAGCTCGGCCTCAACGCTGCTTGTAATGACCGCACGTTGCTTCTCGGATGCGGCCTGCTGTTAAGTACCGTTTCCTTTTCGTGGCTGATAGGTTTCGCCCGAGATTTACCTGTAATGGCAAGCCCATTGCATGTGCCCATAGGAATGGGAATAGGATTATCAGTTACTGTGGTTAAAAATATGATCATAAATATTATATTGCCAAATAGCCTAATATTGCCAAATAGCATGATTTTGTTCCTCAATCCTTTCTACAGTCCTTTGATATTATTGTTTACCATATGATTTTCATTGAATTAGGAAATTTGATTGAATTTGGTCGATGTCTTCTCCTATACTCTAAGGTTCATCAATACCCACTTGTTTGCAATACTGGGATGGTATTTGCGAAGAGGTGGATACTTTAAAACCTTAATATCATTACTCTCGAAGTACTGCATTACCTTGGGAATTACTTGTGCCTTGTGAATTGATGAATTATTCTGTTGTACTCATACGGTGAAATCTTGACCAAAATACGTTTTTCCTCATGAATGATTTTATCTATCAACAGATTTTGGTAAGTTTTAGTGTCAACAAGATAAAGTGATTAGAGTGAACAAGATCAAGGCTAACTTGCATGTTTCATGGAAACAAGCATCGTTGGACCGCAATTCCCTTGTTATTCACGTTTTAATGTTGATTTAGCCCGCTCTTAGAAGTAAAGCTCAACCCATAACCGGAGTTGAGTTTTAAATTCATCATCATGTAAGAGCGATTCCAAAACCGGATGTAGAAATATTTTCACATGTTATCCAAATGCTCAGATGATAAACTTTGCGAGCATTGTATTTCTGCTCTCGCAAAACCGAAACTGAAGCGATTTCCCGGACAGTGGCCCTTCGCTAGTCCGATGATGTAATGCTGTTATAGAACTGGAACGGAAAACTTTTCACTCCAGGAAAAATGTCATCCCTTTCCAACCGATCTCACGGTCCAAGGGATTCGAAGATAAAGGAGTGCTGGGAACAAATTGTGTAATAGTTGAGCTCAACTCTACATTCAAATGTGAACCATCCTTTCACCAGCAAATTAATGGCGAACGAAGCGAAACAACGCTTTTGAATCAGGAATACATAAGATTGTAAGTTACAACCCTTAAAACGGATGCGTCACCATCGGTCGCCCGTGCGGGTTTGGCGAGGGCAACTGGGTGACAGCGGGTGACACGGGCCCCATTTTTATGGCCTGACCAGCGTGACACTTTTGCGCCAGAAACAGTAAAAGAGACAACGAAAAAACTTTTATGCGCCACCGATTGGTTTTTCGTCGTTCGATTTGCGGGTCGTTTCGAACTGTCCTCGTAGCCGCTAAAGTCCCTCTGTCTCTCTCGCACAACAACGCACAACGAAACAACAATCACCCAAAGCTGGATTAATGTTGTTAAAGTGGAACCACAGAGAATGGTTGGGTTGTCTCCGCCGCACGCTCCCCTCGTTGCACAAACCCCTCTGGCGCGCTGGACCGGATGGTTCGTCCTTTTTTCGTGACTTTTCCGTTTCTTTGTCTCCGTTTGTGGCCGCAAAAGTGCCAAATGAGTCACGTTTCAGTAATTTAAGGAGCAACGCATTTTATGCTCAGCCTTCTCGGCCGCTTCCAGCCGCTCCAGGCCCAGGATTTCATGCTTCATGCGCCCTCCCGGGATCCTCGACGGGGAGGGTATGTTCTCCCGACCCAGGGCGAAGGTCCCGCCCATACTTGGCTCCCGTTTTCGATTTCTTTCCGAAACCGACGGTTCCTCTGTTCTGTTCTGGGTGGGTGAAGGAATTTTCATCCTGAAGCGTTTCACTTTCTTTTCCGTCGCGCCGAACGGCGACATCGACTTCAACTTTGTGCGGCCCAGCTAATGGCCCCATTTCTGCGAAAGTGCACCGTACAGTGCACAGTGCCGGGGACTCTTCTTCGGGTTCCCGTCCGGCTTCATCTGCCTAATTCACTCTTCGCGCCACGTTGGCCTCCTGCCAGCAGTCGTCGGCCGGAGAAAAACAGGATCCCAACCCACCGCTGGCCCGGATTGGCAACTGAATTAAAGAAGACGCGAAGCGAACCCCAATAGGGACTGTGGTTTAATATTCCACGGGAATACCCACGCGGTCCCATTGTTTATTACTGCTTTACTGCGAATGCACCGCTGTCGGGTGAAATACCTCGCTTCCAATTCCAGGTTCGTCGTCGGCTTTCACCAAAGGGCGCGCTATGCTTATTAGGCAACTTTCTTAAAGCAACTTTTGTGAATTGCGTGGCATTTTTCTTTTCTACGCCGCTACTCTGACACTGGGCAAAGCATCAAATTTCTTCTGTCTTTCTTTGGCTTTCGTCCGTCTTCGTTGGCGTCATTGCCACCCAAAGTTCGTCGTGTGTTCCGAGCGAAATCCGACCAAAAGTGTCTACCGCAAAACTTTGCCCAACACTGTTACGCTCTGTGTATGTGTGTGTGTGTTTGTGGGCTGGAGGATAACGTTGACAAATGTCTGACTGGAATGTTAATTGGCCTTCCGGTAGTAAGGTGGTCCGCTCGGTACCGGAACATTGTATTTCATTTTTTTTTTCTAGTCGCTATCTCGTTCCCTTATTCGGGGTGAGGAGCGGTGAGTTTTTCTTTACATTGCTACGTGCTTCTCCTGTGCTGGCAGCCTGATCCGATTGTTAGGATAATATTATTTTCGGCCCCGGCTTATCAGCGAGGCGTTAAGTTGCGTCGGTGTGGAAGAAATAGACGTGGTGGAAACATCGGGCGGAATGGGGCTGGGGTTGGAACGTAAACGGCCCATATCACTGGCCCGGACCGGTGTGCTTCGAAGGAAATCATTTAAGTTTTTCCTTTTCGGAGCTCTCGGCAATCACCTAGAGCGCCTTTAAGACACCTTAGCCACGTTGCTTTTAGCAAGCAGCCTAAGCAAGATCTCGAGTGCTATTCGAATCGATAGAAGGAAATGGTATTTTTGAGAACATGCTTAACTGTCGCTATGGCTTACAATGTTTGAGAAATTATTATATTCAACTCACCAAAATTGGACTTATCAAAATGTGACGTGCGTTGAATAAAATAGTACAACCTATGATCCGTCGGTTTAGTAGGAAAAGCATAATTCACAAGACGAAGATGACATTTTTGTCAGCGTAGACATTAGTTCTTTTCTAAATGAAAATTTTCTAAATGATGAAGATCATTAGAATGTTTAACCATACATCAACGTACAATAAACATACTTTGCTTTTAGAACAAAAAATAGCAATGTCCAAGGTATTATATTAATTTACATCTCTTTGATGCCTTTCTAACGCACTGTAAACTTTAAGCGTGACATTCATGTTCATGAGTAATCCGTTACTTGAAATAACAATTTTCTTAAGC
The DNA here is from genome assembly GCF_943735745.2 of Anopheles bellator. NCBI lineage: Eukaryota > Metazoa > Arthropoda > Insecta > Diptera > Culicidae > Anopheles > Anopheles bellator. Next base: position 22,030,189 of record NC_071286.1, read on the forward strand.
GAAGGGCATTCAAGCCTCATATGTTTCATTTTTCATATTATATGCAGTTTATGCGTCTGTCTGTTTGACAGTAAGACAACTGCCGATATTTTCAACAGACGCAGATTTGGACAGAACTATCTGAATTGGTGCTTTTTTTAAAGTAATCGTAATGCCAGATTATATCCACCTTCAAATTGGGCAAACAAAGCTACATTCGGTCATTTTGCCTGACCTTGTCTTCGGATTAGTGACATAATTTATAACTCTATTCGAACTGAAGTTTCATTTTGCTTTTGAAGTGATATTCGAGATATTTCCAGAGCATGATTAAGAAAGAACTGTGTTGGACGATGGTTTTACAATTGCAAATGGTCGGATTGACTTGGGTGAATTTGAAATAAACGATTCTTCTAAACAATCAACGACACGCGAGAGCATTTTATATTGCCAAAGGCTTCGAATAAAAATAAATTGACGTTAGATGGTAGAAACATTTGCCCAAAGTGCAATGTATGTGCAATATTGTTGCAGTTTTATCTAAATTATGCACTTGAGAATCGGTCGCTGAGAAATGATTCAAATACATAAAACATGTATCACCGTTCCACGCACCGGAAACGCACAGTAAGTGTTTCATGTGCTGGGTTTGAATAAATTCAACCCAACCATCCATCCATCCTGCCCATTCCTTCCTCGGCATTACATGAAAATGGAAATGTTATAATTCTTGGCACTGTCCAACTGTCCACATTCCCATGCGAACGATCATTTCCGGTTTCAACTCCAGTGTGGTGGTCCGCAGAAACTTTTGCATGCTGTCCGAAATCCCCCTAAATTCCTTTTTCTTCGAGCTGCATTCGGCCACCAGATCTGGGACGCTTCGGTTCCGGGTGGGATACGAGTTTCTGCGAATGAATTTTTGAAACTAAAATTAAAGCAAGTACACTCCACTCGACACGACAAGCACTTGTTCCGGCACTTTAAACTGGCCACTGCCCGATTCTGGTTCGACCGGGAGTCGCTCTCTGGCATCGCTTTAACCGACGTGCAACCGTAACCGAGGGTGCACGAAGTAAACAACCCCGTTCGGAAGCCCCATTCCGGTCTCGGGGCGCAACATTCGCGGTTCATTTGCGGCCAGGAAATGGAGCCCCAAAACGGACGCCCCCGAGTGCACTTCCGTTTCGGGGTTTACCAATTTGGCCCGTGCTTCGGCGTCTGTGTATGTGTGTAATCGAATAGTGTTCTTTCCTGTAAATTTTCTTCCACTTTCGCCGAGCAGCCGTCCGGCGGTACGGAGGTAGCGTTATCAACGTTGCTGGCGAAGCTGCAGGACGTCGGCGGACTCTTTTCTGGTGGCGTCCGAAACCATCCCCTTCGATGGTCAATATTGAATTCGTTTCCGTGGAAAACTCTAGCTTTCGTTTGTTTTTCAATCGGAAAAGCGTCGGTGCAGCGACGAGAACCCGCAGGGTCGTTCGCTTCGGTCGTGGGTGCCAATTGAAGGTTGCCGGAACCGGAACAATTGCTTGCCGCCCGCTCCGCTTCCGTCGGTCGTACGGTGTGCGATGTTCCAATCAAGACAACCAACACCTGTTAGCCTGGCGTCCGGTTTGCACCCACCCAGTGCTCCCTGTTCTGTTCCTTCAATTCAATTGCCAGCGGGTCGGCAAGGTCCATAAATTCCGCCAGATATGGGAGCCTCGTATGAATTCGATCGGAAAAGCGGCCATGGCCGCTCATGATTTTCCAACTAGCCCCGATCATGGGGCTGTGTGGTGAGGCGGACGGCAGTTGATAAGCATGAAATTGAGTGTCCGCAGGGTACAGAAATCGAATTCCGTGCAATGTTTTTGGTGAAGCTGCAAGACTGTAGAACTGCGAAACAAAGATGGGGCATTCTGAACCGCCTCATATCTGAGTGTCGTAACCGTAGATGCTGTGGTCGAAATTCGGAAGGACTATCCGACCAATGAGAACTCGCTTCAAAGCCCACGCGCCAAAGTGGCCTCAAATGCGCACGGCTGAATGCCAATTTGAGTAGCATTTTTCGCGGGCGCTTTTGGTCGCGACTGGGCTTGTGGCACCCGAGCCACCGAGCGACTGGCTGGGCGAAATTTAATTAAAACTTTAGCCCGCCATTGAAAAACGTGGCTCAAAATGTTTCTGTAAGTGCCGTCATTGAGCGCCGGGGTCCGGTTGTCATGGTGTCCCGAAGCGCCGAGCGCCGAGCGCATCACGGGCTGCAACATAATGCTGCGGCCGCGGAGATGCTGCAGCCAAAGGAGCACACTGTGAGTCGCGAGACAAACGAAACAAAGCACCGTGCACACAAACACAATGGGCAACATGGAATCCTTGGGTACCGAAAACATCTTCCGAAAAGTGGCGAAAAGCATAAACGTGCGCTAGTAAGCGGCAGCCCCTTAACTGCATCTTCTGCTGCGTGCTTGCGGATCGCGCCGAAATGGCATGCTGGCGGGCGACGGGGCACGATGGGTCGCCTCCCGAAAGCACCGAAAAGCAATCACGAATTTAATGCTTATGCCAGGCGCAAATAATTGAGATTCTTTTCCTTCGTTTGCTCCGGAGGTTTTAATCATCAGGCCTCGCTGCACTTGCGCATCGGATCGGTGGGGCCATGGATGCAGATTCGGTGCATTCTTTGCGGTGCAGAGACGGTGCGAGGTGCGAACTTGCCCAGCGGTGGAATGGCGACCCGAGGCCGAAGGTTGGATGGTGCATAAAAATATGCACATTCGCCCGCCAGGCATAGGGCCCTTGTGCACTCACACACACAAACACACACGCGCACACTGGCACCATTATTTATTCAAAACACTTTCAACCTTCCAGCCGGGCCAGCCGGGCCATCCGGGCCAGCCTCGGTTGAAGGATATGTTTTGTTTGCTCTCGAAAGCCGCCGAACAGGAGGCTTACTCCAGCATAAAACCATGCAATTTCCGCCATCTTTTGCATCTTGCTTCCCTTTCTCTCTCTATTTCGCCCTCTCGCCATCTCTCTCTGACTCTCATTTTATTGCAGTCAAAGTGCACTACGCCTACACTAAGTGCTTTCTCTCTGTCCCTCTCTGATTCGCTCCAAACATGAGGCCGTGGAGTTTTCTCCATTTTCTTCGTTGCAACCTCGGTAGGTGGGTGGCGGTACGGGTTTCTCTCTACCCGCTGGGGGGCGGCGGCGAATGTTTTCCACTTTTCGTCGCCGCAAGCCATTTCGCGGCCGTTCCCGTCAGGAGTGTGAAAAACCGCACGAAAACTAAAAGCACTCCCCGCAGGCTGGGTTGGGAGAACTCTCTCTCTCTGTCTCATGGGGACATGGAAAAGAATTTCACCCATTTCTAGTTCGCCCCCGGGCCGGTGAAAACAGTCATTAAGAATGTTTCGTTACAACTATTTCTGCTAATAGTTTCTCGTGGCCACCGCTTTCGTGCTTTAATTCGTCGCGAGACCAGATTTTGGTGCGAGGTTCGGGAAATCTTTTTGCGACTACGCTCCTTGCGCCCGTCTCCGGCTGCTGTTTAGTTATTTTAATCCTTGTACACCGGAGAAACCACCCGAGTCCCGGGGAAACGAAATGCGCCAGAAACTTAAGTACGTTTCGTGGGAACTCGTTCTCGCCCCTAGACCGGTGTACGGATGACTGGGTGCTTCGCGTTGGGCTGTGACCTTTTCTCGTAGGCGCCATTTTCTTGCTCGATTAATCCTTCCGAGAAGCCGGCGAAAAGGAGCAGCGACCGGTAGGGGATTAAAAACCGAATCGTGCCGAAACCTTTCTCGATTCAGTGTGCGCGGGTGTACGGGAAAAGGGGAAGCGGAGAAGTGGGAAAAGTGTGTTGTGATCGGTGAACTGGGCGATCGAATTTCGTTTGTACATTTTCTAACGACATGAAATAATGATTCTATTTTGTTTTGGCAGTAGTGCTATGCTTTACACCGCGCTTCAGCTGTTCGATGTTCGGTGGAAACATATTCTCCTTATGAAACGCTTACGGTGACAGGTGGAAGGTATACCATATCGATTCCCAAGAAGTATTTCAATACGAACCAATCCACTACAATCATCAATTGTGGGGCTTAGGGGAACGAATGGCACACTGATGTAGGTGTTACAAAGCCTTCCCGAGAAGTTGCCGAAATGATCCAATGAAATATGTAAACGGTTGGCCCGGTCGATGGCATAACAATTTCATTTAACTACGGTGATGGAATTAATTTTGATAATTGATTTAAATTTGTTGTTTAAAAGCGCATACAATTGAAAATAAGGATTAAAATTTACAATTAATATCAGAAATTTGTTAATAATTGAAAAAGTGTTTCCATAGTTTCGTTACTGTGCTGTTCTTTCCAAGGTATTGTACTATTTATTTAAAGGTATCTCCAGTAAGATGGAAGAATGTAGATCAATCGAATAATTATATTATTTAAATATTTGATCAACAGAGAATTTGAGGGATAGAAATCAACAGTAAATTTCGGCGCTCTAACAAATCGCTAAGACAAACAGATGTTTGCAGGACTAGCATTATGTCCACTATGAATTGCTAATCATTATTATCGAAAGCGATTGTTCAACGAAAAGAGATCAAAAATAATATAATTGACCAATACAAATTCATAGTACGAGAAGGAGATTGATTTGGATGCCATATTGCTTACGGGAGTAAATTATGACCCATTAAGTTTTGGGATAAGCTTCCACTTTTGCCAATATTGTTTTGTTCTAGCTATTAGCATATTTGTGGTAGACTTTAACTGTTTAATTCCCTTTTTGGTGGTTGTTTAAGTTCGTTTTGGAAGGAAAAAATATGAAAGGGAACCTTGGTCGGTTGTTTTCTTTATCGGCATTTTAGAAATAAAAACCCAATTAATGGTTTACCATACTGTGGACCAATTTTCGATGTTCTCGGAATAGATTTGTGTTTTTGTGTTCCTGTAGTGACGAATCCACAGCGCACCGCTTTAGTTCGTTAAGAATTCAGAGAAAAAATCATTATTCGAAGAGTCGTTTGCTAAGAGTAACGATAACAGCTTTTGGTGGTGTCCTTTCCAAAAATCGTGTACCCAAATTTATCTCTAGCAATCGATTTGGTGGAAACATTTTCGTTGGTTTTCCCGTTCCAGTGCGTTTGGGTAACTGAACGGAGATCTTCCATACATGATACCTGAAGATAAGTTTCTCGTTAGGACGCACTCATTATAAACGGGTGATTGCCATTAAAATCTTGCGGTTGTCGAACGGAAACCGCAAGCGAAAAAAAGATGTTCAAAACTGCGTACTCCGTAATCGGCTTTGACGGGCTGCAGACCGTCGTTCGTTGAACGCCGCGCACATCATTATTGGGTGCATGCTGGGGGGAGCGCACTGTACTTTTCCGCTCCGCAAGGAACCGCAAAAATCACGAACGCACGCACCCCGGTCGAAAGGAGGATTAGTGTCCTGTGCGGGCTCGGAAATGTGGAGCCCACAGCACTGACTTCCGCGGCAGCGACGGTTCGCCCGAAGGCAACGAAACAATCAGAAGCGCCTCCGCACACCCAAAACACACTCGCACACACACGCACACATGGTCTATGTGGAGGGCGAAAGCGAGCATAAAAGTTGCCACAGACAGCCCAGACGCCACAATTGAACAAAGTGATGTGGTATTACTTAATTCGCGTAATGGAACCGATAAGCTGCGTCTGTCTTTTGCCACACGAAACGTATCCGCACACACCCCCGGAGTGCCGCGGGGAGTGTGTGGCAGTGGGGCTCTGCCAGCCTGGCGGCTACAAGCGAACCCCGCGGCCACTACCCACCGCTCGTGCGCTCGTTCATCATCCACCGACGCCGGCGCCCGTTCTTTCGAAATGAAGAAAATGTCGCCGGTGGCGGATAACGAAGCTGTTTAAACTTTACTTTGACGAAGGAAGTAAATTGATTGGCTTCTCCGCACCACCTCCCAGCAGCTCCACACAGCTCCCCCCACAGCCATCGGTGCCATTGGAGGGATTTGCGGAGGAAATGGCTGCATCATCACAGGATAACGAATCGAACTCCCGCTTGCCGCGCGGATCCCGGCGAACGGTGGATTGTGGTCGCATGTGTGCACCGGAACCGGAACCGAGTGGTCACGCGGAAGACAAAGAGGACACCGGAAAATGAGGGCCAGAGAGAGAGAGAGAGAGAGATGGAATGAGAGAGAGAGAGAGAGCATAGGCGGAAAAGGCGCTGAACAGAAAAGCACGTCCTCGGCACGTCCTTTTGACGCGCGCATGTACGTGAGTGGCCGTGCAAGGATGTAACAAGGTTTGGGGCGTGTTTGGGGTTAGTTCGCTCTCTCGGTTTTCTTTTTACTTCGTCCGCTGTGAGGCAGACTGGCGACAAAATTTGCGGGCCCTTTGGGCACCGTCCGCCAGGCTGGCTGCCTGGCTCGCCGGCTGGCTGGCTCGTGTAGCTGGTCATGTGGCTGTAAATGTATAATTTACTGCTTATGAACTGTCGCCACACTGCGATTGCTGGCCGACCCGCTGAGAACGGAACTCCCAGAAACGCTCGCGATGCCCTTTGGCGCGTTGGCGCGTTGGCGCCCCAAAAAGGCTCCTCAATAAGGCACCAGCTTCGGGTGGAGCCGATCGTTGGTGCAATTTTCATCGGTCATCCAGCGGGGCCAAGATTAGCAATCGGTCGCCCGAAGACGTGCAGCATAAATGGTTGAATCCCCTGATTTATGTTGCGTGGGTCGACCGGTTGTTGGAAAGCTTTTTGCCTGTTTTGTCGTTCTTTTCTTTCGCATCGCCTCAAACTTGTCAAGTGAGGGCCACCGTTCGGTTGCGGCGCAGATCAGAGCATAATCATCATTAGGGGGGACGCCGGCGGGGTGGCTATGTTGACCGTGAGCACCCGCGTGGGTCCATGTTTTTCTTTCGCGGCGCGTAGAAAGTCCCAGATTTGCGATGGGATTTGGGGCCCGGCTGAATAATTCAGCATGTTTTGCCTTTGCATGAGTGTGCGGTAAAGGCGCGCCGCGCCAGCCCTGATGAGCGACAACAATGCAACTTATTAGGGACACCAAATAAGTTTCTGCTCGGTTCCCGAGTGCTGCTGCTGCTGCTGCGGGCCACTGGGATGCTGGGCTTCCCGTACGCCAAAGAGCGGGGCTACTCAGCCGCAGCTCTTCAGCCTTGCGGTGTTGCTATTTCCAGACACAGTGCCAATGTTGCTTTTTTTCTCTCCGGCCCTCACTGCTGCCGCCACCGCCGCCGCTGCCTAGCTAATGTTGAGTACCGTGTGGAGTACTGTTACACCGTAAAAAAATTGGACCGGAAGTTGGACCCCGCTCGGGACAGTAGACGGCCGTTGCGACGGGGAGCAAAGAAAGAAAGAAAAAGGTAAGCAAAACTTTGCAAACCGTTGCGAGGCGTTGCGAGCAGTCTTCCTTACTGCGCCACGCACGTCAACGGCTCGAGCGCAAGGAAAATGTTTCATTTTCTTTAAGCACAAAATAGCGGCATGAAAACTGGGGGAAAACGAAGAACTGTGCGACAGAGTTTCCGCGCGCCCCAAACAATGTCCCGGGGATGCGATTTTTCTTTTGCCATCGTAAGGGTTGTGCTTGCTGCCGCTGGCCGAGTGGTGGATGTCTAAGTATGTTTCTTCGGTGGTTAAATATTGTGACCACGAGAACGTAACTTCTTCTGCGCGCACAAGTCTTACGGCTGGGGGATTACTACGGAGGTTCTCTCATTATTGTGCCTTGTCCCTCAAGTTGGATCCCAAATTGGCTGCGGGGCTGCAGAAAAAGGATGGCCCCGGCAATTGACCTCTGTCCCTGGTTACTACTCTTTTGGTGCGGTGAAGTTTAAAATCTATTGATTGGTCTTCTGTCTTCTTTGTTTAGTGGTGCGATGTTTTCAGCACACGATCGCTAGAACATCTCCCAACTACATCGCGCTCTCTAAATCGAATTTGACGACGAATGTTTGCTGAGCGTTTTGAATAAAAAGCTGGCACCTAATCGCTGCCGTGGTCGGAACGGGGCAGTTTCAGGCACAATCCCGGGGTTTTTCGCTGGTTTTGCTTATTGTTGCGGTGGCACGGTACACATAGCACGATCGTTCGTAACCGAACTGTGGTTCGCTCTGCAATTTGCGTTGTTATCCTTGAACAACACACGCTTCGGTCCCGAAACAATCAACCGTTCGCGGTGAAAGCAACGTTCGCTGTGGAAGTGGCCGACTCCATCTTCTACTGCTTCTACGCTAGATAGCGGTGCGGTGATGCGGTGACAGTCGCAAAAATTATCAACCAACACAGAACAGGAAGTAGCACTCAGGGAGTGTGACAATCCGCTGCAAGGCTGGCCGTATGTGCATCATTTGCATGCGAGCAAACGCAGCACCGAGGGGCCAGGGGCCGGTAGCTTCTTGCTGCCATCGCCATCGGGTGGGAGATGGTGGCGCGGGCGGAAATCGTGACACAATTTCACCACCCCAGCCCCGACCGCCCTACGAACCGCCACTGCCGCTCAGACCGGAAGAGTAATTTCACGCCGCAACCAAGGAAGGCACACGGCACGGTTCAGCTTCTCCTTTGATGCGATGACTATAATAGTAGTAATGATGATGATGATGATCATGATGGCGATGTTGATGGTAATGCTGACGAGAGTGACGAGAGGGGTCTTTCGAGGTGCTGGGAGTCCGCGAAGCAGGAACCAGGGCCCTTGATAGGCGCTGGTGACAATGCACTGCTCGGCTACTTTTGCTGCCGAGTGCACTGAAAAATGGCTGAAAAAATATGCTGCCCAAGTGCCCAACGCCACTTCGCCCCCACCCTCCCCCCGGCCCGGTGTGGGCCCCAGCCTTCACCCGCGGGATAGCAACCAACAATCACGCCCCCGGATCGGTCGTGGAAAACCCGGACGGCGACGATACAGGGAGCGACAGTGAGAAAAAATGAAACCAGAGCCTTAAAACATGTAAACGAACTGCAGCACCAAGGGCCAGTGCAGCAGCAGCAGCAGCAGCAGAGCTGTTATAAAGCAATTCATTTGAGCACCAGCGAAAGGGACGGAAAACAGCGATGGTTAGGGGCGGGTTTTCCCCGAAGTACGACGACGGCGCTGATGGAGATGGCAAAAACAAAAGCCCTCCGTCCCACGTCCCACGGTTGGGTGGTGGGTGGTGCGGGGGATAAAGTAAAGAATAAACGACCGACGTGTGTGTAGCGTGAAATCAGAGCCAGGTCCTTTGGGGTGGAAACGGTTCAGAAGTGGATTGCTTGCGTGAAGTCGTCTTGGGCGAGCCGATTCGAGGCCAACAGCAGGAGAGATAGGAAAAACTTGATAAAAGTGTGTTGGTGTGTGAGAGAGAGAAAGAATGAGGGAAGGGGGAGAAGGACTCACCCACAGTACCGCTGTGTCACGGAGAATGGTCGGTACCCCGCGACACCGACAGGCTAACAAACTTCACGCACGGTTGCGGAACTTCACCGAAGCAATGAACTGACGTCTGGGTGGTTTAGAGAGATGTGAAAGAGATAAAAAGAGAGAGAGAGAGAGAGAGAGAGAGAGAGAGAGAGAGAGAGAGAGAGTGAGAGAGAAAAGAATCCAATCCGTCCAACGCAGGAGAACAAGAAATCGCCGGAGCGGCCCTAGCTTTGTTGGCGACAAGATACCGATTGTAGTCGTTCGAAAGGCACAAGAACGAATCCTTCGAAGCCCTTTTCAGGGTCTTCTCGGTTTGCGGTGCCGGAAGCACTCCAGCGAACGTCCCCCGGGGAGGACAAACCCCGAGAACGCCCGCGAGCGAATCGAACCGAAGTTTTATGAAACACGCTTATCGGAATGTAACGATGCACTTGAATTGCATTTTTGCCACCCATTCTAAGGTGGGGTGGAATGCACCGCATGGCGAGGGCACGGGTGATCCCGAGCAAATCGGGCGCACACAATTCGAAGGTGCATATTGCGTCCGGGTTGGTGAGTAAGATTTTAATGAACTCCCATGATATCACCAGACCGGCACTTCCAGACACCCGCCGTACATTCCGGGTGGAACAGCAATGCACTTCCGGCACCTCCGGATGCAACCCGGAGGGCCCGGTATCACACGTATTGATTCGTCAATCTCGTCGCTACGTTTGATGTTTGAGAGTGCGACTGGCAACGGGGCGGAAAACTGACAAGCTGGCGCACAGGCATCGTCGAATGGGATTAATGGGACAGCGGAATCCTTATTCACTATCCAAGAGCTTCTTACGTCACACGTATTCGAAGCTTTGTTGACAGCGAAATGCTTTGCTTACAGATTTTTGCCTTTGCTTTTGAAAACTAAACTTTGTACTATAGTGTTTGTACTTCGTGGCCAATTGTTTCGTATGTTTGTACCTTAGCAGCGAGTCTTTCGAATAATAAATATTTTTTAATGACAGATTCGCAATACGGATCTACTGACTTATGTCAAAGGAATAAAAATAAAGAATCATGATTAAACCATGATACAAAGGCATAGATAGTTCTGTAGAGCAAGCTCACACCTCAATAAATCTCCCTCATTTTTAAGTTGAGTAAATTGAGTTTTAGAGTATGATTTCTGGACGTTGCAGAATTCGATTCGAACGTGTGCATCGTTCTAGGCAGATTGAGCCGCTCATTATTGATGAACAATTTCAATCACAATCCTTCAAAATGGACTACATTACTTTTTATATATGCGTTTTATGACCTAATAGACACGTTAGGTGTGCTGACATCATAAGCAAATGCAGCGAATAGAATGTCATTTGGTGCCGAGTGGTAACATTAAACTTTTAATGACACTAACGTGGCCACGAGGTATATTGCACTTTTAAAAGGAGTGCCTATAAATTCTGACCCATTATCTGCTTTAATATGAATGCTCAGTTATTTGCGCATTTTCTTTTGTCGTCCGGTAGAGCTGCTGGCCACGATCGGAAGACGTTCAATCGTGTCGTGATGGAAGTGTGAAGCGTTTTGCAACGTCCGATCCCTTGTACCGTACCGAGCGGATGCAATAATGGATCACTATCAATACAGGTCCTGTGCCAGCTCGAAAGGAGCTCAACGAGTGTGATAAACAGCGTAAAACACTCATCATGATTAGCGGTGGACGGTGGCCAGTCCGTGGAAGATTTATATTTGTCTCCCACTATCCCCACTGAACCATTTATCCATTCCGCCAGAACGGCGCAGAACGAAAGCTAACCACAAAATTGCCTTCTTTCTCGTTCCCAGGTGAGTCGCTGGTTTCAACTTCACAGAACCTGACGCTTCCTAGGGCAGCTTCCGAGCGTTGCTCGAAACCATTAGCGTAAGTACGGCGAATTATTCAACTCCTGCAACCGGCGGCAGCGTTACGGTGCGTTACGAGTACGAGCGGTCCCGAGGGTTAGCGCCCGGATCGGCCCTGCTTCTCAAGTGGCCACCGTTTCGGGGCTGTTTGCATTTCATCTGACCGGAAGTGGTGGGTTTTTTGGGGGGCTGCGGTTGTGCTTTGCTTTGGCAACATCACACCCGCGACGGGCAATAAGTTGCTGGCCGCGAACCGAACCGAACCGAACCGAAAAGTTATGATACCGGCCGACGCTGACTGAAACGTAGGAATAATAATTAAAATTTTATGATGTCCTTCATGAATACGCTCAAACCTTGTGGACGGTGGTGGCGGTGCACAAGTTTCGCTTCCTCCCTCACTGTACGGTCTGTCAAGTTTCTGGCTGCCGGCCGAGGCTGCGTTGGGTCTGCGTTTAAAATTATTCATAAACGAACGGTGGTTTGAGTTCTCGGGAAGTTTCTATTTCTGTTTGGGGTTGTGGTGGTTTTTTGTTTTGTTGTTTGGATGACCAACAATAATCAAAAGTGATGTTGAAAATAATGTTCTCGAGCAAATGAAAACATCGCCATCAAACGAACGCTGCAGCTGGAGCCAAACTTTGCCGTTTCCGTTCGTTTCCGACTTCGGTTACAAAATCAAGGTCAGCAAAACATGCGACGGCGATGTGCTACACCGTTTCCGAGGGTCAAATTACTTCACCTTGGTTGGTAACGGCAAAGTGGAAACAGTTTACAGGCACCTATGGTGGAAAACTTTCTCCAAAGGAAAATGGACATTCAAATTAGGTGATACAAAAAATGTTAGCCGTTACTCGTAACGGGACACCCGTTACGAAACCCGATAAACCCGACGTTTGGGATAAGGTGGTTTGATGCTCACGATAGCATTTAACTGCGAAGTCAATTATTCGAGGCTGAATAGATTTCGCAAGCGGTTAACGATGTTTTGGCCAGAGTTTAGCAGAAAAAATATGTAATTTTCAGTGAGCTCCTGCACATAGCTTATAGCATGTTGAAAATCATTAGGCTGTGGTTAAACATTTAAAATAATTTCACGGTACAACCCAAACCTATTACCATTCTGCACTACTACTTTGTTTCGCACTTTGTAAGAACTGAAAAATGTAAAAAACAAGTACATCCTGGAAGGATGGGCTGAACGCCAAAATCATGAAGTTGATTAGGTAGTTCGTTCAGGTGCACGCAATGATTTAAACATATGTTTTAAAACGTACATTAACGAAAGCAGGAAAGTGTGCATGCTTCATAAGAATACTCCTCATAAGTCTCGTATCACTTTTTACTAAACGTATGACCAACTGAACCAAAGAAAGGTGCTTTCAAATGAAGTGAAGCTTATCTCACTAAACCGAATTCACAGAGTTCGCTTACCATTTGTTTGCACTTTCAACGCGTTCGTAGCTTTTTTTTCTGTGTGTTTCCCGCACAAAGGCCAGCGTTCGAAGCGTTTGAGCCTGCTTACGAAAACCAATCGACATTTTATCGCGCAATCGTTGCCACGGCTGATAACACCATTAATCATTGATGTGTTCGCGAATGGCGCCTTCCCATACACAGTTGATTGGCAACATGATTGCTTGCGCCCTAAACGGGCGTGGAGTTCGCTGAAACCATTTGCCCAAATCTCCAATTGGCCCTCACCTATTGGCGCCACCGCAAGAAAAAAAAAAAACGAAACAGACAAATTCAATTAAAGACTTCCGACTCTGTTGCCTCCGCGCGCTCTCGGAGGCGAGAAATCGCGGCCACGGCGGCCAAACGAGCGCTGGGTGCGTGCTGCATGTCAATGAGTCGATCAGCGCGCTGTTCGGCTTTCATAAATATTATTCCAATACGCCCGATTTGGCACCCCCAACCCATCCCCCCGTTTCTCCCCACGCCCCCCCCGAACACACACGAATTGCTCACAAAGTGGCAAATAAAAAGCGTGCGCCAAAGGAAATTCAAATCACCACCTGTTACCCCGGGGCCAGAGATGGAAGGGGCCACCCGCCCCGATGGAAGGTGGGTGTATGGCACGGGAGCCCCCGTCCGGAAAGTTGGCAAAAATTTGGCATTTGGCGGCCGGCGGAGAGCAACAGAAACATTAGAGAGGCAGCTGAGTGGCCGCGCGCTGCTTTTGACGCCCGAAACCGTCAGTTCGAGTGCCAGGGTGGGAGTTGGGCAGGGTAGGGCAGGGCGGGAGCGGTAGCACCCTGGCCTCAAGATTCATGGTCCTTCGCCCGTTCCATCCACCGGCATGTTCATGCATATTAATATCATTTACCATATCGTACCTTTGACACCTGGTATCATCGCCGCCATCGTCGTCGCCGTCGTAGCGGCCCTCGGGGGCCATCCATCCACCCACTCTGCACCCTCCGGGGTGTGTCTCCGCCTATGCCACGCGCCCTTGACAGGAGCCAATTTTTCAACACTTTTACACGGTCGCCTTCCTTACGCTGCGCCTAGCGCGCCCTACGAAGCCTCCCAAGGGGCGCACGCCGGAGGGAGAAAGAGAACGAGCGAGCGAGCGAGCGAGCGAGCGAGTGCTATTAATGTTGATGTGATTTGGCCCTCCGGGCGCCACTTCGCGCCACTGCCAATTTCGGTGCCTCGAGCTCCTCGAGCACCGCGTGCATTTTTGCTGTTGTCGGAGAACCCATCGAGCCCGGTCCGCTGGGAGAATGCTGGGAGCGTGGGGGGAACAGGGTGCTTGAAGTATTGAGTTAACACCGCACGTCAACCGTGCCCCGGAGGGGTGGTGAAGAGGGCACGCCGTGAGCCGATTCCATGTCGCGCGGAAGCGCAACGCTAGAGTCGGGAGGGAATTCCCCGAGCGTCCATTTCCTGTGCCGCTGGCCAGGCTCCAGTAGGCTTTGGGGACAGGATGGGGAATCGCAGGGCGGGGTAACTGCTTGCTTCTCTGCGAAGAGCGTGAAGAGCGTGTGTCCGTGGCCACGTTCGGCGTTCGGCATAATTTGAGTTGATTTGATTTATGTTTTCCGTGTCAGTGTCATATTTAGCATTTTCAGCTGTGGTTAGGCCACTAACGCCAGACCTCACGCCCTCCTGCCCTGTTCGCGCCGGTGTAGGTGTGCGGTCCCAATTAGGGTGTGGGTTTTGGACCCAAGTGGAGTAGACGTAACACCATTGGACCTCGGTGTCGGGCAGAAAAAATCTACTTCCTGCTGTCCTTGAAACATGCCCAACGGTCGACCGAATGGTGGCACGGACCATGTGGGAGGGATTCCGGTGGCCACTAAGTACCGAATAGTGGTCTAGTATTTGCACAAAGAGAGAGAGAGAGAGAGAGAGCGAGAGAAAATTATGTGTGACAAGTAGTTAGGCGGCAGGATAACATCTAATTTCGCCTTGCCTGCCGACACACGGCCACTCCCACGACCGCTAATGTCGCGGTCAACGCCAACTCGAGCGCTAAGTGTTTGCGCTCTGGCGATGATGTTTAATATGATTTACTTGCCCTCACTTCCAGCGGCCCCCGAGCCACCCGGTGGCGTCTGGTGAGCATGCTGCCCATCATCCTGCCCATGTTTTCTATGTTGCGAGCAGGGAAATCGCTCCGGTGAAGAGGCGAATTACATAATCGCTGTGTGGCCAGGGCAGCAGTGATGGCCAATTAAAATGGCGCTGTGCTGTCCTGTGTATGGGTGTGTGTGTTGTGGGGGTTTCTCTCGCTCCCTCTTTCTTTGCTCCCCTAACCCTGCCGCGGCTTGGTGGAAATGGGTGAAGTTAATTGAATTTGGTTGAGTACATGATGCCGTGCACTTTGCACCGCACCGGACGGCGCACCAGGCACCCGTTTTGACCCGGACAAGAAATGCCCTTTTTTGAGTTTCTTTTTCAGCAATTTTCCCGCTACGCACCGGGTGGTTAAGCTTTCGCAGGCTGACTACGGTAAGCGGGTTCTTTTATGCGGTCCCGTTTTTCTTTTCCGGCTGTCGATCAATGCCTTTTTCGTGGTGGTTGCGTCAATAATTAATAATACGCTCTGCTTGGTCAACGCTGGTATTAATTATTCGATTGTTCGATTCCATTCCCCGAGTGCCGCCCTTAAACAATGCTGTGCTGGAGGAATGTAATTTTCCGCGAAGAGAATAAATCGGTTGTAAAATATTGACCACCGTCAA
Source organism: Anopheles bellator (assembly GCF_943735745.2). NCBI lineage: Eukaryota > Metazoa > Arthropoda > Insecta > Diptera > Culicidae > Anopheles > Anopheles bellator. Next base: position 22,045,681 of record NC_071286.1, read on the forward strand.
TTAGCTTGATGATTTTTGATACCTTGCACGGTGCCATTGAGTGTTTTCGAATGGCGGGGATAAATGACAATTGAATGGGTATAAACTGTTACATGCAATCAGTAAACTCACAGGATCAGTAGGGATTGCAACACTTGCCGACTGTGCGGTACACGTAATCCTATTTGAGGCACTTATCGAAAACATTTACTGAGCGACATGTGTGTTTAACCTTTCCAACAACAGTGGCTACGGTGTAAGCCACATAGCAATTGTAACGTACTCCCTGTTACACTCGTGACGTGATGATGGACCAATGTGTGTAACGTTGAATAATATGTTCAATTACCCATTCAACATTATCAACAGACAACCTAATTAAACTGTAAATTGTGTAAAATAAAAAATGCTTCGACGTAGCACGGTAAAGAGTATGCGAAAAAGAGCTTTCATAATTAAGTCCTGTACACGTCGCACAGCACAGAGCACAAATGATTTTTTGTTAAGTTTCCTTTAGCGTTCAGTGCGTTTTTGAACTCTACAACTCTTAAAACAATCCTCAAGTTCTGCTTTGCTTTCGCTTTGTTCGATATTTTAAATGTAAGATAAGCGATTAGTGTGACAAGAGTGAGTGATTCGATATTCGGTAAAGGTCAGGCATTCATTTTCCACCCATCTGTGCCAGTGATTATTGGCAGAAACCTTCACAAAGAAAGGGAACACTCTTCAGACAAACATGTTGATTGTCAACCTGCATCGTATTTACCGTTCATATCGTAAAAGTCATAACCTTTTTACCGAGTTTCGAAGACGCAGGTCGAGTATTACGCCATTGTTTGGTTAACCTTGTTCGTGGAGATAAACCGAGTTCGGAATGTCGCTTACGAAATAAATACCAAATAAAAACACTCCTAATGTGACTTGTTACCGAGGATAAACTTCTCGTAACGCCACCGTCAACATCATTCCGGAATAAGCTGCCGTGCCGGTAATATTGCCGACGACAACTGAAAAAAAAAACCATGCCCTAAGAAAACAGGTGAATGAGACTTTCCTGCAGCTGATACTGGCGCGGAAAAGTTGCCCAAGTATTATGCGCCATTACGGGGGGCCCCGGATGTCGTGCACACAGTGAACGGGCGGGAGCACAGCATTCGGGAGCCATCTTCAGCCAATTGTAGCGTTTCATAAACATCACTTTCCGATGGCATTACTGTGCAAATAATGGGGCCCGAAACCGTTGGGCGCCCGGGATGGGGTCGAAAAACGCTGTTTCAGAAGTCAAAGCAGAAGTTCGCATCATCTTCGCGAGTTGCAAGACTCCAGGAACGTGGCCAAGAAATGAGCACGGTGGAGCGCAGAATAAGAAATTCGGGAAAAAATCAAGATATAAAATTATCGAAAGTCAACCGAAGAAGCAAAAAAGCGGAAAACTTTCCACCGCCAGCAGCGCAACAACGGACGCTTATTGGGCTGCGTTATACGCTGTAGCTCCTGTAGCGGCTGTAGCTTATCCTGTAAATCGGCCGCGGGAACCACGAGTAAAGTTCGCCCACCCTAATGACAGTGGCTACACTTGCTAAACAACCAAAAAACCTCATCGTTTGCGGTTCTTTAGGAGTTTTATTTTTTTCTGAATGTTTCCCTCCACTCCGGAGAGGTTTACGTTGGTGAACCTGCTGCTGTTTCTTTTCGGCCGTTCCGCGAAATGCATTGCGAGTTGAACTGTGTGTTTTTTCTTCCCATTCGAGTGGAAGTCATGGTCGCCCGGCCCATCAAGTCGGCCCCAACAAATCCGAAAACATCCGTAACCCGGCGCAGAAACCACAAATCGATGCACGTCACGAGGTGAAGACGTTCACAGACGTGTGGCCCGGTGGGCTCCTGTTGCGAAACCCGTGTCCGCGACCGAGACTGTGTGCGTGTGCCTGTGGGGGTGTGCATAAAAAGGCACAGCGCGACCGCGTAGTTGAGCGGAAAGCAAAACGGAAAAATCAATAGCTTACGACGGTTTACTACATCGTGGCCCATTTTCTTTTCAGCGACCACACCGACTGGGGGCTCACTCACCTGGGCCCACCTGATTGATGTGGAAAAAGTGGGCAGGAAGGCGGGCAGGCAGCAGAGAGGTTACGCCGAGTTTGTTGTTGTGGTGCTGGTAGTGTTGGGTAGTGGTTGTGGCCACCCGTTCGGCCGTGCTCCGAGCAACCGTGGGCGCTAGCGTGCGGTTTCCCTGTTGTGTTGATTGGCACGATGTTGTTGGTGGTGCCGCTGTTAAAGTTGTGGTTTCCCCACCACATACCGGTAGGTGGGTTCACCGAGGCCAGGCCACCGTGCTGCGGGGAGTATTATTTTTCCTGCTGCCCCATGATTCCGGTTCCCTTGAAGGATTTGGTTCTTTTCGGTTTCCTTCTAAGCGCTCCGCTGGTCCGCCTTTTGAGCCTTAAAACTGTGGCGGGTTGTGTGAGGGTTCAGAAGTCAGTACGAATGGAACTGGCGGGGGCCGCAACGGTAAATCAAGCGGCCGGGGTTCGGTTGGCTCGGTGGGCCAAGAGTGTCACGCCACTACTCTGATTGGTGCTCCGGGTTGGCGCTGGGTTGGTGTTATGAATATGTATATTTTATTGCCAACTGTCAAAAAATATGCTTCTATATGGGTATGGAAAACAGAACCACACGATTCGGGAGGGAAATTTTTGCCATCGCAGCCCGTTGCTCCGTCGTCGTCGGATCGGTTGACGAACGGCTTACACTATTAAAACACATCCCGGACCCGAAGCATATGGAATGTGGCCCGAAGAAACGTTTTAATTCGTTTTAGTACCGCACGGAGCAGGGGTTCCATAAAGCCTCTCGAGCTTCTGGTAGGTCCCCGGTAGGCGAAGTTTATTTCAAACTCATCAAATTTTTGTGCCCCCGGTACGGGCGACCGGGCGCCTCCATCGAGAGCGACCATGCGCCTCCATCGGGCGTTAGCTGAGATTTTTATTCCTGTTCGATTCCGCAACCGCACCCGGGGCCGTGCGAGGAGCCGTGTAGCGGGTCGACGGTCGATGGAAAACTTTCGCCCCGAGCACCGAACGGCGCGTTTCGTTTGTTCGGCGCTGGAGGCGTAACGTGTACGAATAAAATCGAATGATAACGAGCGCCCCATGGACAGATGCCTTGTGCGCCCGACGCCCATCGGGGCTGGGCGTTGTTGAATGCAGCGGAAACGGTAAACCGGGCTTCCGGAAGCGAAATCACAGCAACCTTCTCGCACACACACGAGGAGATAAATAGACACGAAACGGTGGAACATACGGTATATGTGGCGCCCGTTCCGGCTCCGTTCCATTGAGACTTCCGCCATCCGCACCACCGCGGCACATGCTGTTGGTGACGGTCTTGAGCCTGAACGGTACCCGGGTTCCCGGTGCGAGTGAGAGAAAAAAACAAGCGAGCGAAAAATCATCGAAGGAGAAGCGTTTGCTGCTAAATAAAGCATGCACAATACGAGCGTTGAGGATGCATTAAATTATCTATGGATTTCTGCTCGCTTCCTTTTTCCGGCACTATCGAACCCGGGTGCTTCGGCTGAAAGATGTGTGTGTGCGTGTGCCAGCGACCACCGTATGTGTGCTGGATGGATCGCTCCGGCGGCTCCTAGCCCCTGAATCCATGTGTGCCATCGTTCGAGTTCGAGAGCCGCTGCGGGAATGAAGCTCCTATTTAAAGCTGAGGAAATCATATTGAGGCAGCTACGAGGGCGTTCCGTAGAGACATGAAGAAGCCGACTGAGCTCAGTACCCAAATTGGGTCGGAAAAGTTGATGGACAGGTGAGCCTCAATTGATCTTGGCTTCCGTGCTGTGACTTTGAGACGATGAGCACTACCAAAAAGGTATTTATTTTGAAAACACCGTTTTGCATGATGTGGGAATGGTTCACAAGTTGGTGGGCCTCCTTGTTGGAACTTTGATGTAGCATCAATTATGGAAAAGCGTTGAACTTCTCGTTGCAGAGCAGTAGGTTTTCAGCCAATTTCGTAGAACTACGAATCTGCCACAATTGAGCTGGCACCTTCATAATCGCAACATGGATTTGAGGATTTGCTGAATGGTTTACTGCAGACATTGGTGCTCGATGATGATGACCAAGAGGCCACATTAATAGTACGCTCACTGGAAAGCTATTTGGAAAACAAATAAGAAAAGCATCTACAAACGACGAGCATTCGAGCTCGGTGGTACCATGTAAAAAAAAACAGTTCCATGCTTTCCGCACACCCGAAACCAGTATCCTTACCGGTGTGGCAAGTTCTTTTTGCACCCTAATCGACCGTTTTGTGACCGTAAGCAAGCCTCCCCAATGCGGTGTCACCCGAAAAGCTACTTGCGTCGGTCCTTGCAGTGCCGATTAGGGCACACGAAATGGTGCAGAGCCGAGCGAGAATCGCTTTAATCGCCCAAACTTACGACACCCCGGCCCTTCAATTGCTCTTCCGGCACGCATCGCCCATTCTGACGTCACTCCGAGCCGGGCCGTCAGCGGGCCCCGGCCCGGCGTGGCTGCTGCGCAGTGCTGCGGTCGCCCGGGACACGCCGGAGTACGAGAACGACCGTCCGGGAAGCAGATAACAATCTGTTTGATTAGGCTTTTAATTATTTTCTACATGCCAGTTTATGGTGGGCGCAATGGATTGACTTGATGACTGGCGCACGGCGACCGGCGATCGGGTGACAGTGCCTCCGACTTACACCCAACGATGTTAACGATGACGCTTTATGTGAGCCACGGCACGTGGCGTGACTTTCTCGTTACGAACGTTACGGTAGGGTGTTAGAGGGTTGCTCGAAGGAGCGTGTTGTTTTTGTTTTGTCTGTCGTTGACGACATGCGATAGCGTGGGAAGACAACCATTTTCACGACCTCGACCATAACTTTTACAAAATTCGGGAGGGAGAAGAAATAGTGCCAATATTACGCAAGTTACGACCGGGGGCTCCGGCTCAGGCGACGATCGACGCGCGCGTTGCGCTTTTGCAGCTCATCTTCATAAAACGTGTGAACGGAAAAGATTTCGACAGCTTTACGAGAACGGCAGAGAGAAAGAGAACGAGAGAGAGGCCATTGTAACCCTCTCCGTGTGAACAACAAACCGAGATCATCCGGGATACTCCGTGAACCCGAAGGGGGGTTGCAAATAACGTTTAGTGGAAGAGCACGTCGGAGAGCACACCGGACGCAGCCCATCGTTTGTGGCGAAAGATAATTGCTGGGAGATAAATTTCACTTCCAGCGCACTTATTAGCCGTGAATATTTATGCACGGTCCCGGCACGACCGACGGCCTTCGACGTTTTGCGCGGCTGAACGGAAAACGGGCCCCGTGTTAAGACTTTCGTTTCGTTAAAGGATGTGCAGAAATGCTGCGTAGTAACACAGTTATTATTAATAAATGCCGTCCATAATCCAATGGAAGCTACGCCCCGAAAGGGTGTAGCGCACCTTCCATGATGGACGGTCGACGGCGTTCGCGTATCATTTCCGTTTTGGCTTTCTGTTCGCACTCCATACCGGCCAATGGTGGCTTGCTGGTGCCGGACCGGAGCCCAGAAATAGCATCATAACCACGTTGGTTCCAATAAATTTCGCAATTAAAGTTACCCCACGTTTAGCAATAAACTACCGTACCCGGTCCAGTCCCGGCGCTGGTGGAAGCGCCTGAGAGCCTTTGCGTGGTTGCAGCTGTGCATGGCTGAGGCTGTTGCTGTGCACAGTTTAGCGTTCGTTTCAATCAATCCGTTGCTGCTGCTGCTGCTGCTGCTGCTGCTGCTGCTGCTGCTGCTGAGTGCTTTAGCAGACCGGCGGATTCCATCATAGTCCCAGGTCCCGGTGCGGACGAGATGATTCCGTAAGCAATTGAAATGAATGAATGCATAGGTTTCCTTTTTCGTCCGGATCAGATTGAATGTTTCAATAACGGGAGAACCCATTTTATTCGACCATTGCAGTTGTTTTACTGTTAAAAGTTGTAATATTTTCACGCGTTTTTTGTGATATAATTAAACTCATTTTGAACCAAAGTTCCAGACCAAATGAAGGTTTGTATTAACTCAAAAAGTTCACAACTACTGAGACTTTAACAATAGCATTAAAGCCGTGGCTATACGCTGCGCTTTAAACGTACTAACAACGCCAATTTATGTGAGCGCTTCAATACTGTAGATGGGAAAACGAGTAAAAGAAAGTATTATAAAATAATGTTTTCGTAATTACTACTGGCACAACTGGAATATTTAAAACCAATATTCTCGGAGCACTTCAAAGCGCTGTTGCCATCAAAGCAGGAAGAATCAGCCTCTTCATTATGAAAACAGCAGAGAAAACACTTCCCGGCTACCATAAAGATCGAACTGAAGTGCATTTCTAATCGCTCGGTAGCTCAAGAGGCGAAAAGTCACCAGGCCCACCGTTCGATACAGCCCTGTTTGCAGTTAAATATTTACTCTACGCACCTTTCTCCGAGCTCGTAACACTTATCTACACCCACTTACCGGGTTGGTGGGCAAATATTTGCAATTGATTCCAACTTCCTAGAACGCTTCGAACGTGTCGAAAGGAAAAACATCACCCGACCCGGCTACTAATCACTACGGAGGGAGTTTCCTCAACAATGGACCAGTGGTGTGGGCCAGTGTTTGGAGGAAACATTCCTAACGGCACTTTTTCCCACCTGCCCATTCATTCTGGCGCCATTCGGGAAGGAACCGTTAAAGCATCTACCGTTCTAGCTAATGGCCGCGGTGGTACAGCTCCGCAACTCGTTGAACCCCATAAGGCAATCTTTGGCGGCAAACAAAACTAAAAATTTACCCAACTCCTAGCTGCCCTAGCAGCCGCTGCTGAAGCGAATTTTCCACCGAAAGACGATGTTTCGACGCTGCGCCACGTAGCACAACAATAAAAGAAAACTTGCTGCTTCACGAGCCTGCCACGGTTCGGCGAAAGAGAGTGGTCCAAACTCCGCGGATGCACTCCACGGCGGCGGCAGTTTAAGAAACATTATCGGGGCCGCAAAGCTTACGTGGCGCGTTGAAACAGGTTTAGAGAAAATGTAGAAGAAAAATAATAGCTCACTGTAACCGGTTCGCGAGCTTCTAGAGAGTTTTGCGGAGCGGAACATAAATTCGACCATAAACTGTGCCTCGGCTTCGGCGGAAAACTGCAATCGAGACGAACGGACGAATCCCGCTCCCGGTCCCGCTGATGGAATGCACTTTGGAAGTTTGGGCCCGTGTTTGGTGGTTTCCTTGGTGCCGGCAAAGTCCTGAGACCCGCTGCGCCGTCTAAAGTTTCCTTCGGACCGCCCGAGTCAACGCCGATGGGAAAGCCTCTTTCCCGGCAAACACATCTGTGCTCCGGAGCCGAGGACGGATAAACGGTGCATTTAACCTCGCCGCCTTGGGCCGTAGGTAGGCAGATGTCGGAGGGACGTCACCGAGTGTGCCGAGTTCCCCAAGGCCGTAGAAGCAAGCACTCGGTTTCGGCTTTATGGTTATGTGTGGCCCAGCTCTGGCACGTACTGCTTCTGACTCTGAGGCATGAAGTTCTGCCGATTGTTTCCGCACCGGAGCGGTGTGAGCTAATGCTTTCAAAGCGCTCATAAAACGGTGAATCATTAAACAAAATATGAGATAGAAAATGGATGGACCGAGATTCGTTGCAATCAGAGCATCGCGTCGTGGAAAGGTGTTGTGTCCTATGGATGTGTGAAAAAACTCGATGCATTGCATTGCGAAAGCATTTGGTTTGGGAAATGCACATACTTTTAGTATACTTACGAATCGAAAGAGTTATCTTTAAATAATTGTTCCCACTTGATGTATGTCGAGAAATTCGAGAAATTACTTATACTGCGTCAAAGTGAGCCTTTTTATTCGCGATTGAAATTCTCCGCTGTTGGTCTTGGACCCGGCAATAGATGAAGAAATACAGAATTCTTTGGAGTAAAGCTATATAGCTTTTAACAGTATTTGTAGTATGTCGTAATAATAGCAATACAGAATACAGAAATTATTTGACGAGATCACCAACAAAATCTTTAATAAACTTCTTGTGTTGCCATCACTTGAAACATGTCAAAAACAACAACATCACTCTACAACCTAAGGGATCTGAAAATTGTATTCAAAATTGCGGTAACGTTGATTGCGGTAACCTCCCATCGATTCCTTCCCATCGCTTATTATCATTGTCAATTGGCGCCCTTGAAGGTTAGTCGGTTGTTCAACTTTGTATTTGTTTAGAAAACCGTCAAACTAACCGAATTGACAGAGCGCATCGAATAATAAGCGTTGACTAAATATTATCCACAAGTATTTCTAAACATTATCGATTTTGATGGCGTTGACGTTGTTGTTGCAACGACCCATGTGCTTGGAAGTGCAGTAAATACGTAGTTGCATAAACAATTGAAATAGGATTTCAATCAAGTCTAGTCCACGAACGCCTAAGCTCACTCTATGGCAATAGAGCCTTGCTACGGCAGACATTCCCGATCTTCACCCGGTCGACGGGCGGTCATGTTCGGATGGTCCTGCCTTCGATGACAAATGTGACGTTTCCCGGTGAGCATTTCTGCAAACAAAACACCCGCGTGTCGTTGCCAAACCGTTTAGCTGTGACTTCGATTTCCGGGCTCACCGAAAATCAGCAGCCCTAGCGCTTAGCGTCCCGGCGGTGAACAAGGTCCTCTAATTATGGCTCCAGCTACCCGTTTCGAACAAACCGGGGGTTTCGGGGCTTCGAACCAGCCGCCCGACACGAACTGGCGAAAGTCCACGAACCGGTAAACCTTTTTTACCAACACCCTTCGCTCCGGAAATCGCCATCCTCGCCGGTAGCCGGTTCGTCGAGTTGGATGACTTGAAATGATTTGCTATTGCAGCGCATAACCGATCCGGGTCCACCGCGCGCGAAACTCCGTGTTTGATTGTCGTTTTGCTGCGCCGAATAGTTTGTGGAAAATAGGGCTGCGCGTCCTACGCCATTCGATAGGCTGGATGAGGCTACCGGACGACTGTACCATTTCAGGGCGATGCAAGGTACAGCATCCCGATGCACCAACCGCTCGGGGGATAGGTGTCCGTGTGTATGTGTGTATCGGGGTGTATCACATCACTGTTCCGGATGCATACGGTGGTCCCGGGGAATCGAATGAAAATATCAACTGTCCAATTTTCGGTGCATCTTGTGCACCGTTTGATTGAGTGGGTTATGGAATTTTAATGATTTTATGAATTTTTCCCAGACCGTGACGTGCCGTTCGGGAGTGCTCTACTTGTCGGTCCGTACGTTGTTTGCCGAAGCGATCGAAAGCTCGGTGGGTAAGCCGATGCCAAAGCGTTAGGCCTAACGGGGTCCCGTCGACGGGACACAAGTGCCGGGATCCCGTGCATTAGAACCGACCGGCCGTTGTTCTTGATGGCCAGCCGCAGCAGCAGCCAGCGAGCCTGCCCTGGGAGGCTCGGCTTTTCCGACCGGGTTGAAAAAGCGAATTGAATCGTTCATAATTGATCAGCCTTGGGCCACCATCTTCCGATGGTTCTGTTGCTGCATCGCTTGGCAGGAATTTGTGGCAAACTCGGTCCTCGGCGTGGGGCGGTTCGCCTCTGAGTGGCCGACCTGTCATTGGGATGAAATTCTTCAACGAACGACGCGCGCGCGAAACAACACCGAAATGGGCCGACGGCTGACGGCCAAACTTTTAGAGCTAACGTGTTGATTTCGGATCGTTGATGCTTTCCCCTCGCTCTAACTAACTTTATCTTCTCCGCTAACTTTTTGTTATCCTCTGGCCCGGCCCGGAAGTATGTGAGCGTAGAATGTGCTTTTGGGCGGATGGCGTCCGACGATGGCGGTGTTTATTGCGAAAATGTTATTCCGTGCGCGTTTTTCAGGTGCTTCGCTGCATCGTTAGTAATTCTGGCTCAGATAAACGAGGCTAGGTACCAGGCGGCTGCTACAAACCAAAGTTATTTAAAATATAATATTATTATGAGCAAAACAAAAATTATCGTTTTAGAAACAATTTGTTCTTAATCGCTAACCTAGCGTATGAACGTTTTTTGTTGATTGGCTTTGTCAAACAGCAGCATTGACCGTCGCTATTTTAAGACTCGCAAAGGAGCACTCCGTGGGGATGTTGTTTCACTGTGTCTGTCAAACGTCGACTGTTACAATAATCGAAACGACAGCTGAAAGTGTAAATACACCTAGCCAAACATGGGCTTCTGACAGGTGGCACAGCTGACAGTGAGGCTTGTAGTGGCTACAACTCTGGCTACTCCAAGATCTAGCTTGGGGCGATATCGATTTTAATCAATTACGTCCAAAAGTCAAACACCAACCGAACAAACCCCCTCACATACACGGCAGCAGCAGTGATACTGCCACACCTGTTCGCGCATGCAACTGTTGAATTATTAAAGGAGGCACCGAAGGGACAAACCCGAACGAGCCAAAGACCCAATCACGTAAGGGTCCGAGATGACGACGACGAAATGAAACCAGCCAACGCTTATAATGCCACAAATTGAACGAAAGCAATCGAAAGCAGCAACCATTGCCTACCTGCCAGGCGCAACGTGCCAGAGTTTGATTTGTTTGACATACGATCCGCTTCGGCCCGGGCCCGGGTCGGTCGGTTGGTCGGGCTGGTGGCGTTTGTGGTATGTTATATGTGGTGTTGCTTGTTTCTGTATCACTCTCAGTGCACCTTTTTCATGCTTTCTTTCGTTCTTTCTTTGCGGTCGCTAGCCCCGGGACCCACCAAGTAATACTATATTGCGATTGATCTAGCCCAACCCCCGGAAGGTGTCGGCGAACGAAGGTTGGCCATCGAGACGGGAACGAACAAATAGAAAATAATCAAATTTACCCACCTCTTTTCGGGGCCCGACAGCAGCAGTGTTGCGGGTTTGTTGCGGCTCCTTCTGGCGCCATCCGACACCGTTCGCAGCGAATCGAGCAAAGAACTAAGAACAAACAAACAAACAAATAAACTCGTTGTGGTTTGGATCTTCGGATGCCAGCTTTGCCGATGGGTTTTTGGCTGGGTGAGCTAGCTTCGTTGCTGCTGAGCGTGGACCTGTCACCCTAATAAACTATGCTCCTGTAAGTGCAACAGTGAAGTCAACATTCAAAGTCACTCTTTACCCTATATCATTGAGTGGATAGGAAAATAAGTGATCGTAAAACTGAAATGTTTGCCAATACAATAGTTAGTGTTCAATCGATTAAAAGATTCGAAAGTCACTGATTTATTAAACTCAGTTGTATGGCTTTTAAAATTATCCAATAGGCGATATTTTGGGTACCCTTATTTTGGTTGGTTGAAGCTAAGGTATTGATGGGATTTCGACATTGTTGTCAAATAATGCCACACACTTTATAAGCATGATTAGCTTTCTAGCAAAAATTCTACAAACTTAGGTAGCCCAACGCAATAAGTATTTTTCTTGTGCTTTAAGATATTTTAGTTAAAGTTTTCAGAAGTTTACACGTGAAATTTATAATATTTTACTTGAATTTTTTTTATAACACCAGTCACAACTTCAAAGTTTTTATTAAAAGAGCACTGTTCATAGACTTTGTTTTTCACATGTGTGAATTCTTCAACCAAATGTTACGGCCAACAACGTTTGTCGTTAATAAAACAGAGTACTTGCCCAGCTTCGTCCACTAGCGCAGTATTAAATGACAGCTGCCAGCAGGCAAAGAAATACTGCACGTGAAGCATGTTTTGATTTGCGAGCAATCAGTTTTAATAAAAAGAGACCCAACGCCGTTAGCTGCCACACAAGCCTGTGCCGCGCAACGGCGGCGCCGACGGCCACGTTTGGTGCGGATTGATGTAAAATTGAAAAAAGAAACCCAACGAAAGCTTTACATGACCATGATGCCGAAGTCCATACGTGGATGCATTTTTCGGCAGAAACCTGCTGGGCTGTTCGATTTTTGGCCGCCTCCCACGTAGGTCGCATCCTTGGCGTTTGGCGCGGTGATCATCTTTTTCAATTCCTTCGGCAAGCCGGATTTACTGCGGCAAAAGAAGGGCTAAAAGATGAATTTTCGGGAAAAGCTGCGCATTCAGTAAGGATTCCATTTTCCCGCATTGAACAGTGCCCCTTTCATTGCGCACGGATGTTTCCTTTCTCACGCGCGTCCGGTGCTGTGAGGCCGAGTGAGGAAAGTGGGCATCAAAATGGCGCTTTTCCCATCGAGTTGTGCTTTCGCACGTTAGAAACATCAAACCCGTCCACCGCGCGGCACTAGTAAGCGGTTCGAATTTTTCTCAGTTTCCAGGCTCGAGCAACAGATTGGGAAAGAAGGGAGCGTTATTTTTTTCAAGAGCAACCAGCGACGAGACAAAAAAGGTAAAGGACGCTGCAAAAGAAGTCCCACACATTTTTTCCCGTAGCTCCCGTGGCAGCTTACAGCTTACGTACCTTGAAGGGAAAACTGTAGGTTAAATACGTACTCGGCGTCGACATCCGACCCGAGGCACATGTGGCTCGGGAAACTGGTGCACATGCAAAAAACTCGAAGGGATTTTTCCGTTTTTGCTGCAAGCGTCTTGTCTTGTGCCGGGACTCGGCCCGACTGACTTTTCTGCGATTGACTGCGATCTTTCGGTAGAACACGAGGACGACCACGAGCACGAGGCAAGACCGGGAGTCAGCAGAGTGAGGCCAGCTTTGCACAGCTGTGCCGTGAGCGCCAGTCGGTGACTTCGCCCCGGAAACGGGACCTTCCAGTGGGTTTGGGCCGTCGCCGGCCCGTCGATGATGATGCGGTGCACGGAAATATTTCATTCAAAATCCAATAAGAAAATATTTATACGACCCAGTTTTGCCATTCCGCTGATAGCTCTGGGTCTGGATCCGCTGCTGGTGGCTGGCGCTATGACATTCCGCCCCTGTGAGCTAGCTTATGGCGGCCCAAGGAAGACTCGACAAAAAAGAGGCGAACCTTCATCGACACCGAACATTCTGGCACAGTGGTATCTGGCTCGGTTTCGCCGCGCCAGTCTCGAAGTGATTTGCCAAACATAGCCTTTGGCATTTGTTTGCGCACATCTGCACGGTGTATGGCACAATTGTTACAACACAGAATTATTGTTTGTATGTTTTATTGCAAAAAAAACATATTAAAGTTTCGTGTTGTTATGATTACGTCTTTAGGCAACGGCGTTGAACGTTTGTTTTTTGTTTGGTTTCTAATGTACTTTGTTAATTTTTTGTAACGAATCGATAAGGATAGCTCAGATAAGAGGACGAACTTTAGGAGTCGAAACGTATACCTAACAAAGCTTTATGAAAGCTTCATAAATAGCACTGAAACGTTATTTCGCCAATCCCGATTCTATTCGCTTGGTTATTCCTGTCAATTTTGGTCATAGGACCTCATCCAAACACCCGTTGTGTAATGCGGATTTATATTTCAAATCACTTTACTTTCGAAGGGTTGCAGTGGCCAACTATTCTGCTGACTTAGAAGTTCTAAAGGTTGATCCTGGAGGTTCTCTTCTAAACTTTCAACTGTTCTTAATTTATTTTTCTCTGTTTCCGTATCGGTCTGCATAGCCGCGCATAGCTATGTTTAAGCGTTGGACAGAGAAAAATGTATTATTTTTCAAATTCGCACAGAGTTTATACCGAGTTTTTGCGGAAAGTAAGCTTACCCACCCGTTGTTGACAGAGGTTTTCCGAGGAGGCCCATTTTTTGCAAACTTCACCGCCCGAGTGCGCGAAGGGCCTACGAAAAAGTGAAACTTACCCCGGGCAACCTTTTGCGAAATTAGTTTCCTTACTCGTGCACTCGTCAGCACGGGGAGAAACGATCCTAAGCCAACCCCCGCCAGCGCCAGCCAGACGTGGGCCCTTCAAACGACCGTAGCAATCTGCCATTTGGGACTAAATTAACATACACGACCAACTTATGAATGGGTCTTCTTTTCAATGGTTGACCTTAAAAGAGAAGACGTGCCTCGTCTTGCTGTGTGCTTTGCTTTGCGGACGAGCGCCAGAACGAAATCTAAAGGACACGAATGCAGAGCCGGTTGGGTGAAAGTACCGTCCACAAACGGTGGGCCGTCGCACGAAACTATCTCTCCGGAGGCTCGTAGCTGGAATTGCCGTGTGGGCGCAGGAAAAACTTCCATCCACCGAATCCATTAATTACCGTCGCAATCTTAACTCCAGCATTTTCTGGCCAGCTTGGCAACCTTTTTCATTTCGCTTTTCCTGTTTTCTTCTTTCCCTGATTCGCAGGACCGCACCGGGCTGAGCAACGGATTAGATATGCGCTCGCTGGAACACTGCCTCAGTGACATCATGCGGAACGTGGGCGAGGCCTCGCAGCCGGATCATCTGAAAGGTAAGTCGGTTCACCCACGAGATCACACAATTGAATCCACTGCAAACCGGAAAAGTTGAGCGTTTTTCACACTTTGACTAACAATTATGCGACGAGAACGGGCCGGGGTTGGGTCCAGGGGCCAAGGGCCCTAACCGTTTAACGATCGCGAAAATGCTACCAGCCATCGCCCAATGGCGTTTGGTTTTCCTCTATTCTCTTATGTTGTTGGAGGTATCACCACATGGTGGCCAGCCTTGTTCAAAGCATTGGAAAGAAACGGGTCCCGGAAAGAGATGAGTTGAGTGAAAAATTTAATTAAGACGGTATCGGTAACGCGCACTCCGTACGGTACTTGTGGCGTAGAAACAATAAAGGAACTATAAAACGGATCGATCGAGTGTAATGTGTGAGATGGGTCAGGGAGTTATTTTTCCATCATATTATTCCTGCTTTTTATGGCTTTGTGATGGAGGTCGATTTTGTTCCACCCCGAATCTCGAAGGCATACGAGATTCGAGTGAAATTCGAGCTAAACCTGAAAGCAGTAAATTCGAGAATGCGATCTCCGACCGCAAATTTTGAAGAATGCTTCGAACGGGAACTAACTCTTTTGAACTTTATTTACGTACGTTCTACTGGTTCGAGGTTTAAAGAGAGAGAGAGAGTGTGTGGGAGAGAAAAAGGGATATTTCCGGCCCAATAAGGATGATTAATGTAGATTATAAAAAAAATAAATCGCCCGTTAGGAATGTAGGCCATTTTCAATCATCGACGTGGCGATTTCAGAGAAGAATTTTAAAAACAGATTTATGCGATGCTGAAAAAATGATTGGAATGGAATGTGAATATTGAATATTGATTGGTTCGATTGAGCAGAAAATCATTACCAGTGAAGGGAGTAGTGACCAATGAGTTAGAGCAAATAGGCGGTCATACCAATTTGAGGTTATTCTGGAGTCAATAGACTGCCTCGGTTGAAGCTATCACGAATTGAAAATTGTGAAAAATGCAATCATGTTGTGCTGACTATATATCTTTTACTTATTAGGCTTTGTTTGTGTTTTTATTACAAGAACACTTTGATGTAAGAATTCAATGTTCATGATTGTTCATGATTTCTGTTAATTTTAGGTGACGCTTAATAATTATTGCGTGTCGACTGCGTAAATTTGCTGCATCACATTGCCCATAACACAAAGCTCTATTTCGCTGAGTTAAGGTCTGCCATCTTGTGTTACCCCAAGTGCACCGCTGCACTAGGGGCACCCATTTTGTGGTCCCAATAAGCTTGTCCCATGTCCCGGTTTGCCCGCAACGGACAGACGGTTCCAAGTTCCGAGGCAGACAGATTCCAAATTGTTGCCAAAAACAGGGATTTCCGGTAACATTTCCCGCTACACGCTGCTCTTGAAGGTAACCTCGCGAGCAAGGACGAGCTACGTAACCGGTGCACCTAATAGGTTACGGGGTTTGTCTACACGTGGCATCGTTGCTGTGGTGCGAGCCAATTCTGCATTGCGGCGGCGACAATAAACGATGACACCGACAGCCACGACACCAACGACGGCGGCCGAAATTGACGAAGACGTGCACACTGTGCATCTGACAAGAAATTGCTACCCAAATTTAGCAACCACACGGTTGCCGCAAGCACCCCAGCAACTGGTGCAAGCCGATGCGTGTTGGAACCGTCTGCTGATGGCTCATTTTTCGCGATGGATCACAAGTTAACAAATTGGCGCATCGTAAAACTATGCGGCTGGTGTGCAGTCGCATGACTTCAAACTGTTCGTTGCACGGGACCCACCTTTTTCATGTAACAAAATGTATCGTCTTGCAATATGATGCGACCAGTGCATAACTAGTGTCGATAAAATTAACGTTAGTATTCGCTGTTGAACTTGAAGCCATTCAACAGTAACATCAAACATTATGCATTAAACGGTAAGCGACGGTAAAAATAAGAATGAAATTGAATGAAACAATTCAACTTATTCGACGTTGGAACATTTTTTAATAATAGTAATGAAAGTATTAGGTGTGTGAATTAATTCTTGCGGTTTTTATTGGACATTTGTGACCTAATTGCAACAACAAAACGTATGACTACCTTAATGAAAGTATTGTCCGTCATTAGCTACTACTTTCTCCCATCTTTTAGGTAGTTCCTCGATTCCGTGTAGATAGAACTTTTTATCTTTAGAACTTTTTTATCTGGTGAATAAGGCGGCGAGGTTCACAGTTCCCATCCAACATTATCGGGATAGGTTTTTATCGGTTTTGCGATGTGGGGTCGGGTTTTGTCATTTTGAAAAATCAGCTTATCATGTCTTTTATACCATTCTCGACGTTTTATGGCCAAAACATTGCTTCAAATGCATTAATTGCTGTTGATGGGATTGTCCTTCAAAAATTCCATCGAGTTTTGAAAGCTAAAAATACACCACACCTTTCATATCCCACCATATGCACATCATAACCATTGCGCAGTGATAATTTCGCTTTGGTTTCGATGGACATGGTTCACCAAACTGTATCCAGGGCTTTTTGGGTTTAGCATTCATGTAATAACTCCACTTTTTATCACCAATGACGATTCAATACAAGAATCCCTTTTTTCTGCCGTGCAAGCTGTAATGAAAAAGTACTCCCCGCAAAAACGCTTTATCAGGAACAAAACTTGACATGTTCAAATGCTTAAAAAAGGTGTTGTTTACACTTTGACCAAACAATCTATACTGCGTTAGATGCGTAATGAGAGTAGCTATTAAAAAACAATCTGTTACATTTAGTGAGTAACGCCATCTATTCTAAAACCGGAAGGATTAATTCACACACCTAATAATAGAAGTAAAAGTATAAATAACTTGTATTACTAGCTTACAGAGAGCTATTGGAAAACGCTTCATTTGAATTTGGGCTTCCATTATCCATTCATTCCATTCCCGCTGTTGTACGGTAGCTTAACAAGAATTTCAAATGTTATAAAACCCGCCACCCGTTATTTCAGTACGTTTGTTTGAATGTTTTACTAAAATACTGATTCTCCCGAGAAATCTCGTTGCTCCAGAACCGATCCCATCAATCTGAAGTAACTTATTGAAATTGTCTGCATATTTTTGCATTTTTGCGAATTGTCGTTTCTTCACATAATTTGTGTGCCATTTGGCGAGAGAACATAAAGTCAGCAGTCGAAGACACTGTGGCCGGCGCATAAATTGCTGCCGGCGACGACTGTGCTCCCATAAAAATGAACGAAAAATCTTCGAATGCGGGTTGTTAAAGCCAACGGGAAAGCAAAACATGCCGAAACGCATTCCGTGGCTGTAATCCGGATGCCAGCGGATGGTACCCGTGCCGACTCCGAAATCAAAGAACATCTTATTAATATGCATGGGAAATTTTTCACTCACCATCAAATGTCTGCGCCTCGTGCGATCGCTTCTGTGTATATGTGTGTGCGGTCCCCATGGTAACCGAAACATCGGCCCAAATCCCTTCGTTCGACGGGCTCCGGGGGATTCGGCCCGGCTTGCTCCTGGCGAGATTGGATCGGTAAGATTCAATTTTTGCCAGTACAACGCGTTTATGCATCCTCGTGGTGTGTGTCCGCTCCAATCCTCGAGGGGCTGGCCTGGCTTGTCTTTCGTGTCCTCCTAGAACTTCGACACGTCTCCTTCGGCGTCCGATGGCGGACGCCGACCGTTGGCTTCTACGGTGGTGGTGTGAGTTTGGGCAAATTTGAATCACACCACACGTCGCGTGTTTGACGTTCTGGGCTGGGCGACAGCATCTGCTGGAGGGCCGCAACGTTCGATACGCGACACGTGGTGGCCCAGGACAATGTTGGCATTTGATGGACACCGCAGCCACGTCCTTCGGCAGTAATCACCTTAACTGATGCGCGCACCGTGATTGAGTGTGACTTCGAATCTAATTTTGACGCCGTCCGCACGGATTGATTGGCGTTGCCGGGAGGACATTTTGGAATCCCACCAGCCCCACCGGCTGGCCCAGGAAACGTAACCCAGCGAGTCAGGCGAGAAACGCTGCAGCGGAAATGGAGCGCTTTCGGTTGCTCCTCGGGCGATCGGGCTAAACGAGCAAAAGTTTCGATCACGCGCTCCGGACCCGGAGTTCGAAACATTACTTTGGGTGCCACCTTCCTCCGGCCGACTTGGCCCTCAAAACACCCCAACAAATAGTCTCGAATGAAATGATACTCCAAATAGTGCACCTAAATGAAGCCGTTTCGTGGCGCAAGTGTATTGTGCAGCGGCACGCTAACGGCCACCATCGTTCCACAGGAGGGCCCGGTCGCCGTTTAGCGGGCGGCGATCCTGCGGAAACTCCCGAATCGAACCGAAACACCGAAATGTGCCCCGGTGGGCGGCGCATTTGAATTGGTGCCACTGGCTGGTTATTGCCACTGCACTGGAACCATTAATCATCTCTCCGCTGGGTATGTGTGCGCGCCGGAAAGAAGTCCTTCCCTCGCGCCCCGTGCTTGGGGCGCCGAGACGAACATTCCGCGTTTCGCGAAAAACTTTTCTTCACCCCCCGAAAACCGGCAACATGGCAGCTGGACACGCGGGTGTGATTTTCCCGAAGCCATCGTGAGGGAACCTGGGGCGGGACTGGGCGGGAAACGGGGACCGAGGAAAAAGTGCAATTTTCCCACCCCAACCACAAGATGGGCGACACGGGCGGAGGGCCATGCCGTGCACCGTGCGGAGAAGTTTTCTTCTCACGGGGGGCCACACGTGGGAGAAGCGTGGGTGGCCGCGATCCTGTTCGCCATGCCCCGTGTGCGTGTGGGTGTGGCCGTGTGACCCGATCCGACCCGGGTGGCACTTTGTGGGAAACGTGCCCCGGTTCTGTGGCTTTCCGGGCGTCCGGAAATCCGCCAACGGGCGGGATCCGCGGGACAATAGCCGACGAGGCACGCATCCATCTCTCTCGCGCTCTCTCTCTCTCTCGCTCTCTCTTTCTCAGAAACTTCCGCTCGGCTTAAGATGGGAGCTGTTGGGTGTTTGGTGCGGTTTTCAAATATGCACTCTTCCCACCTCCTACGGTGGGGGTTGAGTGGGCATGTTCCTGTCGGTGGTGGAGGGCGGCACTGGGACGGTGTAAAAGTTATCCCATTTAAGGTGGTCGCGAGGGGGGGGGGGGGGTGATGAAAACCGGATGGCACAAGGGGTCGCGTTTAAATTTCCCTCCGGAAGTGAAGTTATTTTTATCTGTCAGAATTGCGATCGAATTTGTAACTGTCACCCAGCGAACGGGGTTTTATTTCTTTATTCCTAGGGATTTTCAACCTCCGGGTAGGTTACGGTATTTTTCTTCGGTCAACGATGCCACCTTCGCTTCGTTTTGCCTGACCAGTCGTTCCGCTTTACTACGCTTAGCGTAAAGTGTAGCAGAGTATTTCAGTTTTAGATGAATTCGAAAGTAACGTTTTCTAACTATCAATTTCAGCTTCGCAAGTAGTCTTTAAAATTAGTGATCTACTGGTGAACGATCTGGATGTTCAAGTTAAGTTAGGTTTCCTCGTTCTTTCCCTTCGCTCGTTTCTAAAAAGGCATTACAAAAGGTTCTGTATAACTCTAGCTTCGACCGTCTCGACACGAGATTTGAGCGAAATAGTTTCCTCAGACTGTTTAGTGACCTGTTGGCTGGAAGCACTCAACACTCCTGAGTTATGTCGTTGTTAGTGTTAACCTTTGACCCTACATACACGAAACTCGATACGTATACTCTCCGTAGTTATTGGTAGGACTGTGGTGCCATCAAGATTTTGACCAGCAAGTGTCGAAGAATATAGAATATTTAACCTAACTAATTCGGATAAAATAATGTACAGGAGGGATGTTTCCCGAACCTTGAAACAAAGTAATAGAGACAGAAAGATTTGAATAGACTTTTTCGTGATACTTTTTTAGAAACCAAAACCCTCAAGAGTTTGCAGGACGTTCGATGGAATTTGGAGTAATAAAAATACCAACACACAGGATACCGCAACGAAAAACGTATGAGTAATGGTAGTTTGCATTGAAAAGGAGTTACCTTCATAGCTTCTTTTTAGAGGCGTTAGTTTCAAGAGGTGTTGTTGAACATGATGGTTTATCATGAGATTCTGTGCTTCTTATCGCGAGGTTTCGTGCATACTCAAGCAATCATGGCCAAAATATGACCTATTGCGCCATGGGATGAGATGGAATGAAAAACGCATCTTCAACGGTGCGCTGCAGCCACAACGACGCAATGGAACAAGTTTGGCCAAACGTGCACTGGGTTAGCGGACGGGCGGAAAACTGGAATCAGAAAATTCGTTTTATTTCCAGACCAAAGTTTGCGCACACCAGATCTCGAGGATTTTGATACGCAGCTCGCCGATATAATGATGGCATCCCCGGTGGAAAGTGATGAATAAAATAAACAGCACCGAACGCAACAGCAGCAAACGGAGTATCCTGCCGAGCGATACCGCGATGCCGTCCCTGTCGAGTTCTGCCCGAGCGATAACAGCTTTCCATAAGCCAGCGCAGTGCATCCAGACGGTGGAGAATTGAAGAAAGTAAGAGAAATTTCAAATAATGAAAAACGATGTCGATGCCGGTCGGGGTTCCGACCGGCGCAGCACGCGGCGGAGACGTTCGGTGCTTTCGTCGACTTTCGCCGGTGAAGGCAGAACTCGGAAAGCCTTTGAAAGGCAAAAAAAAAAACAACAAACCGAAAGATGGAAAAGCTTAACCACTTTCGCCGAAATGTGGCAAAGATTTTCTGATGCCACGGGTGATGGTGGTCCACGGAAGGACACGTATCCTTTTGCTGCTACTTCATTTTTCACCATTCCGTGCCAGCCACTAGTGCCGACGAGGCTAGAAACGAAGTGCAAAAGAAAGTTCCCGTGCAGCCAGAGTGGCAATGGGCAGCGGTTTTATTGTTTTCCGCCGGGCTTCGGAAAGCATCATTCACTGTTCGGCATTGTTCCGGTGTAACGGTGGCATGGGCCGGCAGTCGGCCATGTTTTTCGGTCCGCGTGCTCCGGTTTCTGGTGGTCCAGTTCACCTAACCCAAGGCGATCCCGGTGCCGTCCGGGTGTTGTCTTGCGAGCGGAGCTCTCAGTGTCCTTTTCTGGGTTGCTGTGGGCGAATGTTTCCGATGCTCCAAAATCGTCCCCATCCGGCAGCCGCGGTGGTACGTGGCAGCAGCGGCGGTAGCAGCTGGTGCTCATTTCGAAATGAAAACCCGACTCGGCTTCGATCTTTCTTCGGCCAGGTAACACGTGGCGCACCGTGGCGGTCGGTGTGCGTTTTTGCGCTCCCCATTTTGTTGCGCTCCGCGTTTATGCTTCATTTTCAGTGATTTAGTGCAGAATGGAGCACGTGCATGGGGACGTCCGCGGTTCCCCGGGCGTGCCGGGAGAAAAAGTGTGTCACTCGGTTCGCCTCGTTCGGCTTCTTCTTCGTGAAGCAAATCATAATGAGGCTTTCTGTTTAGCATTTGGGACGGAAACCGTCTGCAAGGAGTGGTTTTATGATCTTCCCTCGGTGCGGCAACAATGAGGCTCACGATTCGTGATTCATTTGTTTGCTGTCAAGTTAGCGATGGGCTGCCGAATTACACATCGCACAAAAAGTAATCCTACTAATCTTTGCCGGCTGGTCAGCGTTTAGTTTAATTGAAACTAAATTCGACGCCTTCGGCTGCTCGTTTGTTGCTGCTGCTGCTGCCATAGCTCTGTAGAAATTAATCACGATAAGAACGGCTCGTTTTCTCAACCGACCGGGGAGTTTAGCAGAGGCTTGTGTTTAATTATGCACAGGGCTGAAAAACAGACGCCACCACGATTGGCGCGTCGTACTGCAAACGAAATGTTGCGACGAAAAACAAGTGACAAATCGTTGAAGCGGAAACGGATGCAGAACGAAAAAGCAAATAAAACAAACAATCGGATCTTAAAGCAAGGCCCGGCACAGTTTATGGGCGCGTGCACCATTATGCTAATTTATTCGTGTCGAGATTGTACGACCAAAAACGTGGCGCTAGGCCATTTTAAGGTGATCATTTCAAGACGCGACGCGACACCGCCAGGGGTCCAGCAATCGTAGCGAGATCGATGGGAAAAACGGTGTACTTGGACGAATGTCCACTTCCGATTCCCAGCGGGGAACCCATTTGCTAGGGTGGGCTTGCAATTAATTAGCAAGCCAGTTGTGACCGGGAACAGGTCACCTGTCCAAATTACCATTCCGGCTTCGACGCCACCATTCCCGGGCGATGCAAATGAGTTTTGTGTCACCGGTCGTCACGACGGTGGCAGCGAATCGGAAGCGAACCGAGGGGTTTCCCGGTTCTGGCAAGATGTTACAGCACCGCCCACAGATTCACCCGCCTCGCTGAGATTGCGTTCAGCGGACCAAGAAATTACAATAATTTCGATTTAAAGCGTATCCATCGTTCGGGTCGGTACGTGTGCCTCTCTGCACTGGGGTCGGCGGAAATGTCTCGGATTGTTGGGTTCGTTTTGCTGACGGCGGTGCGTGAAGTCCTTGTTTTGTCGAAATATCTCCGAAGCGGTTGCAGTGCCAATGCCGTCGTCAAAAATTGCTTCGCAAGAAATAAAAATAGTTTTATTGCGTTCCAATTGAAGTGCATACTTTCGGCGGAGAACGCGAGGTACCCCCAATAAGAATGCCCTAAGTGAGGCTTAGAATAGGTACGTGTTCACCGTAAAGATCGCTTCGTTTTGCTTTTAATTATTTTTCGAAATCACGAAAAACGGACCGATCCTTAAGCTACAGTTTATTGGGTTAAACAACCTTTCTGGCAAGGCAACTCCAATCGTTTGCTTTTACTAGGCAACATTTTCAATTTAAAAAATCAAAAGATTATTTCCCCGATATTTCCCACCACTCGTTTTGCTATTTGTTCTGAAAAGTATGGCGT
This sequence comes from Anopheles bellator, assembly GCF_943735745.2. Lineage (NCBI taxonomy): Eukaryota > Metazoa > Arthropoda > Insecta > Diptera > Culicidae > Anopheles > Anopheles bellator. Next base: position 22,069,015 of record NC_071286.1, read on the forward strand.
CAAGGATCCTTTTCTACGGACGCTTTTAATCAATGTAAAAGAGACGTTCACAGAAGCATTTGAAACCGAAAAAAGGAAAGGAAAGGCAAATTACCATCTCCTGCCGAAGAAGGATTATTTGGATTACGTAAAAATTCCAGACAACTGATCGCTGCACGCACTCACCAAAACGAATTGAGATCACTTCACAAAAGAACGCTTCATAAATATCTCAGCACGATTGAGTTGAGAAATTCATTCGATGAACTTTTAAGAGGAAAAGCTGTTAGTGAAGGAAAATGGAATCACCATTCGCTGCCGGCACAACGTTTGCTGCCAACTTTTCCTGCTTAACTTCAGCTCTTGGTAAAAGAAAATAAAACCGGTTCAAGGTTACTGGTACCGGCAGTGGGGGCTCCAGTAGCGTCGGCCGCGACTCACAATTGATATGTTCGTGTAAATATGCTGGGAATTCTAAAATTGATTCAACATAGTGTCGCAGTGCTTGGTGGGTGCGGACACCGGGGAGGGCCCGACACTGGGTAGCACATTTCCATGAAAGCTCAATAAAAATGCCACGCTTACAGCATGCTCGCCGCGTGCGTGCGAGATTGCAATCGAATCGAGTGTCGAATGAGCAAAAACGCCCAAAAGTCCAAGATGGTCGCTGCCATCCTCCGGGGGTCGCAGAAAAGTCGCCAATGTCGCGCGGGCGTCGGGTGTGTGATTTTAGTGTATTTTCGGCCCCCATTCGGCACGCTTTTCAAGGTTAACCCAGCTCAGCCGGAAAAACGGTGGGGCATTTCAGTATCGCCGTTTACACTGGGACAACAGTTTCCAACGGTGTGGGCACAGATTGCCACCGTTTCGGCAGCATTTGGGCATGTTTTGGGTTCGCTCTTCACTTACCTTCCGTCGTTCGTGGGGCAGTTGGTCGTTGTCGTTTGAGATCGCTACGCCATTTTCAACTACTTCACCGGAGCTCCGGTAACTCGGCCTGTGTGGTAGCAAAGAAGAGCAGATGGGTGTTTCATTTTCCAGGTTTGTTTTTAGCCCGAACACGAGACCAGACATTGCGCCGCGTCGCTGGAAACCGAACAGATTGAGCATTTTGAAAAGTTGGCCTCGGATGGGTCTCGCGGTAAAACCCCGAGCATGAATTGGATAAGTTTCAAGTGACACAACACTTTGGCCCTCGTCGGGCACCGTTGCTGGCTACGGCCGCATTTCCTCCGGCGTTCCGGCAAAGTTTCCTGGTTACTGTCTGTTGAGTTGAGCTCATTTTTTATGCCGTGCGTCAAGTTTCAACGCACCGCTCACCTCAGCTTCTAGTGAGTAGACCAGAATATGCTTCGAGCATTCCGGGAAAGTCCATTGCACGTTGGATGCCCACCATTGCTCGTAAACCCTGGTGGATGTTTGGGATTTGGAATTTCTAGCTATTCGAAAGGAAGATGTCACCTGCCTTCACGACTGTCGGCCTATCGGCACATAGACGATAAATTGTTCTGCTTACGTGCGCGGTAACAATAGAAGGTCTTCATTTGTAGAAAGCTTCCACAAGTTGCTGTGCGGAATTGAAACATAATAAAGTAGGATGTCCCATTGGTAAATCATTATGCCAAAAGCTTGGGAACAGACAACCTTCCGCAATGAAAGCAGAAATGTAGAATCTCGAATAAATAATTTTAATTCGTAATGCATGTAGAGCATGTTAAAATCAATTCAAAGGGGTGTTAATGTAATCGAAATTAAAGCCCAGAACGTGCTGAGGGCACTCAAAACTGTTGAAAGGCCCAAGCAAACATACTCTTGATTTCCGTGTCAGTGGCGTGTACGTATGCCAGGAACTTTTCACTCATATTTTGAACTTTTCGCTGTTTTTCTTTTAAATATATCTTCTGTTACCTAATGCTGAGCTCTTTCGTTTTTTGCAGGTAGGCCCGTTCAAATTGTCGCACCTAACAAAACAGGATGGACACCAACCGTGCGGTGCAGTCTGGTCTGGTAAGCACTTTTTCCGGTGGCTCGAGCATTTTCAGCGTGGAACCCGGGAAAAGGAAACCGGTCCCGTGATGGCCGTTTCGTTGTGTTTGTACTGAAACAAAGACCGCGTTTGCAACGCTTGGCCGAAATTGAATCCATCGCCCATTAGCAGCTTGTGGTGCTGATTGTGGCTGCCCCATTTATGCACTCAAGCCTGCCTCACTCTACCTCTACCTCTCGCTCTCCACTTCTTTCCCTCTCTCGTACATTCGGACATTCGGGACAGGCTCCGGCGAGGCGGGCCGAAACGTGAAAGTGTGAGCCTGACGCAAAACTAATTACTGTCTAATTAGTTGTTTTGCCTTTCTTAAATGTCACTAACGGACTTTGTGATGCCCCTGACAAGAAGAGGTCCTTCAGTACGGAGCGGACGGTTGGTCCCCAAAATGGAACGCATCTCGCGGCGCTCTCGATTTGGAGATGATAGATGAAAGGCAATCTACTTGAGGCTCACTTTTGTCGGAACGTTCGGGCGGTGTTGGAAGTGGAACAAAAGACATCAGAAGTACGCCGGCGGATGGTGGATGGCGCCATCTCGCCGTGACAGCACCCCGATCCACTACCGTTCCGCTGACACCTGAGAATTCCTATTTCGTTAAGTTGCCGTGGCTTGCGAGGAGGGTTCTTTCAAAAGCGTTTCCAGCGCCCATTTCTTTGGCTGCGTAAGACTCTTCACCGACAAAAACCGGGATCTCCAGCCGGCAGGTGCGATCCTGTGGGGCTGTGTTTAATTTTCTGAAGTACCTGGTGACCTTGTTTTTGCCGAGCGCGGTGAGGCGCGCGTTTTCGCTGCTTCAACACTTTAGCTTCGGAAAATAAGCAGACCAAGCGTACCAGGAGGAGGAGCGTAGCACAAAAACAACTAATATTTTGCACAAACGGATAAGAACGGGCAGAAAGGCGACCATTCTCTGATGCAATCGAGGAAATTAATCAGCTAGAAGGAAGGCTCCAGCGGCACGGCACACGGGGCAGCTGGTTTTGGATGGTGACTTTTCGGAACCCGTAAACAGATGTTTCTTTGCCGGCCAAACCACCGTCATTAATGGCGTTGTGATTAATTGCAGTGTCCGATAGAGATAGCAAAGAGAGTAAAACAGAGAGAGAACATTGCACCGGGTTGGTTGCAGGGCACTGCTGTCCGGCCACCAGCGGCCAGTTCCTGAGACAAACACATCACACCCGGCATCATTCATCATGGCAGCTTAATCTCGGTAAGTGTGCCGTGTTTTCGTCGTCCCAACGACATGAAGACATTGGTGCATTGGTTTTTGCGGTTCGAGACTTTCCTGCTCTGGCCATTAAGCACACGTCCTGTGCGACGCAACTAATCAATTTTGTACGAATAATCGACTAACCAGCAAACGAAGAACCGATGCTTCGTCACATCGAAGCGTCTTCCTGCACGGTTCGAGGCCAGACTTTCGCTCCCTGTAACATCGGTCCCCCCAAGGATTCGATGTAGTGTGTGTGCGGGTCCGTCGAGTGGATACCGAAAGTTGCCCAAGGGGGTTCATTGTAAATTCAAGGACTAATCTCTGCATGCTCGCATCGAAGTGAACGAACTGGTTCCGATCTGTCCTTTCGATCCTGGCGCCCACCCGTAATCCGCTTAAGGGTTGTGTACACGAAAAGGTGCCCACCCAGAGCGTCGAAAAACACGGCCAACCAGCCAGGACGGAGTTCGCCGGAAGGTGATTGCGACGTTGATTTGCACGCCCCACGCCTTGCGTTTCGCGGTGACGACGAAGACACCGGGCGCTAGAAAGGCTCCTTCAAATCACCAACTTTCAATCCTTCCACCCTGTTTGGCAGGGAAAATAATGCTATTTTATTCATAATTGGACAACCATCTTTTGAGGGATTTACGTGCCGGCTTATCTGTGGCGGGCCCGAGTCGAGATCGAGGAGCGGTGAGAGGAGCTCCACAGCCCTTCGCGGGGAGTCCGGATACCAATCGCGAGCACCCTGGGAAGGTGATAATTATTATGGCGCCCAGCTTCAGGTGGTTTCGCGCTCACCGCTGCTCCGTTCGCGTTTCCGTTTCGGTTTTCGGCTGGAGTAAATTGAAATTGACGTGCAATCAATCGCCACCTAATCCGATTAGCGCTGAGTCACTAAACTCGATCGGATCGGGGTTTTCAAAGGTCGAGCAATTAAAACAGCTTGTTGTCGGGAATCGGAAGCGCATTATCTTCCGACTTTAGTTTGCGAGAAGTTCGTTTGAAAAGGAATTGTGTCTTTGGTTTTCCAAATCGAGCTCAGCAAGTTTACAACTCGTACTACGAACGATTGAAGTAATTGATTCGAGTTGTTAATAATTTTATTTGTGCGTTTGAAAAGTTAGCAAAGCTTTTAAAATGTTAACACATAATTGATCTTCTTAAGCTTCTTGCAGAGTTGTCGGTGGTGATGGTTTAGGCGAGGGTTGAGGTGATGGCTTAGGTATAAAATTTATTACATAAAACAAACCGTTGTTGCGATTACCCGGTTTCGTTCAAATGCCTGATTAATTTTCCCTTTCTAATATATAAGTTATCAATTCTAAAATTATTAAGAAATTAGCAAAATACTAAACTAACTTTGGCCATGAGGCATTAGGCAAAAATACCTACACTAAACTAACTCATTGCCCACTAAACCTAAATAGCTGGCTCACCAACCGTAATGACGTGTCGTACTTTTGTGTATTTATACGCGCCACATGCAGAATAGCGAGGTATTTGTTCAGTGCTGGGTTTGGCTACATTCTTCACCGTTCAGTCTCGTTCAGTTCGATGATGTGCTTTCACATCACGAACGAGCACAACGATTCCATCGAGCATTCATGATGCAATCCTTTTCCCAATCTGCATCCATCTGTATCCTTAGCGCTGATCACCAAGGACCGTTCTCGGGAAACTTCTTTGTGTCTCGGGAATAAAAATGTTGTTCCCCGACAAGAACATGAGGTAGCTAGCTGCGACAAAAGCGTTCTCATCATGCCAGCCACAAACACGATCGCACGTCAGTATCGCTTAGCGCAAAAAGAGAAGGAAAAGCCACAATACTCGACCGGCACCTGTGGACGTCCGTTTACCGCTAACGTCGATTAAAAACCGGAATTGCAGAACGGATCGCACTGGCAGAGGTACACGTTGCACGTTGATGGCAGCGAACATGTCCGTAATTAATTGGCCCTCGGTGGAGCCCCGTGAGAGTCGCTTCCGCAAGGCCATCATCTGTCACGTAATCGGTTACCAATCGTTTCTGGTAAATCACAATTATCCAGTTTATCCGGCCTAATTTACATGCAACATTCGTTCGAAAAATTGGTCTCCAGTTTTCTGCAGTCCGCTTGCGTCACCGCTCTACTCGTTATCGGGCACTCTATTTATCTTCGGCATCGGCACTGACGGCAAGTGCAGGCGAATGCGATCTGATGTTACTTTACTGCTGCTACATATCTGACATACCGACCAAATGCGCTCCGGTGGCGGCCAGCACAACGTTACTGCCGTCTGCTGCGCGACAACATCGAATGCATTTTTGCACCGGCTTCGGCTTCGGTGCCGAAGGATAAATTTGTATTCGATTTGTGTGACTTTTCATTCCGCTGCCAGATTACTGTCGACCGTTTCATTCCGCGCCGCAGTCCCGGCCGCCGGCCTGCGGTATCTTTGGCTACATGTCCGTCCATTGTTACGCTCCTTTGGTCGTCTCTTTTTATGCTCCTGCTTCGAATGTACGCCCGTTCTGCGAATGGGTTTCGATTTGTTTCGAAACAAATGGCTGCGATTGGTGTGCGATATAGCTTTGCATTAGCGCCACCGGTCTTACTGCCACTATCTTGATCATCGCGGGGGAGGCGAGCGCCAGGAAGTGATCCGCAACTCGGACCAGCTTTCTTGCAGCGTGCGCTGGGAAAGAAGCGAACAACAAAGAAGTAGCAGAGATTCGCCTTCCTCCAAAAAAGGACGCCATTTCTCGTTCGCCGAGATTTCGGTCAATCGAGCACAGTCGACTTCGGGCCGCTGGGTGGCCACCGTAAGCGGCCATTTAAATCCGGGGACGGAAGTATTGTTTTATCATTTCCAGCTCATCAAACAGGATACACATTCCGCCCAGCCACAAACCCTAGCCAGCCACCCTAGCTAGCGAATCGATTGATTAAGTGCGAATATCTTCCGGCTCCAATCAAATGTCCCGTTCCGGGGGAAACTTTCTTTCGATCCGACCCGAAGTGTGGTCGCTGGGGGCGCTTCTTTCTTTATCCCCCCGCCGCCGGCGTTTGGTTCGGTTTGATGGTTGAATGAGGGCACCCGACAGGAGGGCCGTGCCTATTTTGGTGCCCGATTCTTCGAGGAACTCTAATCTCATCGCCAAAGCCTATTTACTCGCCTCACTGCCTGATGTTTCTGCTTTTCTTACACACTCGTCGGGCACGTGGACGACCGCGCTTCACGTGCGCTTCCGGAGCGACCCAGAAACGCGAGGTGATTCATTTTATCATCGGGTTTCGTTTTGGACCTTCGTTCGTAGAACATGTGCCCCAGCGATCGTTGCCAATCCTTTCATCGGTGGCGGCCGGAAAGGCAACCATCAAGGGCCCACTCAAGGATGGCTACCTTTGCCCATGGTTTGCGGATCTCGGAGAGAGAGAGACGAGAGCATGAAGCGCTTCTCGTCGCAGTTTTGGAACTTGCTGCGGCTTTTTTTTTTCGACCAACCCATGCCAAGTCAGCCCGAGGCACCCGACGCGCCCGTGGGTAGTTTATTGAGATTTATTGGAAATTGAATTGCAAACCTACATCACCGTGGCGGGGCTGGGGTAAATGTTTTCCGAAAGGGGAGACGCTTTCCCGGACTCGGTCGGTCGGTTGCTCGGTGTCTTCCGAAGGAGTGTGGTTTTGCGCGGTGGCCATAAGCAGGACCGGGGGTGGCTTTCGAGTTGAGAGCCCTGCGGTCCTTTTCACGCAACGTTGAAACCGAAGATACGCGCTTCGACGCGGGCCGCGTCAACAAGTGCGAGCACAGCGAGCATTAAACCCGACGTCAAACTTCGGGCGGCTCCAGCCAGACTCCAGCCCCGGTTCCGCCGGCAATCTTATTTCCTTTTTCGGGTGTTGAGTTTTTCCTTTCACTCCACCCGGCGGCGTGGTGATTTGGTACGTTTACTTAAGACGTAGTCGGGAGGGGTTCGAGGACATTCGACTTTAGCCCTTTTTTACCTCGTCGCTACTGTTTGCTTGTGGCGCTTGAACGACGACGACGAGCACCTTAACGATGTCGTTAGGCTGCCCTAATACGTGGCAGTAGATACGGGCAAAACCCGTTCTGACAGCGGAGGATTTGTCGTCCGGCGTTTCGCGGCACGGTGATCGTGCTGACAGGTGGCGCTCCCCGTGTACATCTGACACCCGGGCTGATTGGGACGACCGGTGCTGGCTCTCCGGTGCGCTCTCTGTTGCATTTTTCATGCAAGACATGATTGGAGCACGAAGCTCGGAGCCCCCTAGTCTGTGCCGTGCCTGTTAAGCCATGCGATCTTAAAGTTTAATTCAATTTATGTTTGCCCCCGGTGCTGGGTTCATTATTGAAAGCTGTCGACAAAAACACACGCAGAAACGAACGCATAAGGCAACAAACTTTCACTTCACCCCGTAGCCGGTGCTCGGTGGTGATAGTTGCAACTTTGGCAATATTTAATTATAAACTGCCATTCTATGATACGTAAACATAGTTAGCACCTCTGACACCGTTCGATTACAGCCTTTGTGGCACCAATGAGCCGACACAGAACCGATGGGGCCGACCGTCAACTAGCTAGGCTTGAGCTGCAAGTTTACTTTCCCGTGGCACCCGGCCCCGACCCGGCACTGCACCGGCGGGACACCCCAACATCATCCTGTTGGAAAGAAAGTTTTCGGTCGTTTTACCTGTTTTCGGCGTGGCGCCGTGTTTCAAAATTTCAAACACGCTCTCGCCCACAAACTTGGCCCGAGGTTTTGGCCCGAGCTGGACAGCGGATGGGGCCCATTAATGGTTGCGCTGGGTGGGACCATCGCCACCGAGTCTGCAGCCGGGAAGTGCAAAGTTGCCAAAGTGCTAATAGAATGAGAATTAGTGAAAAGTTGGCAAATTGCCGGCAGTGATGCGATTAATGGAGATATTTTCTGCCCGAAAGTCGCCCGCAGACGAGCGGCAGCGGCAGCAGCAGTAGTAGTAGTAGCAGTACTTCCGCTTCAGATTAATGAACACACATGTTCGGCTGGTCGGGCGGGAAAGAAAGATCCCCGAAAACTTACTGTGGCACCTCCGTGGTGTGTTAGTTTATGTCAAGCGACACGCGCGTACGCATTGCCCCGTGCTCGTGGCTGCCGGTGGGAAGTTTGGAAAAAGTTTTTCTCCAGCGAGCCACACAAACACTCACCGTCAGTTTCGCCACAACCATCCATCCATCCGAGGGGATTCGATGCGATGGGAGTCCAAAAAGTCATTCGTTAGGTTCGTTGCCACTGACGCTGGAGCTGCTACGCCTTACCAGGCGCCTCCATCGTGTGAGAGCGACCAGGCGCCTCCATCGTGTGCCCAGCGCCCGGCGTCAGGCCGGTGAGTCAAATGGTAGATTATTTCATAACTTTTCCTTACTTTCACCGCCAGCCACCTTTGCGTACGGGGATGTACGGGGTGTTTGGGTGGCAAATTGTGGTGGCCATTTGAATGGCGGGTGAAGACAGCTACGTGTTCTTCTTTCTGTTCGCGAGCTTCCGATTCACCTCCCTCACTTGGGTGCCTTGGGTTTTTGGTCTTTTACTTTTTGGATTTCATCGAGCGTGATGTGGCCCAACCATTCACGCCACGCAACCACCAACCGCCAGTGGTGGACGTGATTTTACTGCTAATGAAGTCACCGGAAATTCGGTAACGGTAATGAAATACGAAAATGCAACAGGATTACTTCCGGTGGCGGCGACGGCGGCGTGTAGCGCACGGCGTATGCGCTCGCCACCGCACGATTATTGGCCGGCGGAGAGTGGGCAGCTCTCCTGGGTTCTTCATTTTGTGTTTGTGCTTTCTTTTAACAAGCACGAAATGTGCACCGCAACGCACCGGAAGGATCCCGTTTCTTTGTGGTGTTCTGCAGCTAGGACAGAAGATGGTGTGTACCGGTACTGGTGTGTGCTCCGCAGTACACCAACTAATTCCGAGGTTGATGAGGGTAATTCCATTAAGGATTAACAACGATTTCTTGGAAGCGGAGCGTCACTGAATTTTGCAATTCATTTGGCTTCCTTCCGATGCTTTACGTGCGTCGTGTTTTTTTTTTGTTACCTCTACCGATGAATTATCAGAATAGCCAATGTGGTGATAATAATTTTTAATGCGCCCCACAAGCTGCACTAAGCGAACATTGACGCGAAGTGCGCATTAAGATAGCCGAGGAGACCGAGGTGCGATAAGTCCGTGATAAGGCGATTTGGGGACCAGTGTTCGTTTAATCCGTCCATTAGGATACAGTAGCAATATTGTTTTCCTTTCAGTGTTGCAAGTAAACAGTGCCGAAACGAGATGAACCCGTGTTGGTAAATATCGCATGAAGTTGTGTAAAAACTTTTAAAATAGTATATGATTTAACAAATGTGATTTAAAAGCTGTGTTTTGTTGTAACAATTGCAGTTCAATCGTTTCGATTTGCTCCAACTTTCAGAAACTGTAAGGTTGTTCAATTAATCCAATCGTTTCTCTGTGAAATGGTTTTATGATTTCTATGGAAAAAGTGGCCTCAATCGTAAAGTAAAAAGAACTTCTTAAGCATTCGCATCATTTGATTAGTCAAATTGATAGTCTTCCCGAGTGAACATGGCGGCCTTAATTTGCAACTTTCCAACCAGTGACAATCAACAGATCGATAAATAGTGCTCCATTGTCTTACCATTAAAGTTGATTTCAGAAATCGATATTAAATCTTCGTTTATCGCCGTTTGCTCGAGGGCAATTACGGTCAGCGGACCGCAACATAAAAAAGGCAGTTTGAAAAATGGACCCCGATTTTCGATGTGGAATCTCAGCACCGCCAGCTATCTTTCAAACTTCTTGAAGTCCTGAAACCTAGCCCAACTGAAGACGGGCCGGGAAGACGAATATGAACTTCAGGGAAAATTAACTGCAACTCGGGAAGCTCTCTATTGGCACACCTCTTCCCGGCGGAAGATGGTTATTTGCTCCCTTCGGCCGGATGCGATGGACGGATGGGTAAGATTCAATGGTTCCGGGACACGGAGAGCAGTTCCGCGGGTGGCACGCGGTACTAGCTTTGTGTCGGGCGAATGGATGTGCTTCTGGCAGCGCAGCATTGATTTACGGGCACCGCAAGACGTATTTCATGCTTTAATTTATTTATGACCCTCTAGCTATCGGACCGTTTGACCCTTCACGCGCCCTTCGCCGGGCCAGCGGGACGATGGGTAGATCAGAAATTTATCAACCATAACCGACGCTGCTGCCCAACGAAAGTGTGGTGGTCCCTTCTCAAAACTGGCTACAATTTATGGGGATGAAGCGGCGTTCGAGTGTCCCGGAGCCGCTGCCTTTCATCTTCACGTGTTACGCCGTATTATGATAACGCCCGTAACATCGTCATCATCGTAGAGTCAATCCGGGCCAGATTGCCTGCTCACGAAACCTGTCGTCAGCAAAACGCGCTCTGCTTTCGGTGGACCCGCAGATAATCTTCAATGATACACACCGTTCCCGGCCACCACCGTGACGATAAAGAAAATCAATTCGCCCATTAACACTCCATTATTGGCACAAGTGTCCTGGTGAAGCTCGCCCGGCGAGGGATGGCAAACGGGCGTACCTACGGCTTATTATTGGCACTGAGCGTTGGCCGATACCCTCATTTTTCTCATCGGTGATGGGGCGCCAACCGATTTCTGGAAGGGATTTTTTCTCATCCTCTCACCAAACAGATTTCCTTCCCCAGCCCCAGAAAGGGCTGGTTTTCTTCAATCTGCGAAGCTCCTGAGACAGCAACGGGTAATTTAGCACAGACCCCGCCCTGTTGAGGTTCGCAGCGCCTCACTGCCGTTAGGCTGGGTGATGGAAACCTTCGTCTATTGCTTACGGTACCTATTCCGGTGTCGTTTGATTTTATTGCGGCAAGCAATCGTCAAGATTTTCTCCACAGCAACGCCACCACCTCTATGGAAACACCGATCGGAATATTCTTACGGTCGCCCACCAAAAGAAGCTGACGACGAAGCATCAAATAGGCCCAGAAGGAAAAAAGGGCTCCCGTAGACGGACTGCTGCGTTGTGTCGAGCCGCGGATTGCCGCGAGGCGCGTGAAAAGTGAGCCCGAAATTATTTGATTTGATATATTTGCAGATAAAATAAGCGCCGAAGATTGTCTGGAAAAGATTTCCCTCCCCCCAAGGACCAGCGCCGGGGCGGATTGACCTATTTTCCGGGTGGGCCCGCGCTCGAACGAAAGGGAAAACAAAATGTTTATATCGGTGCCGTATCGAACGGTATCGTTGAGGTCGTGGGGATTCGTCTATTTATTGTCGCCAACACGGCGTGGAACTGAGCACCCAGGCCGTTACGATAGGCCCGGGGCCGAACGAAAGCAGGCCTCCGGAAGCTTTTGATTTGGGCTGTAGGGCGTCCGTCTTTAAGAACTCGACGTCCCAATAGTTTGATTCGGTTTGCGGGTGCAACCCAAACAGCGGGCCGGGTTCGATCAATAAGACGTTATGGGATTTTCTTTTGCTTCTATTTTGTTCTACTTTTCGGCCACAATCTGTCCGACCCGATTTGTTGTTCGATATGCAAAATATTTGGAGTATTTTCTCAGACACATTTTCAAAGCACAACTTTCAAGCAAAACATTCTCTGTTTGTTTGAAGCATTTGTTTCAATGCATATCAAAATAATAGCGTTGTTTCGCGCTCGTTGTTTTTGGCAATAATCAGTTCCCTTTGCTAATACTGCTTTGTTAGTATTCACATTGAACTCGTAATTTGAGAAAAATGCTTCTGGCTGCACAAAAACTTGATGTTAGTATTTAGTAGTTTTCGTTGCACTCTAAATGCTCTTTTCAGTCCTCAGTACTTTTCAATAAAATCGAATCGATGCAGTTAAGATCAAACCATCCTTTTTTAAAGCTACATTCCGGTTACTACCGGTAGATACTTCAAAGAAATGCATTTGGCTTCTACTTCGCTTCTGCTTGTTGAACAGCCGCGATGTTCATCAAAATGTACATGAAACGAAACGTAAACGATGTAGTGCAACTAATAATACTTCTAGATTATGGTTGCAGAACTCATAAAGTCATATTTTATCACTTGTGTACTTTCTTGTAGTTTCCCAAAGTGAGACAACTTAAATGACTTCCAGTTACTCCTAGTGTTCGAACGAACTGTACTGCAGCACTGCTATAAAGGCGAATCGTTCGGGAAAAAACGGGTTTTATATGCGTTCATAAGAGTATCGTAAGCTGTAAACAGCGAACGCTGCGCGACCAAAATCCCCAAGACAATCCCGCGTGGCTTCGGTATTTTGATTCAATCGATCCTAGGAAAGCAGGGAAATAAGCCGTTACCGAGGCACCAAGCGCAGGCCATTGGAAGGAAACGAGGCGAAACCGGGAGCAAGGATAATGCCGGAAGTGCCGGAACAGAAGATGAAAACAAGCGCCACCAAATACCCCCACGTGAGGGCACACGTATGACGAAGGTTTTCGACTGACAGCGGAGGCTCCTTTTGCCAGGCAAGGTTGATGCTTTTATGCGTGGTTAAGCTTCGTCTGTCCGCGGACGCTGTTCGTTCATCCTCTGGTCGGATTCCTGCACTCCCGTGCCGCGGAGCCCATCATAGCGTCAATATCTTGGATGATGAACGCTAATACTGTTGATTTTTCCTTCAACCATCTTTCGATTAAATCGTCCGGAGCGCTGTGTTGAGGAATCGAGCGCCATCGTTGGCCTACATTCTGCGACTGTTCGCTGCGACAGCGCCGATAGCCGATTGCAATCAGCAATGACGGGACACGTCGTTGGCCTTGAAACTGGGTGCTAAATCGAATGGTTAAGGCACAAACGCGAGTTGAATCAGCTTCTTGATTTGATTTTTCATTGATTTTCCGAGCACCGGATCTTAAGTATGCAACAGAAAAGCATTATCCTTCGACTCCCGGTTCCCAACGTCCGGACAGCGGAGTTGCTGCGCCTTTGCTTTTATCGTGCACCGGAAGTATCTCGCGCACTGGTCACGTGCTGCGAAGTTCGAGGTCCGTGTCTGGTTTTAGCATAAAACAGATAAAATAGCCATTTCGGCCCCAGCCGGCCCGGCCCGGGTAGCGGTGTGCTAGGTGTCCATATCGAAACATTAATTTTCACCAGGGCAGAACGCTTTCCCACCGAAGGAAGCGAAAAGTTTCCACCTAAGCCCGCCAAAGCCCCGTTTTATCTGCAATTCTATCATAATTCGAGCCGTCGCTGGGGCAAAACTTTCGCATAACAAATCAAGAGCATCAGCAGAATGGCCCCACCGTCTCGACGGCTTCGTCGCACTGGCTGGCCGGCTGACGGGCGAGAAACCTGGCCTGGCCTGGCTTAGCCGGGAACGATTACTTCGAAACAAACCTGACATTTATCAGCACCATCTGTTATCATCCCTTTCGTGTCAATTCAACTTTCTGCTAAATAAAACTTTATCCCTCATCCCTCCGAGCCACGGTGGCTGGGCCAAGGGTCGAGTGACAAAGGAAAAGGTCCCGTCTTGGTGTGCGGGCAGGTTTCCCGGGGCTATACGTTGACTATGGGCGGAATGGATCTTGAACGAATAAGTTCCCTGTTCTTCGGGCTGATGCTCTGAGATTTCTGAGTCTTTCTCTTCTTCGTTTTACGCCACTCAAAGTTTGTTGTTTTTTTTCGGTTGTCGGCATTTTGTTCTTCTCTTGGTCTCGCTGGCTGCGCTTCGCAGCGCACGTCACCAGGTTCCGTGTGGAGGAATTGATCTACGAGCACGTGGCAAGTTATTATCCCTCGCACCGGTAACCCTTCCGATAACCGTCGGACAGAGCGGCCCGTTATTACTTTTTCCTTCCCCAGCCGGCCGGTCGGCCGGAAGAAATCGGTGCCAACGGCGTGGACGGGCACGAGGACGACGATACGATAGACGAGATTTTCAGTGTTGCCTGCCTTTTCCGGGAAAAAAGAATCTCCTGCCGAGCAACAGCAATCGGTCCCGGTACCTGGCGCCCGTGCCGGAGCCATTTATCTTCCTAGCCCATGGGCCACGGTTCGCTGATGCTTTCATCAGGATATTAACAGGAGAAAGGGGTCTGTGAATCAGCGTTGCTCCCCCCCGGGTGTAGTCAGGCCACGGGTAGCCAGCAGATGCCGGAAAGTCGAGCCTCAACCCCGATTGGGAAGACCTGGCAGTCGGAGCGGTAATGATTTGCAAATACCCAGGTTTTTTCGGTCTACTAGCGATCCTAGTGCCTGCTGTTGCTGATGAGTTTCGTCATGAACTTCGGCCACCTCGGGCCGGTTCGGAGAAAGTCTTGGATTAACTACAATCAAGCCCATGACACAGGTTTTTGGGGGCTTCGTTGGAATTAGCCCAACCTACGGCCGAATAATAGAGCCCCAAAAAGGTGACCCGTCCGGGGCTGGTAGTGCCCGGGGTTGCTAACTGGGCGAGTCCGGAAGCCGAAGCATTTCGGGAGTATGGGAGCTTGCCCTAGGGCAGTGTGGTGCTGTTGTGAAAAATGGCAAACATTCCTCCCCAGGGCGCTGTGAATGATCCCTAGGGCTTACAGCTTGGTGTGGCCGGGTAGCGACCCAGTAAGTTTGCCGAAACTAAAGAAGAGACGATGCTACACGATGCCTTATCACTTTTAATCATCTCTTGCCCGGAGTTCCTCTGGCACAAGTGTTTTTGTCCCAATTTTCCCGCTATGTGTTATGATCAAATTGATGATCATGACACCTTCTTCTGGGACACGCGCCATACGGGCGTACGGGTCGTGTTTCAAATTATGATCTTCGGGCCACATATTTTTCAACTCAGCTTGCGTTCCCTGTTCTCGCTCTCTCTCTCTCTCTCGCTCTCTTTCACTGCTTCTTGTGCACGGTTGGCGTAAAACAATCCATTAGGGACGGACAGGCACCGGAGAGCGAAAATTATCATAATAAAAATGGACTAACAAAATCGTTTCGGGCTGACGAAGGGATTTTTGTACAATAAGGGCTTCATGCTGTTTTACCCCTCTCGACAGCATTGGGATCATTCCTGACATGCTAAAGGGTTGTCCAAGGCTGAGGGACAGAAAAAGGAACCCGAACCCGGGGCAGAACCCCCTACGACACTCGGGACTGAAAAATACTGGACGATCAAACGAGGGGCGACCACGTTTTGAAGTGGTCAACATTAAAAAAGAATATGGGATTTAATCTCCTCACAAACAGAACGTGACAATCTGGGGTGGTGACGTTGTAATAAACAGCTAACGGACCCTGCTATCAGTTAGGTAACTAAAAAACAGAGGAAACATTTTGTTCCTCAAAACCCTATAGAAAGTGAAACTAGTTTTTTATTCACAACTCCGGTGGATGGATAGTTCATTGAATTGCTGGTTTCCGTTCGCACTTGTGATGAATTTTAATATGTTGCAAGTATTTATTTATTATTATTAAAATGCTAAGCTTAAACCCTTTGAGTTGATGAACCAATTCCAATAAATTCCAATTTCCATTTTTCATTTTCATCGATTTTCCAATAAAATTAACATGTTCATGTTTTCTTCGTCAGAGAAGAAAAATTCTGGGATTTTCAGGCATGAGTGCTTTGGGATCTTTCAACTAGCAATTGATAATTTTCATGTTCTTTAAGTTTCCCTTAAGGATGATACTTTATTCTGTTTAAGTTATACAACCGACCCGCTATTCAAACGGAAAGGATTCCTAACATCCGACTAAGCTACTCGAAACTAAACTATGGCCAGTCATAGTCATTGTAAAGCGAAATTATTTCAAGTATTGCTCTAAATGAAGGTTGCCTTAGAAAAATAGTGTTTTGCTCTGCAATGCATATAATGATCTATTAATGGATTTTTGCCCAACGTTTCACCAATCCTGCTGCAGCCGTGAATTACGTCATGTTTGTGAAACGTGCTGTGTACGCCCAACGGTAACCGGCTCAATCGATACCCCATAACGATGCCCTTTTTACCTCATCAGCACTCCATTAAGGGCCTTCATCGGAACACCGTTTTTTCCACCAAGCAAACTCCATTATATCTGCCGGCTTTTGACTGGGGCGCACAAAAAAACAACACTCGAGCCCACCCACACACGGCCCACACAAGGATTTCAGACCCCGGCGATAATTTGCCACACAGCCTCCTGCTGGCCCCGCCGGCACGGAACCCTTTAATTGGACCCGTAATAGTTTGCTTATAAATTTTATCACATAACCAATCAGCCCACCGGACGGCGGGTTGTACCGCACGGGCGGCCATCCTTTCCGGCCCTGGTGGACTGGAAAATGGTGCCGGATTTTTAGCTCAGATAGCGCCAAGGGAAGGGACGAGCAAAGGAAAAAAAACGGCTCAAACAAACACCGGCACGGGCAGCGCTGGCGAAAAATCTACCGAAATGTATTTCCAAGAAATTGATAAGGGCTCACCCTTCAGATGTTTCCGAAACGAGGGTCAGCAGGGTTCGAAAGGTTTACTGCTTTAGCGAATTGTTACAGCACTGCGTCCCTTTCCGTTGCTGCCGCCCAACTCACCGATTCCCACACCGATTGGCCGTCTTCATTCGCACGTTTGATGACTTTTGTGGGGTCAAACTGGCCGAGAACGTTAAAGTTAGAGCCGGGGGCTAACTTTAGTGTCCCTCCCCATTTTTCCGCCCCTTGAATCTCGTAGTGTTCTAAGCCACCGCCGGCAGGTCTTGTGACGTGGAGCCACCTTTGCGGAACCCAGACTCTGACACGGGCCGCTGGATTAAGCGTGAGTTGGCAAGAGATGAAAGTTTTAAATACGGCCCAGTATTCTCGACACACATCAGCAGCACCGGTCCACGAGTCCACGTCGGGGGAAAGTGAGACGATTTATGTCGTCCTGGGCGAAAGGGGCCCCCAGTGCCGAGGCGAATGGGAAGCCGTTCGCGTAACGCGTAACGGGTACTCGGGCGGAGGAAAGGACTACATAAACGCGGTGTGCTTTAACAACCGAAAGGACAGTTTTATTTCCATTTGGGTGTTGGCTTTTTCTGTTTTTTTCTGCTTTTCATGCATGTCCCCGTGCTTCTTTATTGGGTGGCCTTCGCCAGCCTTCGACGGAATGGAAAATGAGTCTCGAGGATAAATTTGTGTTTTATGTGAGGCCCCCCTGGGAGCGGCCGCCCCTTCCCAACTCCACACGAAACCCCGGGCACCGAAAGAGCGTAAATCAATCCCGTCGATCCACGTGCGTGCGTTTCTGTGTGTCTGGTTTCATGTGTTTCCAATCTCGACGCCCGGTTGATGGTCCGATGATGGGATTTCGGTGAAAAGTCCATTTCCATGTCGCCTGAACACGAAACACGTCCGCACATCGATTTGGTTGGGTTGGTTCTGCTGCTTCTGCTCTTTTTTGGCCATCTTTTATTTTTAAGTGTGTTAGTCGTCTCTTTCGTCCCGTTTCGTCTGTTTCCCTTTCGTTTCTTTAAATTCACTTTGACATGTTCCAAAAGCTGGCATTTTCTTTTTAAAAGCTACAGTTTTATAGGGATGGTGATTCATTAAGGCTTTTCCGAGATCACAGGAATGCTGCACGCTGTTTTTGCTGGAAGCCTTTCCCGTATTGAGATTATTAAAATCGATAACGACTGAAAGAAAGGAATTGAGGAACGTCAGCGATTATACTCACTTTCGACATTTGGCGCTCGGGCAAAGTAGAGCGAGCCGTTTCGGGAGCAATTATGTTTAGAATTTATGCTTCGTCCCCATTTTGCCAACGATTCCATCAGAATCGCTCGCTGTACGATCGGAATTCGGTGATGGAAAATGTTTGAATAATTCACCACCTCGATTGCTCGATATTTCCAGTGGTTCCAGTCCGCGAGCGGGGAGTTTATGCTGTTTTCCTCGCCTCCCGCGAGAATTCCCGCAGCGTCGGCCACGGGGTAGAATGTTTTAATTTCCCAAACTGATTCCGATCGCACCCGGCCTCGTGTGGTCGGTCGCCGATGTTTGTGTGCGCGTCCAAATTGCCGGTGGAGAGCGCAATTGGAATGAAAATTTTATTACACTCATTCTGCTGCATTAATGCAGTGAACGGGCTTCATAATGGCCGTGCGTGGGGCCATCGATTTATGTGCGCGCCGCATGACGTATGCTGCTTGATTGAATTGTTGACGCCAAGCAACGCGCATTGTGAAGCAAAATATCAAACAGAACTATTGCGACACCTCTCAGCGGGACCGTAACGCTTATGCTATTCATGATTCTTTTTTGTTTCCGTGCTGACCCTGTAATATCCGGCACCCAGCACAGCGGCCATCATGTAAGTGGCGGTGGGCCGGGCAGCTTATTAATTCACAATGCGCATTGATTTGCAGCGGATTTTAGTCCGGATTGATGCTCACGCAGTGACACCTAGGCATAATGTGATGTTTTGCTCACCACAAAAAATCGATAGCTTATTTCGATGCACTGCCAAAGGCTCGCCGGGATTCGCGCGGGTATGTGTGCCGACGAAGTGGATAAAATTATCATCATTATTGTTATGGCCCTTTGTCCACCGGGTCTCGCGCGCCCCACCGAGCGAGTGGGACTCGAATTTATGTATTTATTGAATGGAAATGAGCTCATCCATCTGTGAGGTGATTTCGTTGGAAATTGAAAAAAAGGAAGAAACATGCTCACCTCTTCCGAAGAGTGCAGCACATGATCGGCATCATGGTCATCATCAGCATGATTCTGTGTTTGACGGTGGGAAGAGCAAAGAGCCCGATTTCCGCCCACTGCGGGACTGCATTTTCCGCACTTTCGCAAGGTGACGAAAGGTGTGACCCCGTCCTAGAGCGGGGCCCGAAGGGCTTGAAGAAATGTCAGCCCAGTGGGAGAGCTGGGGGGGGGTACATTCTTGCCCCGTGGCAGCTGCGACAAATTCGATGAATAAATTAAAATCAGCCAATCGTTGATTGATTTTGAGGCCGTGGTGTGGTAAAATGTTGCTTGCACGTGCCGGATTCCCGGTGTGCGGATCGTGCAAAGCGAGTTGCTGTCGTGCATTGTTTTCCTTTTTTTACCGTTTCATTTGGGTTGTAATTTATTTTTGCATAACCTTGTTTTACCTTACTCGAGGCAGCGACACATGGCTCCGGGCAGCAACAGAATCGCAACATAGTCGTATTTTCGGGTGTTTCGTACATTTGCTTTTGACACCAACTAGCTGTTGGGTTAAAATGTTTATGGGGCTGTTAATTTCAATTTCAAACTAAACTAACGTATTAAGGATAAAGGGGTTTATTGTGTATAGCAAGAAACAAAATCAACTTTCATTTATGCTCGTATCCTAGAAAGATGCATTCTGATAACGAAACCTCATTGAAAAGTAGGAATAGTAGTAGTAATATATATTTCCAGACCAATGTCCCTTGTGTATTGCATTTATTTATTTATTAGAACGGACAGAGTTGTTTCAACCACCAACTCAAAGTTTTGCCCTCAAGTTGATACGCTGTGAGAGTTCGAACTGACATCTTTTCCATAGAAACCGTTGAATTGGTGCAACGCAGACAGATGATATACAGGACGAACCAACATAGCAAGCCTTGCTATTATCAGTTCGATTCATCGATTCAAACGGGGCAATTCTATCAAAGGTTTAGGCACCGATAAAACCCTGCGATCCTATACGTACTGCAATCAGTTTTCCAATTGCCTTACTCAATTCAATGGCAATTTGTTGATTTCGTATAAACCTATCACACAATGGCACCAGAACGATGGTGCCTCCTAATGGCAATGTGGAGATAATCTTTCAATAATGTATCAATTGGCCACATCAACACAGACGATAGCACCAAGAAGGCACCCAGCAATGGCTTCCCGTGTATCTTTTCTTCTTCTTTCGGCCGTGGGACTAATCGACTCGCACGAGTCGAGCCCCACAGCACCCAACACACATCGAATGACAGGTCCGTGAAGATGTTTTCGTTACCGCGCGCGTCTGCTGGCCACGCCTGATGGTGTCAACTGTGCCAATATTGATTTTATGGTAATTGAATTTGTACGTCATCACCTTCATTAACCTGGCATTGACGAGGACCTCGTCGGCGCGGGACGAGGAAACGCATGGGGCGGTCCGCTTCAGCAGCACCTAGACGCCCGCTCTGCTGATCATGTAATCGATTAATCGACGGGCGAAACAGCTTACCGTTATTATCTCTACCATCCGCAGCCTAGCGCGGCGCAGTGGGCCACTCCAGTCACGATTTACTGCACGAAAAGGACGTGCCGTTCTTAAAGCCCACCGATCCGTTGAAGGGTGGCATGGAGATGCTCCGTCGATACGCGTCGAGTGGCTGCTGCTGCTGCTGATGATGATGGAGCTCTGCTCCGCTTATCCTTGCATTATGTAAAGCGATCGTTAGACCGCCGAAACGCGAGCGGAAAGAAAACGGAAGAAACAAGAAGGACCGAGTGGACCTGAAGAAACGCAACGAGCGTTTTCGAGTCAATTTTCCTCTCAATTGGGCTCCGCGAGGGGCGTCATCCCCTTGATTGATTTGGAGACTTTGTGGAAAACTTCAAGAGCCATTTCGGAGCTCGAGAACTTTCCTGTGGGAAGAAAGGTAGAAGGCCGCGTGGCGCCATTTTTTGATTTAACGGGAATGATCGTCGACTAGGATTGCCACAGAGATTCATCAAACATTTGTTTGCCACTTTCCAACACTCGTTGTGTGTATTTGCAGAGTTTGTATGAGTTGGCGATATCTTGAATCGAATTAGCGCCCTGGTGGAAGTTTTGTTGAGTTATGCAAACAGTCGGAAGCTATTTTTAACCAGCCTACAATGCCAATGAGAGGTCAATTTAATATCCAAATCGAGGCAAACATTTGAGCAGCCCATAATTGGCACAGTCTGACGGCATCGAATCCGGTTCCCGGTTTAGTTCATAATCGAGTTTATGTTCCTCAATAATCACGCTCCAGAATGTTGCGAGTGTTGTGGTTTCCACCGTTCCCTTCCCTCGGTGCCTGCCCGATTCTGATTATCAAACAAATAAATCGAAGTTTATTAGATTATTTGCTTCCCACGCTTCCGCCCACGCCCCGGCACACGGTTCCGGGGGGCGCTTGGCATCGGAAGAAAGCAAAAGCACGGGAGGGATTTCCTCCAATCTTTCCAATCAACTATCGATTAGAGGTCGGGCCAATGGGCCAGCGAACGCTGCCATCCGAAAAAAGGCCCCACACACAAACACACACGTAGAAAATTGATTTTCAAAAGTCCGTTAAATTGAACTTCCTTTCCCGGTGCGAACGTACGCAGAGCCGTCGCCTTGTCCGAGGTCCACCGAGAGTCCTTGCGGAAATGAAGCGACAAGCGATGGCTGGGTGGTAGAAATTGGAAATATTAAAACCCGTCACTCATCCCGATAAATGGGATCATGTTGACGGTCCCATTGCTGGCCAACCGGCCGGCCGGCTCTTCTTGTCTTTGCGTTTTATTTGAGTAATAATCCTTCACCAGAGTGGTGGCTGAGTTTTGTGGTGCCCGGTGGCCCGGCAGGGCGGGGTCGGGATGGGCTTCACCGATTTATCATCTCCATTTATCGAGCCACAGGAACATTACTTTTCCCGTTTTCCCCAGCAACAAAATGATGGATCGTGTCGCGATGTCCGTAGCGCCCAGCATCACGACGACGGCGGCGCCCACCGCTGTCGCGCGAAGACACGTGCACAACCGCCAGGCCAAGGATGCTGCCGTGCAAGGATCTGTTCGCCATTTTAAAGCACAACCGGCACCAGTTCAGTTCGCGTCCGCTGCGTCCCTGGTACGCTTTAAGAGGGGCGATCGATTTCGCTCGACGGCGCGTTGGCGGTGCGCGAAATGAAACGAAAACAATGGAAATCAACAACAGAAAGCGAGCGGTTTGGCCAAATCGAAAAATAACATTCGATCATCGCGACGACGGTGACACTCCTTCGGCAGACATACTTCCGGTGGAAGACGGGCCGGAAAATGGGGCCCGAAAGAAAGAACAATATCATATCTCCGGGGCATAACCGGGCACGGGACGCCCTGGACCTGACCGCGATGGCGGTCTTGTTCTGCGGTCTACCGAGTGAAGGACGCGAATCGGGCACGGAAAAAAAGAGGGAACCAATTTGGAACGAACCACGCGCCAGTTTGTGTACGTCCCGTGTCCTTGTCTGCGCCGGTGACCGGCTTCGTGGTACTCTTTTGGTGAGGAGTCTCATTCACCGGAATCTCTATCATTTGAGTACCATGAAGACGGGACCGGGAGAGCTTCAGCATAAGACGACGACGAAGACGGACTTAAGGCTCCAGGAAACAGGGAACCACCAGTGCGTGCCAGCGTCTGGATCGCCATCAGCATCGTGAGCATCATCGTCGGACCGGGTAGCGTTTAAACGGTTCACCTAGTTTCCTGTCCGGCCGCTCACCACGAACCGACCACAGCAAACGGAATAATAATGCGCCGCTCTTCAAGGCGCCCCGAAGCCGGAAGGACTGGCCAAGTGTTGCGGAAAAGTTTTCAATTAGTTCGCAAGCCTAATTCGATGCGCGATGGTTGACGTGGCCGCTGTACGGCCATTGGCCATCGGCCGTGAACGGAGGGAGTAAATCGAATCAATTAAGTTAATATTTGTGAGCGCAGTGAGCAGGGCTTTGCCCTGGGGCTGCGTGGTGTCCTTCAGGTCAGCCCACTCGTGATGGCTAGCTGAATTAGATTCTGGGATTTCGATTAAGTTTACACGCGGATTGGATTTATATTTCCTAGTGGCTTCTCCCGTGTTTCTTTCAGTTCAGGCATAAGTGGGCCACTGCTAGCGCTAAAAATTCAAACGTCCAAATACTTTCCTTCCAAGTTCCAAAGACCTGCGCCTATAAAAACTGACAAACTGACAGTTAATTACTGTGTACTGTGTTAATCATCGATCGAGTGTTTATTAAAGTGATAGTGTAAAGCAAAAGTCTACCAAAGTACGGCCCATGCGCCCATACACAATTTAAAATTTAGATTGAAAGTTACTTATCTCTCCGATATTCTGACCTGACCGTATTTCACTTGTATGAGCATGCAGAAAAAGCAGTTTTTCTTGCATACATTTTAATTTGCTTCACTCAAGGTACAGCAATATTGTAGCAACTTCGAGTGGCAATCCAAGCGCGAAGCACAGCCCGATGGACTCCTTCGAGTCCTTCCGAAGCTCGCCGCCACCATTCAATAGACATTAGACCGCTGCCTCGTCAGCCGGCAAAGGGCAAAGGGGCAGTTGGCGGCGGTTAATTATTCATCCTGCCAGTAATCGCTCGCACAGGACCAGACCGGTGGTCCTGGTCCTGGTGGACTCCGTCAGTTGCTCCTGTAAATGCCACCGGGCAGAAAAGGGGTCACCAGTACATATTAGCCCCGTGGTGGGTCCCGTACATTCTCCGTGGGGTTCTCTATAGGTACTTAACTCACCACCACCACGTACGGCGAGAGAGCCACTGCAAGGCTCAGAAGGGTGTGTGCTTGTGTGCGTGAGTAGGTTGGTTGAATAAGAAACGGAAAAATGAGTTCGTAAAAAGCCTTACGCGGAAAGTGAAGTGAAAAAGCCATAAGAAGACAATTTACTTGACGGGTGTAATTAGCGAGTGTAATTAATGTTTTCAGCGTTCGAGAAAGAGTTCACGGGACGCGTAGGAGCGGTGGGAGCCAAGAAAACATAATTGATGTTATCATCAGGCCAGTGTTTGTGAGAGAGAAAGAGAGAGAGAGACTTCCGTTCGGCGTTCTCCGTACGCTGCACACGCATTCGACTCTCGAGAACGTAAACGTGCTATCGACGTTATTACGAGGAGTTTCGCTGAAAACCTTGGCCGTCGCAAATGGATTGATATTCCTCATAACACCGTTGGCAACGGGCGCCAAGGACAGGTGGGACCGAACGGGGACAGGCGGGACCGAAGGCACCGCTGGAATGTCAGCCAGTATTCGTACTCACCGACTGTGAAGTGAAGCCCGACCACTAGACGTAGTGCACCGTATGCACCTTCTGCTACCGGACTAACTCGCACCGCTTCTCGACCGCTTGGCATTTTAATGTCAAGTCAATCTTCTCTCTCTCTGTGGCTACGGAGCGAGGTGGGCCCCCGACCTGTTGGGGCTCTAGCAACATGTTGGGAAGCTTGTGCGGTTACTTTGAAGCAGAAATTACAGTGGCTCGCGTGTATGTGGGGTGCAGCCAAGCGAAAGGCCTCATCGTTGGGGAACCAGTCTTCCGAGACTGTACGGGTTGGCAAACCGGACCGACGTGTAGGCCGGCCGGCTAGATTTTGCAGTACCGAAAGAAGGTTTATCTTCGGCAGCAATCCGGCCAACCAATGGGTGACCGTTTTAAGAAGTACACTTCCACTAGAACAGTCTAACCCAGGCGGTCCCCGGAGCTTGGGCGTGTCCTGGTATTTCTGACTGATAACTAACGTGATTAATGTGATTACGTGTTCCGGGCATTGTTGATGCCCTAAGCTATGACAGCACATGCCAACAATTAGCCGGTTCCGTACGGCCGTGCGAACTGCCCGACGATGTCCGTACCGGTACCGGCCCCGTATCGCATCCGTAGCAATGATCCCCGGGCCGACGAGCGGCTGTTGACAACCGACAGTGGCGCGTCTGTTGTGTCCAGTAGCCCAGTTTCTGAGCGAACCGATTTATCTTCCCTTCTGGCTAGAGAACTAGCCATGGAACCGAACTGAACGTGCAGCACAAGAGCCCCGGAGGTGCTGGTTTGAAATTGGTTACAACGGCCGAAGCGCTGAGCTTGCGACCGGCCACCGGCGTTTGTCTGATTCTTCATGAGAGTGGTTTCTGTGGAGACCCGCATTCGGTGCCCGGGCGTAGCAACTCCGGCGGTTAAGCTGTAATCGACCCACAGCCCACATACTGTGCCAGGTGCACCCAGATTGCTGGTATCAATGGGCGTCTCGGATTGCTCGACGTACTGTGACACGTGGGGAACAATGGCTTAAAGGCACTGTTTGAAGAACACCGAGAGGCACTGAAGCCTGTAGGCTTTATTTAGCTGCAGATCTGGTTCCAGAATAAGCTGTTTGGTTCCAAACGGGGTGCTATGAGGGCGGCCTTAAACAAAGTCCTAGGTCGGTAGTTTGTTAACACCAAAGGTCCTGCTATCCGTAATTGATAATGGATTCTCACAACACTTTACTTTATACTCATTTTATTGGCATTATTATGCTGCTTGTGGAAAACGGCAACTCTTCTGTAAGCCGTTCTCTCTACCTTTCAACTCGCTTCCGGACACAGCCGAAGCAATGATTTGAAAGCGTCACTCATTGTGGATTTCAGTTATGCTGTAAAAGCGAGAAAAAAGGCTAAACAGAAGAACCTGTTACTAATCAATCAAGGCACTCCGAAACGCCGTAATTCCGCCGTCCTGATGTAGCATCGAGCAGCTGAATAGATTACGAGAAACGGGCTTAACATGGAAATCACCCAACCGATGGCCGAGCCAGAGGCCATTCCTTTTTCGTTCCCATTATTCTATACTAACACGGCATTCTTCTTTGTTTCGTTACAGGTAATGTTCCTGGCCCAGCACTCGGTGCAACCCTGGTGTTCGCAGAAAGGATTAACCGACTGCCACCTAGACAGGGTTCGTAGCATTTAATGGTTCTGACTGGTGAAGGAAAGGTTTCTCGACGTTGTTATGGAAATGTGGCAAACAGAGTGAACTGATCCCTACAAGCAATGGTTCTGCGCTTTGTTCCTTGACCTCAGATGATCCAACGAACGGTTTGATGGAAACACTCGTGCCATGTCGCTTCTGTGCCCTTTCTTCTCCCTGCACCTTAAAGCGCGTCGCTCGGCATTTAGTTTCATCCATTTAGTCCTATTTCAATGGCGCCTTTTCACCACCGTGGGCCACGACCGTTGAAAGTGGACGATGCTCGATGAAAATGCAAAGCAGAACGCAGGTTCGGTCAGGTTCGGTTCCCGCGCACTACCGGAGCGGTCCTGGCGGTCTCCGGCCCGCTCCGAACCGATCCTGGCACAATGTAGGATTGTTTTACTGTTTATTGTGGGTGCGCACGCTGTCTGCCGTGCTGCTCGCCTGAAAGCTTCAACTGTGCACGCCATGATACGGCAGATGATGACTGCGGTTACGGCCCATCGGTGTGCACTCACTCGCCCGGGTGCATTGATGCGAGTGACGGACGCAGACGCGAGTTTGATGCAATAGAAGTGGAATGGAGCACGCCTATCGGAGCGCAACAAACTAGCAAAATCTTGCACCGCGAGCTCCGCGGAGTGAAACGCTAACGGATTCGGATTGTGGGTTGTGTTTGACGTTTAGCGTTATGGATTATGCTGCAATCACTTTGTTTCGGGCAGCATTCGTCCGGCATCACTGCCGGACGAATGTGCATTCAGCGATTCAGGTTCGAATGCAACGTTGTTCGAACACATCGCTTAAAAGTATTTTTAGTTTTTGGTCACAGCATCTAAAATATTTTTTTTAATTCCTTCAATCTTTAATTGATTTTTTTGTTCTGTTGTTTATTTTTTGCCATAGCATTTTTGATTGATTGATTTCGTGATTGATTAAAGCACAACGAACCGGTTCATTTTTATACCAAAACCAGATTGCCTCAACTGATCGAATTTCTAATACAACATTCCGGTTCATATTAGTGTTTTAATATTACTCAATGCATTTCTTCGCATGACTTTATGTCGATACTTTTCTTTTTCAAGAAATTATGAAAATGACATAGGCATTCTGATACGGTCCCCAGCACCAGTTTATGTCGATCTAAATTATTCACTTTAAAAAATTTTCTTTACCGCTTCGCTGCCTTTTACACTGATTTACCTAAGTATTTTGGTTTATTATCGCCGGTTCGATGGTTGTGTTGAAATTCCACGCCAAGCATAGGGCGCTGAAGTCCGTAACGGTCACGTAGGAATCACCGGTCCACGAAGGATCGCTTTCAAAGCTCTGTGGTCCCCGGGCAATCCCAGAGGCCGAAACTCGATCGTGTGAAAAGTGTCGCTCCAAGAATAACATAAATGTGTCGCTGCGAACAAAATGTTGTAACATATTTTATCGCTGGTTGAGAGGTACACGTCACGCTGCATCAGGCACCGTGCCGGGGGCCGTGTTTGCAAAACTTTGCCGAAATCATTTAATGACGGAACATCACCGTCGACTTGTTGCACTTGCACACGGACTGGACTGGGCGACTCCTTCGAACATCAAACCCCTTAGCTGCTGGTCGGTCTCGGAGAGGTCTCGTGTGGGGGCTGAGAGTAGCCGCGTTTTGCGCTGCGGTCGATTTGCGTTAAGCGCTTGGTTCTCTCGTC
Source organism: Anopheles bellator (assembly GCF_943735745.2). Classification (NCBI taxonomy): domain Eukaryota; kingdom Metazoa; phylum Arthropoda; class Insecta; order Diptera; family Culicidae; genus Anopheles; species Anopheles bellator. Next base: position 22,096,652 of record NC_071286.1, read on the forward strand.
CCAGCAATTTAACAAAAAGAATATGGCCACCGTGGCACGTACGTTCACGGGCAGTTTTTGGTTTTTTTTTTCGCCTAAGCCACGGACAAGACACGACGATTGCGATGGTTGTCACCGTGTTTGAACGTTGTCGGTGCCAACTCTCGGCTCCCGGGGGATCGGTTGGCGCTATCGCAGAGAGTTGTCCTGCCGTGCCCTGAACCGTCACGTTTTCAACCGGCAACGTGCGTGTCCGTAATGCGCCCGAGGGACACGCCGGTTGCGCCCCGCGCTGGAGACACTGGAACCTGTTCGACAGCCCAGTTTGCACTTGTAAAATCCGGAAAAAGACACGGGAAAAAGGGGCAACAGCGTCAGCCGTTTAAACAACAAAAAAAAGCGGCGTCCACCACAATGGCAACTGTACTGCGAAATCAACTTCACTCCGCAAGATACACACAGAGTAATAGAGAGAGAGAGAGAGAGAGAGAGAGAGAGAAGCGCGTGCGAACGGAGTTTTAATGCCGCTGGCGGCGTGCCCGAGAACGAGGTGATTACGAGGCCGTCGGAAAGGAAGTTGATTTCAATTGGCGTCAAATGCCGCGAACGCGTCCGCCATTGCGACCGGAACCGGGCGTCGGCGGTGGGTGGGTGGGTGGTTCGGTCGGCTGACTGTTGACACTTTCTTCGAACCGGGAACCCGGATGGGTGGTCTGTAATTGAATTTCTTTCATTTCTTTCGCGCGGCGATAAGACCGCGCGAGCGTGAGAACCGCCTTAAACCGGAAGCACGTGCTCGGTTATAAAGTTGTCTTCCCCGGCGAGTCCCGCGGAGCGGGGTGGTGTCGGTGGGGGTGGTCGTCGGTGGGTCGGTTGACTAAGGAGCAAAATGTTTGGCATATTTGCCGATACGATCGAAGCGCGCGATAGAAAGAATTTGCGGAATGTCGTGCTGTTTTAAGGCAAATTATGTGATCACCACCGTTAACCGGTTGGAGTGTGTGTCGACGGGCCCGAAGTGAATTGTTTCATAAACTTTATAAACTTCTCATTGGCGCATTGGCGTTTCCCATAAAACGGATGGGTGGAGGAAATTTTGCCGTCGAAATTAATGCGACTATACGCATAACTCGTGCGCTATGACTTCCGGCGACTTCGTGGTCCGCTCCACGTTCGTCACGAGGGATAAATATATATTGTCGAATGCATAATAAACATTTTTTTGCATTCAACCAGTTTAATTCTAACCAGTTTCTTGGTTTTTCTCGCTTAAGGTTGACTCAAGTGTATGACAGATTTCGTTCTGTTCTATTTTCTGTCTTTCGTTCTTGTTTGCTTTATTTCAACGTTTCATTTGGAGCAGTGCTTAGTGTCATTGTTTTGAAAACATTTTTCTCTTTAACGGTAGAAGAACGGGCTGGGTCGTATTTATTAAAATTCATTAACTTTTCTTAACTTTACTTCACTTTACTTAACTTTACTTAAAGTATTGGGTGAATCGATTGATGTATTAATATTGTTGTTGTTTTCGGGTTTAAGTTGTTGTTTTGTCTTTAGTACCAGATTGCCGAGTTTGCATATTTTTATTGCCACTAGGTGATGTTCCGTTTCTTTTTGTGAATGATGCTGTTCCTGAAGCGTATATTGTTCCCGGCGTAGCTAGTGTATGTAGTTCAGTGATTTTTTCCTATATCCTTTTTTAGCTCCCTTTATAGTGAAACAGTAAAGGTGAGAGAATGAGAGGACACGGAAAGGAAAAGGGCACGGAGATTCTAAAGGACAATTCGATTCTCACGGGCAAAGTTAAAATTCTTAAATAGGCGATGTCGCGTGCCCCCAAGATTGTTGTGGAAACATTTCGTGGCAGGATTTTTTCCAAACAAGCCCCTCACAGAAGGGCTTCCATTTTAACGAAGGGACGCCATCGAATGAGTATCATATTCAGAAGATGTGGTTTCCTGTGACCTTTCACTCGCTCTCACTGACTCGGTGACCCTAATTTAATAATGCCCCTTCAAGGAGCACGTTTCGCGTCAACTACCAAGAATCGATCGATAACGGCAGTGGCTAGTAAAGAAAGACGTATGGACAAGTAGGAAAATCAACTGAGAAGTGGCGGGCGACCTACTTCGAAGGCGATAGAAATGAAGTGTTAATGAATAATTTTAATTCCACTTTTAACTGCTCGCGAATATCGGCACCGCAAACACAGCTCGCCTTCAAAGTGGATGAGCCCTGTCACTGTTGTTGTCACGACACGACACGCGGTGACCTTGTGCAAATTTCCCTACGTCACGCCGAGCTCCGTGGAGGTGCCGTTTGTTTTTTCGTTCCACCCAGCCGACGTTGCTCATTACCGTCGGCGTTTGTTCGATGGTCTCGTTCGATGGCACACCGCAACTCCAGCTGCCGGCAGCTCATCGGCATAACCTTTTCGCAGAAACGCGACTCCAGGTGCATCGCGCTGGTTGGCAAATTACTTTCAATTCATCTCATTTGCAAACCCCTCCCCATGGCCATCGACGTCGCGGCCGTAGTCGTTGAGCACCCAATCGAGCACGATGCAGTGGATCTTCGCCGATGGATGCATCTCGTTTGCATGCACTTTCCTCGGCAGTCGTCGGTCTACACACTCCACTTCCACGCTGCGTCGTATGCTACCTTGTCTGACTGACTGACTGGTGGATGCCAGTGCTTCAGTGCCGGTGGGGCCGGTGACAATAAGTGATATTACGTAGCACCCCAAGTTGCATCATAAGTCCCCGCGAAGTCCATCTTCGCCCGCACCGTGCGCTGTGCCTTCAATGTCACGCTCTACACGTGACAAGCTAGACACGGTGTCACGCTGGAGTGTCAGTGCAGGGCCATTACGCTGTGAGCTGCGACGGGCGATGTGAGTGTGCGATGCGCCTCCAGAGAGTGCCGGGGCCCTGGGCATAAACCCAAGCGGAACCAGCGTTGGACCGAGAGTGAATGAAATTGATATCACCTTAGCACACTCCACTACGTAGAACGGGGCGCCCGTTTGTGTGCGTTGGAGTGGCTGGGGAACTGACCAAAGCTTGCCCCTCGTTCCGGAGCAGCCGTGGGCCGTGTGACCTACTTGGGACTTGGGCGAGCCAAAAAAAAGGTCAACCAGTGGTACACCACTTAGGGCGGTTAGCAGCAGCAGCAGCAGCAGCAGCAGCAGTTGTTGGTCCCGGAAACGGGAGAAGGACCAGGGGGGGGTTTTTTCGGGGAACTCCGGTACAACATCAAATATACCGATTACTTCTTGGCCCGACCCGATCCGGCGAGTGTAGGTAGCTGCTGAATAATTTGTAGCGTACCCCCCCGGACCGAACCGGACCGGTACTTGGGCGAACCTCCGTGAGGTCGGGTCGGGTCGGGACCGAAACTATAATGAAGATTTGTCGGTAGAACCCCCTCGGTCCGTAGAACCCTGCCGGCGACCGTGAACTTTAAACGGTGAATCTGGCGGCGGTCCGCAAAATGATTCGATTTTTGGAGCGGCAGCCCGAAACAGCAGGGAAACATGTTTGCCCTCCGGCTAGGCTCCGGGTTCAGCGGGATAGAAACGGGACAAAGGCACCGAAAGGAATTACTCGTACGACCCGGTCCTGTCAGTGGCACACTTTCATCTCCCATCAGGTTGAGCATGGTTCATAAATCAGACCGGACTCTCAGACCGGCTACCCAGCCAGCCAGCCAGCAAGGCAGCAACCAATCGCCAGTGGCTGTCTGTGCCGAGTTTATTGCCATCATTAGTAGAACCTCAAAATCATCGCCCGGCATTCACCACCGGTCTGGTGGTGGTGGTGGTGGCTGTTCACGTTATCTTTAATTTAGGGACGAGAATTGAGTGGCGACCGACACTTTCAATTTAGCGCTATTAGCGTTATGGTTCGCTGCATACGCGATGACGCCGCCGAGAGCCAGACTACGGCAGACGATCTCCGCAGCTCCGCAGGTCAATGTCAGCTTTTCGGACTCACCCGAGGCAGCTACTTACTTGCAGACTGGGAAGGTCATCAATTTAATGCACTTCAAACTCACACGTGACAGGTGTCTGTCATCCGTGGAAACAGTCTTGTCACAGTTTCGTCGATTTATTAGCTCTCCGGGAGGTTCCCATAATGTGGAACGTCTGGGGAGGAGCTCGGGCTCGGAGTTGTCACGAGCTCCCTTGGCCCTGTGCCACATGGTGTAACATATGTTCTATTACTTTGCAATTGGCGTAGCGTGAACGTAACTCCTATTGAGGCTTTGGAGTCGATCAGTGGCGTACGTAATGGCGCTCAAAACCACAACCCCGTCAGCCACGCTGCTTCAGCCGAGTATCATCGTCCGTGCCCGTTGACAACCCGCTGTAAGTATTTGCATACAAACACACTCACGCTGGCGACACGAAACTGGAGCGCAAACCTTCTGGCCGGCTGACTGACTGGCTGGAAGCCCTGCAAATGAGACAACCGACAGCTCGACCTCGCCGAGCGACCGAATTAACACCTGATCGCGAATCGTTGCCAGAGTGTGACGTTAAAGCCAGAGCGCCGGTCGGTGTGGTCGAAGACGTGGTCTTTCGGTTTCTTCCGACCTCGTGCGGGCTAACCTTGCGCCGTGCCCGGCTTGTTATCCGCACGACATGTTTGCGTGAGCCGTAAGCGTAAACCTCCCCGTACATCGGCGGCGATGGGGCTGATAGGGGCCAGACTGAATGTGTGATAATTTGTCAACAGACCTCTCCCGGCGCCCACCGCCGTTCTGTCAACATACGGCGGGCAGCTTCAGTTCAGCTCTGAGACGAATGGCGGGCACTAGATTCGATATTAAATAGAACGACCCGTTCCTGGTCGACAATGCCACCGTTGTTAGCGTATGTGGAGAATCACACAGTGATGGCGGTTTTTGGAATTGGTCCGCAATGCGTTTCAATGCGTCCGAGATGCTGCTCGTTTGCTGCTCAGATGTGCCGCTGGTTCTAGTTCTTCAGGCCGAGATGTGTTCACTGGGCCGAAGCGCCATTGATATCCATCATGAGCTACGAACTAGTAGTAGCGATGCACACTGAAGAAAACGGCTTCGTTTACTACGACACGGTTGATCAAACAAACTATGGCCATAGCTGCCGGTGAATAGTTCTTCAAGCGTCTGATATCATTAAATGACTTGTCAATGTCAACCGTCTGCCGTCCATTCAATGCGGAGTGTGACTATTTTATATTTGTGAGTTTACAGAAGTAACCCAGACCTAGTTCTAGACCTGGACAATGGACCAATTATTCGCGTATCCGCCGTGACACCTTTATTAACACCGCTGTCAGATGGCTCTCTGGGGGCCATCGGTGTAGAACTGTTAAAAACGTTGCCCATGTGATGTCTGGCGGTGTGATGATCGGTCAAAATTTTGACGGTGATTTTGTTCCGTTTCTGGAGCGTTTCAGTGTTGGCAATTTGGTCGATCCGAATTCGTCGCATCGGTTCATAGGGTTGATGTTTAGTGCCTTCTAAGTCTGCTGACAGTTTTTTTAAGTCCCATGACGGAACCAGAGCGAGGTGCATCTTTGACCTTGATTTTTTCGGAACGGAATCGAGGTATACCCTCTGTTGTGTTCGTCGTTTACAAATAGCATCCTCACCGTAAACTCAACGAAGTTTTCGACTGTTTTTGTAGCGTTTTTTGCTTTTTTGTTTAGTACTCGAGCGTCATGTAGGATTTAGGTTCTGACGTTGCAGATATTTGTTTCCTTTGCAAATCCTTTCAGATGTTCATTTCACGAGGAGACTTTAAACATGATGCAATACTTGATGAACAGTTCGACCTAATAATCAATATACAGGGCTGCTCAATAAGTTGGTAGCCTCGAGTTCGTAGCTACGTATTCGGCCGTAGTCGAACAGGGGGCGCTGCTACAAGTCAAATTGTTTTTATGTTGGTCCACTCTTCATATGAACGTATGTGAAGTTTCATTTCAATCAATCATTGAATTTGTTTTTTACAAACTTTTTGGTATCGACGTGTCACATTTTTTTTTTATTTTTGGAAGGCTTAAAAGCAAAGGATTTTTTGGACGAATGTTGAAATGGGTTTGATGGTCATACGAACCATGAAGATGATTCACTTCAAGAACACCCAAAAGCAGCAACAACACCTGAAATCGTAGAAAAAATACAGGATATCGTATTGGAAAATCGTCGAACCATAAAATAGAGTTTTTCTTATCGAGCTTACGAACTTATTGGACAGCCTAGTACTAAAATAGACACTAGTGTCTAGAATGACACTAGATAAAAGAACAATTCAGATTCCGAAACGATGCGAAATCTGCACAAACTATCAACACATTCATAACGGTGCAAATCGTTAGAAAATCGTAGATAGTTTCTAATACATTTGACAGTCTCGTGGCCATCGTCGATCGTTCGGATCGTTCTCCGCTCCGACACCACGTGAGCTGGAACCACCCCCCCTCCCCCCCTCTCCCCCACTCCCAAAAATGGGACCAACTTGTCAACTCCGAAGCGACGGCCATTGTTGCAGTCGCTAGTTTTGTTTCGCCTTTTTTCACCGTTCCGACTATTCGGTTCTCCCACACGATCACTATCACTCGCGAGTGTCACCCATGAGCCACCCCTCACCGTCCGCCGTCTGCACTTGACCCATTTCCAACCGACCCCTCCTACCCGCAAAGCGAACACGTGGAGCGTTAGCGCATCGCTTGCTCGGGCGCCCTCGGAGTACGGTCACGGATCCACGATTATCAGTGACTCCGCGGCCGCACGCAAAACCGCGACTTTGGGGAGCCCTTTCCCGCTCGCCCCGCCCCCCGGCCTCCAATGACGATCGCACACATACACGTGGGCGAAGGGCTGCATAGCGGACCCCGCAACATAGTATAGGGGTAGGGCTTTCCGGGTGGGGACGGACGATACCGAAACGAAAACAGCGTGCGGCCAAACCCTATCGCAACTCGCTTCGGGGCCCCCCATGAATTGATAGTCCGGAGCGACTCCCGGAAGCAACGGTGGCAGCGGTGGGGCGGGTTGACATTGTCGCTGCTGTGACAGGTACGGCGGCACCGGACGTGGCGGTGTGTGTCTCTCCCCACGCTCGCTCCCACACATACGGCTTATCAGTCGGCCAGACCACCACACGGCACACGCTGTCACCATCGTCGTCGTCGTCGTTGTTGTGTAGAGCGAGGCCCGGCTTCGGTCGAGCGGCTCCACCGTCCGCGGCGTATGATTAGTGGTGTCGCCGCACATCTTCGCGCACGTCGTCGGCCACTTTTGCCGGGTTCTGTTTCGCGCCGGACCCGTGAGCCTTGGCCCCTTGCTCTGGTGCTCCGGAAATCGGTCGCCATTGTTGCGTTTCTTTGCCGCTCCAAAAGCAGTCGTCCAGAGGGCCCACAGCCTCGGTGTTTCGGACCCCTCGGTTGCTGTGAATTCATTACGTTCTCACCTCACCTCGGGTGTGTCTGTCTGTGTGCGAACGATCGCTTGTCGCGGTGCCGGATCTGGATTACGCCACACGAGCATCGGGGAAGCCGTGGAGAAAGCCGTTATCTAGGGGAGAGTGTCAGTTCATCCAGCCAGCCGATAACGGCCAGGGCACGTTACTCTGTGTGCGCGCGCGTGTGTATGTGTTTGTGAGGGAGAGGGCGAAGCACACGAAGTTTCCGCTTCCGTGACGCGCGGCCAGCGCATTAGAAGCCCGGAGTCGGAGTCCTGAGTCTGCGATGTTCCGCGCGTACGGTTCGTTACCGGCCCGAGAGTCCATTTCGCCGGCCGTGCTAGGACCGTTCGATCTGCCGGATTGGTCGGCACCGGCGGATGGTGGGAGGCAGACCGATGGCCCTGAGCCATGCTTCCGGGTGCCAGATCCGGACAGTGCAATCGGTAGCAAGCGTGGCCCGGTAGCGAGGCGCTCCATTTCACTCTTCGACTGTGACCATCAACGTGCGCTTCACGGACGAGTGGACGGTGGGTCCACCCACCACCAGCCACACCCACCACCACCCACCGTTGACCGGGAGCCGGAATTGCGGGGGCTCGGATCGCCGTACCACGCACGCTTCCCCCGGGATAATGGCGGTCAGCGGCCGGATAATCGGCAGGATCTTTCCGGTCGGCTGCTGACGCCCGACGGCAGCGGCCATCTGCCCTACGGTGGCGATCCGGTCGAAGGTAGGCACAACATCCTGGAGCCATCCCGAGCTGGGGATGGTGAAAAAGTTTTTCTTCGCCCCGGGCCCCAAGGGGGGGGGGGGGGAGAAGTTTTCTAATTCTGTCACCCTGTCACGTCAGATTTTTCTCACGCCGCTGCACTTTCGGCGGCGGCTTAGCCGCTAACAAGCCGCTTCGTTAGGGATCAGGTGACGTGCACGGGACGGGAGTGAGTTTTCCCCTGCGCATCCTGGATATTTTAAAACCTGAGCCCTGGTTCTGGACTTTCTTGGATGTTGAGGAGTAGGGTAGGGCTTAGTGTGGAGCCGCGGGAACCTTTGCTCTTCTCGGCTATCTGGAGGAGCGAAGAGAGCCCATTAACGAACCGTGGCGATGGCCCAACACCGAATGCTATATCCGCACCGGGCTGACCCCTCAATCCTGATTGGTTTTGTTCACTGCGAGCGTTCTCGGTCGGCGGCTGGTAATCCCGGCCGGGTCAGGTCGGGAGGACACGCGGACCGCACGCAAAGTCAACAGAGGTAACCAGCGGTCGGTTAATTACCCAACATAATTGCGATCGTGCAAAATGGAAGCCCCTGTCCAGGGCCTCACGTACGGCGCTAAGCGTTCGCAATGGAGAAGCGCTCGCCGTTGCCGTCGCACGTCACGTTCCACTTTTCGTTACGGTTTGCTATCAAAATTAGCACCCGGCCATGCGCGGGGCCCCGAGCATGGCAACGACGTGTGGCGGGTTGAAGGTTTTATCGACTTTTTCCACCACAACACCGTCGTGGGTGAGAAGAATGGCGAAAAAATGCGCTGCAGGTTTCTGCTAGGACCGTCGTCCTCGTCGCGACGAGTGCAGCAACGGTCGTGACCAAACGGTGGTCACTGCGATTCGATTTCGTCAACGGCCGGCGGCCACCGTCGCTGTACTGGCACCCGGTTAGCAATCACCTGAACAAACAGAGGCTCCTCCAGAGCCACCGGATGCACCGGACTGCAAATGCGTAGCCCTCTCTCGCTCTCTCGCTCTCTCTTCGTCGTGCTCTAGGAGCGCCAGCGCCTTCGTCGGCAATTGAGCTAACAACTTCAACGGCTCCTGGCACCCGCACCCACCCCCGGGGTCGGTAGTTTTCCCCTTGATTTCGATTAAAGTTCCACTCGTTACCGTGTGACTAACGGTGGCACCATTTGCAATTTGCGATTTCAATTTTGGATTAGTTCGCTCTCGGTCCGGGGCGGCCGAAGATCCTTATCCCGGGTCCATTCCCGGGCTCCATTCGCATGCTCGGGGTGTTGCGAAGACGTATCGCCCAAGAAAGGTGCGCCCAAGGTGCGATGGTTACGCACGATAACACGCACAGCAACTTCGGTGCACTCTCCGGCAGAACATCGGGCCACTTGGCCTTGGCGCGCGTGACTCGTGCGTTATGTATCGGATTACGATGGCACCCCCCAAAACCCCACGGCAGACTGGCAGCCGGCGGCGGGATTAAAGTTTTAGCTCGCCCGGAACGAGCTCGCCTCGAGGGCTGTCGAGGGTTTCTTACCTGTCAAGAGTTGGCCGGGGCCTAGCCGAGAGCCGAAGTGGCTTCCTCTTTCCTGGCTGCATAAGCGTCCTCGATCGGTATCTTTCTATTTGCTCGCATCCTTCCACTGCGCCAAAGGAATGTTTGTGGGCTGTGGGTTTCTGGGACTCTCGATACAGGGGCGCTTACGCAGACAAGGTCCTCACAGGAACAGATTCCGTAACGAGGCTACATTATTGACCGTCCGCAGATAACTAGTAGTACTGGTAGGCCGAAACATTCCGCTGGATCGTGAGGCTGCAAGTAAATTACGAACTCAAAGTACCGCCACCGTGAGGAATCATAATCAGCGCCAAATGATGATGGATTATTTTACTGCAAGCATGTAATGTTCGATTGCATTGATCACTTATGCAGTTGTCATTTCTCGAAGGTTTGTTAGCACGTTTGAGCTGCTTACATGAATTTCGCTGCAACTTCGACAGTTTGGGAATATGGAAAATAAGATTATGCTAATGAAAATCTGTCAATTTGACGAATGATGATTGTTTTCGAGTCTGATTGGCATCTAAATATCGGCAATGGATAATTATCTTCGAACCAGACAAGTGTATCGCAACATGCTGAATTGCTGAATATGCTGTTAGGTAGAATTGTTTAATTCTGGAAAAATGTGCTGTGATCGGAATCAAGAAACTTTAAGACAAGGAATTTTTTGTCCTTATCTGTACGAAGAATTTTTCATTCTATAGGCAATTCAGTTACTACTAAATCCTTAGCTTATCCCAAAAACTGAAACACTGAAGAACGTGAGTGAGAACGTTCCCAATAGTAAAAGTTTAACAATAGATGCAGAATCTGCTTGATTAGTCCTTCTAGCACTGACTCCTTCACAAATTCGAATTCGTGGTCATTTCTTGAAGTTTCGTGTTGGACAAAGCGCTAGCGCATTCGTAGGCTGCTCCAGTTATCCGATGATCCGACCCCCAAAGAGATGATATCCGAAACTTGTTAGTCGCAAACGTCGTGGCTTCGGTCACCCGACGGAGACACGATTTGCCATTTGTCATCGCGCAACCAGAACAACACCTTAATGAAAGCAATAAAGGCTGCGGAATGGTGCAAATAAGTTGAAAACAAAGAAAGCTCCGTATTCGCCCTTCGGCTTGGATGCGGATTATGGCGCCCACGGACCATCCCTACGCCGGCCGGCTTGTCATGCGGCTCATGATTTCTATTGCTACGTGCCCATACAATCAATATTACTCCCGGTGCGCCCCCCGAGAGCGCTACGCCTTCACCGAAACATTCCTTCGTGGAATAGCCCGAAAAGCCTCCGATCCAGACGTTCGAGGCCCGCCGCCCGGTTTATTCCCACTGGATCTGCAACGGCGCCGGTAACGGTGGGGCCATTGAACGCACTCCAAACGTTGGCAATGTTGCTTGTTGGTGGGGTAGAAAAAAAACCTAAAAAAATGGCTACCACTACATCGGAGAAGTAAAACCAAAGCACTACCCCCACCGAGCCGTGCGCCTCTTTGCCCGTCGAATTCCGGAGCATCTTCATCAAAATTCCGATCAACATTCCGGTGCCGCCGACGATGACGCGATGGCAACGAAAATTGGCGCTCAAGTATCACGGAACGGAAGCGGGAATAAAACCCCGGGCCAGTGGAAAACACACTTTTCTAAATCCAACGAACAACGAGATCGGTCCCGTTGGCCCGATGGTGGGTGAATGGAGAGCAGGAGCAGCAGCAACAGCGGAGAAGAAATTCCACTGGGGCGCACGCACGTTATCGAAGAACTTTTTGCGAGTGACGGTGAACCGTCCGCGGCCCGAAAATGGAGCAGGGCAACGAGGGCCACAAAGGCACAAAGTTATTATAAATATTCAAAAACTCAGATTTATGAGCAAATGTGTGGCTATGGCATGGTACGCCCCTAGGAGAGAGATAGAGAGAACATCCTCGGGATCGCGGTTAGGAGCCATCGCCATCGGAACCGACTAGTGCCCATCCCACTTTTTCGTGATAGAGAGAGAGAGATAACACCGAAAATGGAAGTGGCTCAAAACGAAGCGATACTTTTAGTTTTAATTTAATATGAACCATTCCTACTAAGGCAGTGGAAGCCGGCTTTAAATTTAGCTCATAAAGCCCGTACAGTAATGATGAAATCATCGTCATAATGATAACACATGACTCACCCCTGCAGCACCGCACACCCATACTCTTACACGACCTTGGCCATATCGTATGTAGATCAATGACGATGCTGGGCATTAGCATAGCCTACTGGTGTAATGAAATGATTTCGGCAAAGAACCTTTGTTGATCGGAGAATGTGACTAAGATCGTGTTCATTTCGAGCGGTGAGCGAAACTCGTTGCATAATTTTACAACTTTTACAACAACTGAACGTCGATCGAAGTGTTCTGAAACATGTTCCATTTGGTCCATTTGATTTATTTGCTCTTTTTAGATGAAACATTTTAGTTCTCCGATTCACTGTGAAAATGACACAGCTCTCTCATCCTGACGAGCAGGTGTCATTGTCCGCTCATGGTCCATTTTACGTATAGTGGCATTTTGTTAGGCACATTTGATAAAAAAAATCGTTACATATACTGACCTAGGCCGATTTGATTCAATTGCTACAGTTTATAATATATCTGCCTGAGTTGGTCCCACCGCATATGCTTTGTACATTTCTTTACATTGTAGAACATGAAAGATAACTTGGCGCATAGTTATTAGGGGCCCCTGTGGATTAGTTTAAAAACTACTTTTGGTGGGGAATGTAACGGACAGTTGATGTAGCGACTCTTTCGAGCATTTCCGTGCCCAACACCGAACTCCACGTTTTAATCACCCAAGTATAAGACTGACCGTGGATTTCAAATAGACATTTCCGTTGGCTACACTTGTACTTTAGGTGATTCAAGCTCTTTAAGCACGTTGTCACATATTGCCACAACATTATACTGACAGCGGGCGAAGATCACGGGAAACGATAGTACGGACCGGCGGAAAGAAAATTCATCGCCGGAAGGAAGTGAAATCTCGTTCGATGCCCTATTACGGAGCGCAGTAAAGCGGAGCTAACTGTGTAAATATTCAAACGATTCCAGTGCACCTCGGTTCGTGGGCACAATGCGGACCCATGAAGCCCGCTCGCAAGTTGAGCATACGCCTCACGTACGGGCGTTCCGTTTCTTGCAAAACTTGCATAAATGTTGCTTCCATCAACATACACACTGCGCGCACGAGTGGCGCTCCTTTCGCTGGCGTTCGCCTTTGATCGCCCGAAAAACCCGACTCCGATGCACCCGACTCCGGACCGTATCTTGGTGTGCCGGGAACCACGCGCTGATCAAATGCGGTTTTGTGCCGGGCGCTGGAAACTAGTTTTTCCAGCTCCCCCCCCTAGCTCACCCGCTTTATCAGGATCGGCACGAATATCGAATAAATTGCTTCATCGGCGTGCGACGTGGAACCGGTGCTTATGTGGCGCTTGCGAAAGCCCGAGCATCGACCGCCGCCAGTCAATAAGCATTACGCGGAAATCCTGTTTGAAGGAGTCCTTAAGGGCCGCGTGATTGATATGCAAACAATGCGAGCCAATAAGAAGCGCACTAAATTAACGCAATTCATGCGTCGCTCGGCCCGCTGCCCGAGGCCATAGCGTGTGGCTGGGCTAGGTGAGCAGTTAGTCTTGTTTTTTATTACCACCCGAGACACTGCAGATGGTTCCGCGGTAGACGTCGCTGACAGCATCCCGCCCCCTGCGCCAACCAGACCAGATGGGTGTTTTGGTCCACCAGGGTTCTGGTGAGCGACTTCCCAGAACCGTCTTGAACCATCCTGGACCGACGGGCGATGGGAAGTAACATTTCAGTGCCGCGTGATGGGGGTGGCGGCCGGTAAATCCGTTTGCGGGCTTTGTTTAACAACACTTTGATGACTTCCCATGTGCATGCGCATGATGTTTTATGTCAGGGCGATGATAAATGATGCTCGAACCATCAGCGAAGTAATTGTGGGGGGATCGCGCGGGCGTGCGGCGTGAAACTCCTTAAATTGATCCCAGGGAACCATCCACCCTCCGACACTGCCCTCCACCGTGGTTACCGTGGTAATGGGCAGGCGCCACTGGCAACCCACAGCATAACGCCGGTGCGTCGTCGTTCCAACATAACCCGCGGGCCGGAGTAAAGCCGAGCAAGAAAACCAACTCAATTGTGTGCGCCAAAGCGTGTTGGTTGTGTGTCTATGTGTGTTTCGGGTTTTCCGCATCGCAAGGCACACGGAAGCCAATTGTTATGCTCGCGGTAATGCTCCGGGCGGCATTTACTGCGGAAGCGTCGGAGTGTTCCTAAAATCGTCATCATTCTTTCGCGCGCCCAAGACATCCACGTGGCTTCCATTATGGGGCGCAATCACATCACCCCCTGTGCACACACACCCATGTGAGCAAGCATACATGCTATTATCATCACCATCATCATCGGGTGGCTGGCTGGCTCTTAAATCTGCATTCACCTAGGCCCCGGCCCAGACCGAGGATAATCTGGGGCTGAACAGCAATATTCCATCTCCTTACGGGGCGTGTCTCAAGCGCTCCATCTAACCCCCTTGCCTGCCGCCCTGCCCTTGGACTCGTGCTCTCTCCCTGTCTCTGTCTGTGCCCCGGAACACCGCGCCCGTCCCGGTGGGACGGGCGTAACATTAGCGTTTCCCAAGCATATGCGTCGAACGACATAATTCACGCATTAAGGCTATAAATAAACGAACAGTGCCGCGGCCGGAAACCGGAAGCTACCGCTGGTGACGGTGGCGGTGGCCCCGCCAAATCTCCTGCCCAGTCGCTCCCGGTTTCAAAGCTTCCCCCAAAGGGCGCCGTCAAAAGGGAGAGGGCCCAGCTCCGGGCCGGGCCTGCTGAAACAATCGTGGGACATTTCATCATCGTCCTTTTGCCTGCCGGTCGTCCAATTTTAATGATGATTGATCTTAATAACGCACTCACTCACATCCCCGCCGCTGCCGCCGCCCGCCCTTCCGTGTGTCGTGTGCCGCTTCCTGTCGCATTTCACTCTTGCGGTCTGCGAAATGCATTGGCTAATCATCCCGATCTTTCCACAACGGCACAGAGTGACGGTCGCATTATTAGCGTGTTGTACCATTTTGTCGGGCTCTCGGCTCGAACCTGCCAACGAATTGTCCCCCGGTGGGGCAAGCAATCCCCAACGGGCCACGTCCTGCAGCTTACGAGCGTGCCCGGAGTAATTGTTTTCGGGAATTGCGATGTCCGAAAAGGGGTTTACTTGCGATCAATTAACGTGTCCCTCATTCCAACACGGAACACTGGCCCGGTCGTTGTGTGGACGTCGTTTAATTGTTTAATGAGAAATTAAGACGTTTATGCATTTCTCAATCTCAGTTCCAGTTGCACTTTAAACTTCGTGGGGTGATGAGTCGAGTCGAGGAGTTAGTGTCGTAGAAGTGATGTAGACGACGCAGCCATACTGATTGACTCTGTAGACGTACAAAAATGCTGACGTTGGACTGTTAATTGCAAGAAGAAGCCAATTGAAAAAAAGTTTCATGGTTTTAAAATGATGTTCACATCTTTACATTTGACCGATAGAACTTACTGTTTTAAAGTAACATGCCGATCCGGCAAACATTGATTAAATAAAAAATTTATCGTGCCCACTGGTGCATAGATAGTCAATTGTCCAGGACTGGTCTTTTACAAGCGTTTAGAAGATTTTAAAAAGATGTAGGAAGGCAGGTCTCGGAGTTGTCTCGAGCGAGAGTTAGCGGAGGACAACCCCGAGAACAACTTCGGATATAAAAGGAGGTCGGAGCGCAGAATTTAGTGAGTCGCAAAACAGCAGTAGACCAGAGCGGTCTAACGTTAAGTGATCTCAACTACGAAAGAGGAATAAAGTTACGAAAAGGAAGAAAATTCCAGTCTATACTGTTTTCCCTTTCTTACAAAGATGCTATTATGCTATTACTATTATGAATATTGAAAAACATTAAACCTGAAAGAATGATAAACCTGTTCATGTGCTACCAACTTGACAGACAAAAAAGGGAATTGGAAACATCTCAATGCATAACGCCGGAAGTGTTCTGCTAGAAATGATAATCCATCAAAAACAAATACAATTAACTTAAAATCTAAAATGGACGAAATTCCGTCCAAATAGGTGATGTGAGTTGAGCCACATTCAGCTAACATTCATGTTTCTTATAACACGCAATTGAGGCCAGTGGTCAAAATGGAAATTGGCTAGCATTGTGAAAACAAATATTAATTTCTTTCGAACATTAATTTAGCTAACAAGCTGAGCCGGATGATGGACCTTCAGACATCCGTTCCATCACGTGTGTGGTGCTTGTTATAGCTTTCTTCACAATCCCCACCACCTGCCCCAGCCACGCCATTAACATCCTCCGTTGGCTCGAAGTTGGCTAGCGGAGGCCCCAAAATGGTAGAATGTCTCAAATTCAAGATTATTTGCTCAGCGAATGCGGTGCGGTGCGCGCCTTATGATCAGCCATTGGTTAGTTCCAGCAAATCATGCTCAAACATACCGTTATCCTTGCGGCCCGGGCCCTACCGGGCGCGCCCGGAACAGTGGTGTATCCCCCCCTCAGACCGCAGCCATTTCGATTCGGTTCTTCGTGGTTTGGTTGGCTGAACCTCGCCCCGCCGTGCTTTGCCTCGTGCACGAAGGGAGTAATTTAATCTGATGGATTAAGCTTGCGATCCGACAGCATACTACGGCTGTATGTGTGTATGTGTGTGCGCTTGATAACGTCTTAGATCCGTCGCCCGTCCGCAAAGGGTGCGAATCGTCGAGGACTGGGAACGACTTGGGATGACTTTCGGTTTCAGCAATCAGCTCGGCGGCGCTAACCTCAAAAACTAAATCTTTTCTCCCGCAGGGCTTTTCTCGCTTCTGTCACGGGGTGAAGACTAAATCCGGTGCTCCTAAGCACACACACACAGACACACACAAACACGGGCAGACAAACAGAGAGCACGTAGCTTAACCCTACAAAACCCGGTTCGGGGAAATGAGTTTGCGGCAAAGCGTGGAAAGTGACTTTGGCAAACACAATTAAAATCAACCTCAACTAATCGATCGGCGACAGAGAGAGAGAGAGAGAGAGAGAGAGAGAGAGAGAGGGAGAGCAGGAGAGAGATAGAGCGAGTGGAGGACCTTTGGTGGTGGTGGATTAAAAGCAGCGTCGATAAAAACCTGCAACCTGCAACCTGGACCGGGGCCGAAGATTGATGAACTGACGTCAAAGCGTGACCGGGGTGGCGAGATTGATCGAAGGATGTGGACGGTCCCGTTGCCTCCTTTGGGAGTTTTCCGGTGCTACACTTTGACCTTGAACTTCAATGTTCATTTCTTCATTGCGACGGGCGCTCCAGGAGTGACCCACTGATTTCAGCAGATCCGATTGACAATGATTAAATGTAGTGCTCAAAATTGGAACGTAGCGACAGCAGGTGACCAAATCGTGGTAATTAGTGCTGGGCCAGTAATCATGGACTGGAGCTGGGAACACAAACCGGTGTAGGTGTGAAAATGAGTTCCCATTTCCACCCCGAAAAACCCTGCGTAAGTACTTCCGGTCCTTTTTTTCGCAGGGGAAGCAAGGGTTCGTGCGCGGGTGACACGCGCAGTCCGAAAAGATAGGAGTTTGTCACGCGACTCCGATAACACCATTCTAAACGGCCTCCGAGCGCAAATGGCCAACTGTCTCGGCCCTACAAATCTGCCACATCCGCCAGGAGAGATACACCGACGCCCGGTCCGTGCCTTGCCGTTGATCGTTATCCGTAATCGTGGCACTCAATTTGATTACGAAACACACTCGCTGAGCGGTCTCAGACTCGGATTGTGCCGACGTGCACGACGTGCGGAAAGCATGGACACGTCACGCGAAATCAATTTTCCACCGCGACGATCCACGAAGGGCTGAGCGATGGGACAGTTGGACCTTCTGAGTTCGGAAACGGGAAGTTGGTAATTATTTGGCACTCGCCGTATCTCTTCCCGCGCAAACGATGGCAACTCGTGATCGCCACCAAACGATTGAGTGACGCGACCCGGATGCCAGTCATTGCTAATGAGCGAAATGATGAAGATTTTCCTGTGACGATCCGATGAATTGCAGAGTTACGAATCGGAAGTGAAAAGAGAATCTGGTTTAGCGGCACTTTTGAGTGGACATATCATCGCCTGACTGTTGGTCTGTTTAGCCGAACTAACTGACAGTTAGTTCGATTCTCACATCCCACTCCAAACCCTCTACAATCAGCCAAAACGCCTCCCAAAACGAATATTCGGCTGTTTGACAGCTGCGAAAACACAATAATATTCGTAGCTGTCACCAATAGAAATGAAGCATTGTGCTGAACAATCGAGAAAGCGTTGTATACATCGAGTAAATCAACTTCAACAATCCGAGGAGAGCACCATGCTTACAAGCATGCTGTCCACCCCACCTAGGTTCCGGTCCAAAACGACACAACACGAATGATACACAACTTCAGCCACCCAGACAGGAAGAGAGATGAGGAAAACAAGTTCTCGAAAGTTGTTTCGCAGAAGGAAGTTTTTGTCTGTTTTCCGCGTAATTAATGCACGGCAAAGTTTGGTGATTACGGAAGCCCATGCTCGTCGCCCGGGCCCATGATAGCTCATCGCCTGCGATAATCGTCGCCGGCCGTCGGGTGCAACTTTCCTGCTGTCGGTTGGAGCGGGCTTTTCCGAGATTTTCCCCGAGAATTGGTGGCTTTTATTAACACTTTTGAATTAGTGCCAAATTAAGCCGTGGCCAATATAAATCAGCACGCACCCAGCAGCCGGCCGGGATGACCGACAGTACATTACTCGCGTGTTGTGCCGCTCAATGTTTAATGTGTACCGATGTGCTTGGGGCCGGGGGATTTCATATTTTCCCTGCACTGTCTTCCCGGCGAGTGCGCGCCGGGACTGCGACTCTGGGTGGCTTAATTGACGGGGCTCGTTCGTCAGTGCGTTCGCGCGACTACAGTTCAGTTGGTAATTAGTTGGGCGTGTAACTGTGAACGGTTAACGCTGCTTTGCAAATAAATAATTCCGAATTAATTAATCATAATATATGCGTCGTGGTGCAAGGCGCGTGAACACAATTTCATGCTGCCGGGTGTCTAAAGATGAGTGACGAGCGCAGAATCGCGGCGCAAACGTGCGTTTGCTGATGTGTATTATTTATTTTATGCTTATGATTATTTTGTACCATCTTTTATTCATGGCCACCCCAGCCGCCATTTAAGAGGAATTCGTGCAACGTTTACGGGTGAAAAAAAAACGCAACGGGTTCCCGTTTCTTTTTGGCTTCACAGAGCGTGCGTTCTGTTGGTAATTATTGTTCAATTATTGTTGGCGTAAAACGAAGGCCACCAATTCGCACACCGCGACCGTTAAGTAGATCGCAGGAGAAAAATGGGCTACAGATTAAAACTACAGATGCAGATGCCAAACGTTTTTTCGCTTCGTGGATGTTGCTGTTCGCGAAGTGCACAGAAAAAAATCCGACAACCCCGGATTTGGGATGAGTCAATTTATTTCACTCACCGTTATTACTGCAATGTCCGGCTGCGCTGCGTCCGGCCACCGTGAGCTTATCGTCGCCAGTAACTGGCAGGAAGTAGTACGCCCGTGCTCTCTGGAGGCAATTACGATGCAAGGCCCCGTGGGACCGCACACTCTCAATCACAGGACACGCGGAAAAATCGGACGCAAAAACCCATGATTAAACAAATTTACAAAAACACGGTGCACGCACAGCGCACCCACGGTGTCTGTCTGCCGGGCCGGGAAACGAACGCATTGGCCTGATCATTAGTTTATTGGGGTCACAGTTCGCGATAGTATCGCGGACGCTGGCGGTGGTTGTAAATAGTAATTAACCATCGCTGTTATACCATTTTATGGGCAATCATCATTGAGTAACGTTTGTTTTGCTTTCGCGTGCCGATATCCTTTTCCGCTCCGGTGTGCGTACCTGTTTGCTGCTACACCCATTTCCCCGGCACATTTCCCATTTCCGGCCCGGGGAAAATGGTTTTTACATTTCTTTTTCGCTGCGGTGTGGTGTTGTTTTACTTGTGTTTCGCTCGCCCCAAACGACCTCTACGCCAAGGTCCTTAATGTTTGTTTATGGGATACTTTCTGAGGCCAACAATTGGGGCAGCGATTTTTCTCGCGACTCGCGCCTAATTTGAATTCACCGATGTGCGTCCGCGAATGATGATGATGATATTAAAGTGTGTGGCTGATCGCCTTTAAGGCTGGGCAGTTTCCTTCATCCTGCCAGAGTAAGGTTCACATTATGTTGCTTAAGCCAATGCCTGCAAATTGCCCCGTTTGGGAAAATTTGTTTTCCTGAAAATTATAATTGGAAAACCGGAACCACGAGGCCGTATGGTGAAGCCATCTGGGAATCGTACAGGTTAACTACAATCGATATTCAAACTCAAAATCAAATCTCCAGTCAACTAATATTACGATAAATGGAGAATATTACGCCTTACTTGAGAAGCTCTTTCTCAGCTAATGATTTTTTTAAATGAAATTTGTCAACCACTTCTTAGTTTGCACACCGAAAACGGCGACTTCCGTAGCACGTTCCGCATACAACTTTAACGCAAAAAATCCAAATCGGTGACCGAAACCGAAATGGAATCATTTCCATAAATCTTCCTGCCAATACCCGACAGACCCCACGGACCGGGGGGATGTCGAGGACATCGGGTGCTCGAGCTTCACGTCGGAACTCCACTTCATTAGTGCGAGAAGTGGTCAAAGAATAAATTTAATGAATCCCACCTACCCCGACCACCCCCCGGAACAGTGCTCCCAAATCGCATCAGCGTTTTTCCAAATTTATGTCATCACCCGCCCCAGGAAAAGGCCTACATTAATCCAACACGGGCCGCGCGCTGTAGCGCACGGTTCATCGGAATCCCCTTTCGTACGACCTTCAAAGGGCTGCAAAATGCTGGAGAAAATTAGTGACTGCGTGGTGAAGCTCGTGTAAAGCTCCCGACTCCCGAGATGCTTTCCCAGTTTGTATGAGCAGACGGCAAAATGAAATTATCGTCTACAGCGTTGTTCGCTGTGCCCAGGGTCCGGATTTGTTTTTCTTCCCCGAACCCTTACCGAGTCTGTTTCAATTTCGCCAATTCAGGTCCCCGGTGGCGCAGCGGGCACACCACCTCCTAGGGACGGGCCTCGGGTGGGCTGGTGGGCGGATGGTTTGAAATATTACAGTCAAGTCAATAACGAATTGGAAATGAACGACAAACAAACTGGCGAACGCAACGGAGTCATTAAAAGGAAGCGTTTTGAAGAAGTTCTCCTGGCCGGAGGCGAGTGCGGCGTCTCGGGGCTGGCCGAAGAAGGAAAACTCGACTCATAAAACAGGAAATCGACATCGACAAAGTTCGGCTCGGGCTTCGGGGGGCGAACTCGCTGGATGGACGACTTAAATTATGCCGTTGGGCGCATAAACTAAAATCTTTCATAGAGGAGCTGGCCGTCTGCAAAGAGCTTTAGATTACTGGGATGAGACGGGCAGATAACGGGCACATGTAATAAAATATTCCCAACGGGAGAGAGAGCATAATTTGGTCAGTGCAGAAGTTTGGGGTCTGAATGTCGGACCACCGAAGGATGGCTCCCGGCGGGCACCCAATCACTGATAATGAGGGACACGCAATTTATTTCAGTTTCGATGGGCCACCAGCACCGAACTATGCTGCTTTATCAAATATGGATAAATCAATTATCATAATAGCGTGCTGGATGCTTTTCAATTAACGCCATGAATTTTGAACCGGCCCGATCAAGCCAGGGCCGATTAGTTCGGGGCGATAGTACGTACGTATGGATACGGAGATTGGAAGCGAGCACATTTATGATTCATGCGATGGCCAGTTTGAATGATTTAGCATTAGCGCAACTGCATCCACGGGCTGCCGTGAGTGGCACGCACGGATCGTCGACCTTCTGAGAAGCCGATGCCTTGAGACTTTCACTTTGCTTTCAATTGGTGAGTTATGGAAATGGTGCAACAGCTTTCAGTTCATTGTGAGTTGGACAGTTCGCACTGATCGAATAATCATTTTAAACTTTTAATTGCATTCACGGGCGACAAACGGTGCGAATAAATGTGGTTACTGACCAGCGTTCCGTGGGTATGAAATGTTGTTACAAAGTCCCATTAAAATGTACACCGCTGGGCGTCGTCGGGTTTTAGGCAATCTTATTCAACTTCCCTCCTAACGATATTTTGCCACAAAACCGCAGCCTTACGGGGAAGAAAAAGACGCACACATCGTGCAAACTTTCTCGAGCGGCAGAAACTCGAAACCGTTCGACACGGGCTCAACGATTCTCGGCGATAAGCACCAATTATCATAATTAAGTTTAACCGCCACCGAGCATCGGATAAAGTTATTAAAGTCCTGTGGCCTCGCGTGCCATCACTCTCTCGCTCCCTCTCACGCACTCTCGCTCTCTCTTTGTGTAAACCTCCTTATCTGTCTCGGTCTCTCTCAGAATCGCAAAATTTATCATACCAGCAGTAGATAATAAACAGCCGGAGACAGCCCGCCCAAGGATGTCTCGCCGATGTTCAGCGCTGTTTCGGGGCCGATTATCCTTTACACGCACCAGCACGCGGGTGCACCCACGGACCACGGGGGGCACGCTCGTATCGGTCGGCTCCTAATTATCTGGCAAGGGCGCCACGCTGGGCTCTAGCAAGGAGAACGCGACGACCGTGTGTATGTGGTTGTCGAGAAACCGTGGGTTAAAGTTTTCCTCGGGCGAATTTGAAATTTAAATTCCAACCGTTATTTACTGCCTCATATGCCCGGCACCCCGTGCCGTGCCGCATGGCACGAAGCCATTAAGCTCGAGAGACTCCCCCGTCGGGCTGATGATTTTAAGCCCTTCTCGGACGACGGCACCCAACCCAGCCCAAACAAGTCCCAAAGTGCATTTTCAGCTTCGGAGCGACACCGGCACACGCCGATTAAAAATTTAATTAAACTCATAAATTATACATAGTGTAAATATAAAACACTT
The DNA here is from genome assembly GCF_943735745.2 of Anopheles bellator. Classification (NCBI taxonomy): domain Eukaryota; kingdom Metazoa; phylum Arthropoda; class Insecta; order Diptera; family Culicidae; genus Anopheles; species Anopheles bellator. The sequence goes on from NC_071286.1 coordinate 22,119,503, forward strand.
CCATAAATTATGAATGCACAAAGTTTCGGGTGCCGAGCTGAAAACGGGCGTACGGAGCACGGGTCGTTCTTTTTTTGTTGGGACAAATGCGCTCCGGTTTAGAAGTTAGTGCACTTCAGTTCGAACCGACCACTAACCCTTTAACCTGTGGCTCGTTCGGAAAATGAACCGACGGCGAAATATTGCCGTGAAATATCCATGTTATTATCTGCCCCTGATGAAGTAGCTGCCCTTGGCCTGTTCGGAGGTGCCCAATCGTAATCGAAAGTAACAATGGCAAGTTGCAGAATAATCCGACGTGGCGAAGAACACCAGTTGCAACGATGAAACTGGCCATCAAACGGCAGAGACGACCGCAGAGTCGTTCCGAAGTGTATCCCAAGGCAAGAATAGTTTCGGTGGGGTGGCTAGTGTGTGCTAGTTTCATTGCCAATAAATTAATCCAGCTCCAAACCCGGGTCTCGGGTTCCGGGAAGCTGCACCACTGCACACCGGAATGCATCACCGGGAACCGGGTAACGAGCTTTTCATATGCATTTGCGCATAAATTAAACTGTCATTGCATTCAATTTATATGCGCCGACCATCAAGTGAGCGCGAGACGTATGCAGTCCTTCTTTCTCTCTCTCTCTCTCTTTCCCTCCGATAGGGATCCTGCTGAAGGACACCAAGATTTGGCTGGCAACCATTTAGTGTCGCAATTGTTTGCAAATGGACACGCCATGGGAATATGGGAATATGCTGTCTTGCGATGTCTTTGTTACTTGGTTTGAATGCATTTTCCCGCGACTGCAGCTTCCTTCCATAGCCTTTATTGCCCTTCCATTAATACTCGACGAAGGTGAATTCCGTTGACCGAAAAAATAAAACTTTTCGCTGCATTACGTCGTTGGTACGCTATTTCCTGCTCACGGCACCAGCAGGGACCATTAACCAAGCCCGAAATGACACGTTGGACTGGCAACTGTCAGCCGAATGCTAGGTGACCATTGCGCTGACGTTTCGCGGTTTTTCTCCGTTCGCGGTTTTCCTCAATTTTTCATACCCTTTCATGCTCGTGACGGTTCCACTGTTCCGGCGGCAGTTTATTACGGTTCCTCGCTATGTTTCGCACCGACACACAGTAAGGGGAAACAAATGAACACCTTTTTCGAAATCACCGAACAATGCACACGAGAATGTTGCCCTCGAAGCGGGGCTAACTGCTTCCTTTACCGATCACTCCGAAGGTCGACGCTGACGTCAGCCACCTGAGCCCGGGTCCAGACGGTTCCCGGGCCCAGGAAGCTCCGGAATGCCTTTCCGCACAACGCACCGCGCGGTTCCTTTTACGGCACTAGGGCTACACAATCGTCCCAACAGCACCTGCCCTTTTACAACAAAGCTACTCCTGTTGAAACGTCTCGGGTGTAATTAATCACAACACCGTCGTTCACCTTCTTCGCAGCGGAAGCACGGGTTGCGATGGGTTGAATTGTTTCGGAGAGAAGACGGAAAAAAACGAAAGAAAATTTGACCTTTTTCCCGTTTTGCTTCGCAGTAGATTTCCTGTTTGCCGTACCGGCTGAATGGCTGAATGAAGGAAGTTTGAGAGAGCGAGCAAAAGAAATAAAACATCAATGATTCCGCACCAGATTTTTCCGATTGATGACCACAACCGACGTTGAACTGTCATACGCCAGTGGAAACTTATTGCTTTTGCCATTAGTTTTCATTTTCCGGTTTCGTACACAGTAAAGCTCTTTTCGAGTTTGTTCTCTTGATATCAATGTGAATTTTTGCTATATTACTTAGTATAGTCGGTCCGAAAGAAGTTTCCAATTTCTGTATTCTAGGCTGTCCCCAAGGGGTTTGTCACTGGGGACAGGGTAGAATAAAACAAAAGTTTTCCAATGTCTGAACACATTTTTCTAACATCGTTTAGTCATGAAAGGTACTCAAACGGTTCACAAAATGAACCGTTTAATTATTTTAGATTTCTTTAAATTTTCCAGTTTTCTTGGGGAAATGCGAACATTCATAACATGCGCTGTTAGACATCAAACAGGAAACCTTTTGCTAACTATCCGTGACATTCCATATTTAAGGCCTCATCTAAACCCTCGTAAAACACCAACCACACCCATTACCATCAACACGATGGTGATTGTAGCTGTTTTATCAACACATTTTTCATATCACATCATCATCAACTCTGCCGAGGGCCTTCAACTAGTCGGATCTTGTCGTGTCCCAGCCGGTAGTGAGAGCTTGCTAAACTTTCTGACGCAACACAATAATTTGCGATGCAATAACAGTGTTCACCGGTGACCGTCCGCAGGGTGACTAACAGAGGGACAGAGAAAGAGACAGAAGGAATAAGGAAAAGATGGAAGGCGAGAGAAGAAACAGCGTTGACCGTAACTCTCACAACGCTGTTGAATATCCGGCGGGAATTCTAAATAGCACCAGATTTCGGTATCAAAGCGGAAATGGAAAAAAGAAAACCTCCTCGAGTCCAGTGAGGACGGCGCGAAACACACACATTAACGCAAGCACATGCACAGTGGCACCAGCGGGCAGCGTCAGGGAAAATGGAAAAGTTTCGTCGAACGCGCCCCCGCCGTAACCTCTGACTGTGGGAGGCGCAGCAAAGTTGCTTTGTAGCGGGACCGGTGGGTGGGGGGGTGAGCGGTACCCGGGGGTCAAAGGGATAAACGATAAGACTACTGCAGCCGTCACCTGCCGGTGACAGGGCGGCGAACAACTGAAACGATACTTATCGTCCGCCGGAAGTATGCAATTATCAGCGCGCGCAACGAGTCACCGGAGATAACCCGGCACGGAAGAAGCGAAGAAGAAAATTTTCTCCGCCCCTTCCGGTCCGCGGCACCGACCCCGCCCGACCCGTGTCCCACTTTTATCACTCCGTTAGGGGCTCGAAAGCGTGAAAGAAAAATGTGACGATGAAAGGAAAACATTTTTGATAAAAGGGAAACGGCGTGGTGCGCTCGGGCTCACCTCGGCCATTTCCGGTCCCCGGAGAAATTCGAAACAGAAAACAAGTGGAAGAAGTCGCGGAGGTAGCCGAGTGGTGAGCACGGGTCCAGAGTTCCCGGACCGGAGCGAGTGTCCGACAGTGATTAGAATACCAACGGCGATATCTAACTTTCCCGGGGCTTTCCCGGGAGAATTGCTAAACGATTGCGTTCCGATCGGAAAATTCGTGATAAGCGAAGCTTTTCCTGTGTTTTCTTTACGCCGTCGGCGTCGTTGTGCGCTGGCAGATGTCTGGCGACGGTGGGAGTCCGACTATTTTTGTTGTCCTTCTTTTATGTTATGGACAAAAAGTGTGTCGAAAAAGGGACCTTGAAGTTGCCTGTTTTTTTACACCCGACTCGCTAGCTGCAACCTGTGCGTACGATATCTCACGGAACGTTCTAGAAAGGCGTACTTCGATAACTCCTAACTCCCTTGATATAAAAACAAGCCGGGATCGGACAATCGGGGTGTGCGTACATTAATTACTGCCAAGGGATTTTCGTCAACCAACCACGTCGAGTGCGCCATCGAAAAGGGGCCCGCTTGGGTTCGTGCGACCTCCACTAACACCGAAGCACCGCGCAACGAGCGATTACAGTAAGCCCCTCTCATCGACGGGTTTGCCAGCACTAATTGCCAGCCATTTTCCCAGTCCACTATTTTTCCTCATTAAATCGACCGACGGTGCCACCGGTCGCCTGGCCATTGATTCCGCACAGTTCTTTCCCCGCCGGCCCCGTCGGGACCACTTTTCCTCCCGCGGGAAGAAAAACACTCCCCAGAATGAAAACACATTTTTCAAAATGGCCACCACTTGGCGATTGGACCGCAACGCAGGCGACAGTCGGCGCTGTGGAGACCCCGGAAGGACGGTTTCGATAATTAGCGATACCTCGAGTATCAATCAGTGGCCTCTGCACCTTCCTGCCTCTCTCTCTCTCTCTCTCTCTCTCTCTCTCTCTCTCTCTCTCTATCGCTTTCCCTCTCTGGCGATTCCTCTCATTTTGTTCGGTTCTTTTGATTTCGTACACTTTTCCCACGACGCGCTAAGGACAATAGAAAAGTTGGTTAAGAAATCGTGTCCAGCGGGATAATGCTGCCGTCCGAAATGGCCGCAAAGGATCCTCGAGCTCCTCCAGCGGGTGGTACGGGTGTACAGGGAGGTGCACGATTCGTGTTCTGATGGGGCGAACAAAGGAAGTTGGACTCCCGAAAATGGACGACCCCATCGCCCGGGCGGCTGCTGGCGAAATTCCCAACAATCAATCAACTGACAAAAGGCGATGATTTTTGTTTGGACCTGCACGGGGCGGGGTGTGGATGTCTATTGTGGGTGCACGCGCGTGTGTGCGTTTGCAGGAAAGCTCCTTGGCTTTTGCTGTCACTGTCACACTCAGGCCACCGTCGCTTCTCTTCCCCACGGCCAGCCGTGTTCTTGTGTTTGTTTTCGTCCGTCCAGGCAACTCGTAGGCCTGGGCGTTGTGCCGATTGATGGTTCCAATTTCACTCGACAGCGCTCGGATGCGAAGAACGGCTACCGCTGGAAGACGACAAAGGTGATAATCGATTGCGTGTCGATTGTGTGCCTATCGCTCCCGGGGTTTTGGCGCACCGATCGGGATGAGATGGACCGGGCGAAGGTCCTATTTTTAGCAGGACCCAATCTAGACTAAATACCTGGACCAGTGGTTGGAAAGCAAATTCGCCGGCGGGGCGTTCCAACACCGGCGTACCGTTGGTCGATGGAAGATTAATGATTAATTAAGCACGTTTAGCGTTGGCACCGGGGCTGGCAAAGATAGAATGTTCAACAATGCCCATTACCGATCGCTTAACATCATGCGATATGAGTTCAAAAGCCTCCAAACATAGGATAGGATGGTGGTTGAAATTTTCCACGAATTTGTAACTGCCTAACACTGTGCTCTGTCGTCCGCTTGTTCAGATGTTTCGAACTCTGAGCGTCTCTAAAGCTGAGCGTCGAAATTTTCCATATTCCTCAGCGGTTTAATATTTCGTTACATTTGTTTATTATTTATTGAATTTGCGAATCATCTTTATTTGTCTTATCTACTGTATAACTTATCATCAAACACCGAGACGAACATATAACTTATCGGGCGTAAAGCACTTTAAGAGCACCTCTAGATAGGTACATTCTAAAAAAGAAAGAAAGAAAAAACGTTGTTTTATTAACTCAGCAGTAGCTACGATTGCTTACGCGGTTCTAGACCTGTTCATGAACCTCGCACATTTAACAATTCAAAAATTTACATTACTTTACCAAGAGGCACATTAAATAAAGTTTAATGACTCTTCTCGAGTTTGTTGATCATTGAATGCCTTCTACCTTCTAGAAAATGTATTCACTGAAGGTGATGTACAGAAACAAAACAATCATAAAGCGATCGATTGACTGGCTTTATCGATTGAAAATAATGCCAAGAGACTGTAAGAACCACCAAGATGACTTTGCCTTAGACCTTAGACCCTTCGCCCATACTAAAAAATATTGAGCAATTTTTGCGATATTCGCTGCATTTCAGTGATATTCACGATGATCAAAAGTAGACGGTCTCTGTTTATTATGTAACGCTTAAAGTAGTCAAATAAATGAAAGTGTTTCGGCAGAATAAAAAGAAGCCCTCCTCAAGTTGTCATCAGTTTCGTGGCATATCTTTTGAATCGTTTCCCGTCATTCCTTTGCCTATCTTAGCACCTCGGGAAGCCGCAAAAAGAGTGTTTTCCTTTTACCACCGGGGGGATTTTCCGCCGAAAAAGTAATCCAAGGCGGATTAATGGTCAATAGTCTTCCTCCAGCGCAACGCGGAAAAGCGGAAAACCCACGGCCACGGCCAAGTCTAAATCGAAACCGTCCGGCCTTCACTCGCGCCCAAGTTCGCTTCGTCATCTTTGGTGCGGAAAAAGAAAATCTGGATTAAAAGAAAAAGCACCCAAGAAACGATGCTGTTTTCACCGTGGGTGGCGGAAAACCCGCCACTCGCTGGGGGTCGTGAAAGTAATGGCCAACCAGGCCCGGCTCGGCCCGGCACAATTGCTTAGCACATTTTAGGCCAGTGGCGCGCGGGTTCGTCGCAGCCCGAAATGGCAGCCTCTTTATCCCTTTTCGGTGGGTTTGGGGTGGCAAGAAAAGGGAACCGCGTCGGAGATGAAAAGCGGGTGGAAAATTTTGACAGTCTTTTGCACTTCGATCAAGGGCGCGCGCGCGCACGGCCGGGCTTGTCGGGCGGGTAAAGGATTTCTTTAGCCGCGTCGCTTTTAAAAATGCCGAAATTTCTCCGTCGCCCATTTTTTTTTGGCGTGCCCGGCGTGATGGTCTGTTAATAATTACGTTTTCATGTTTCCGTTCAACCGGTTTTGACCATTAAAGGGATAAATCGTCTGATCCTGAAAGGGGTGCTATCGTTTGGGGTTCCATTTAATTACGCTATTCTTACAAGGCTTTTTCCCTCGGTTTCGTTACAGGTTTTTTGAACTGCAACACCAACACGCTGCAGTCGCTGGCACAGCTACACGGTAAGTTAGGAACGTTCTTCAAAACTGTCCCATCAACGCAACACAACCATACATTATTCATGCGAGCCAGATATGCTGTAATCGGAGCTTTTGGAGTTTTTTCTCCATATTAAATGTTTGCTCTGTCACAACGCGCGTTGAGGCAAACCACGAACAGCGCCAGCGAAGCGCTAATCGTGTCAAACTTCTTTAACGATCAATAAATGTAAACACATCCCGCGAGCCGGCTTCATAAAATGCTACCGTTTCATAATTACACAAACAGCACTCTTACGGCTTACCGGTTCGCGCTCACGTGTGGGAAGAAAATCGAAATGCCCGGTAGTACCGAACTGGACGGAGTTTACCCGGGTGTCGCCCACAAGCGGGGCCCGTCGCTGTCCGACAGGGACGGGCGGGGACTCGTCCCCGTTCGCGAGGCCAGACATGTTAAAAGTATGCAAATTAGTCCATTAGCACACACACCTTCACCTACTTTGCAGGCGTGAACACACGTGCACCGGCAGCCCCACGTGGCGAGGCGAATGGGTGTCACAGGACAGGACGATCCCAGAGCGCTCGAAAGCCAATCGATGCCCCAACCGGCCCCGGCCCCGGCAGTAGAAGAACTTTGTCGATAAACTTAATTAAAAGTCATCCCACGATGGGTGGTCGGGGGCAGAGGATTTCCGGCTCCGCAACCCGGACTCGTTCGCACCCCCGGGGCAGGCGGCTCGGTGACATTTTCCGACACGGCAAAAAACGCATAAAGTCGGGGATACTGCAAAATAAACACTTTTTGACGACTGCCGCTGTTTAGCTAACGATGCACGGCGGACGGACGGTGGGGTAGGGTGACCGCCCAACCCGCCCTCGGAAAAATTAAAAATCATCCACCGTCTCGCCCGGGGGCTCGGCAAGGGGGACCCCGTTCGGTTCGGTACCAGTTTCAATTCCGCAAATTGCCCATCACATTGAGGCGAGTGAGCGAAAGCAAAAAAAAACGTAAATGCGTCACCCTGTGCCCGCGCCATGGCCTGAGAGGGTGAAGAAGCAACCGAAGAGCAATAACACCTGGAGGGGCCAAACAAAAAAGCGGAGCAAGAATAATGAGCAAGAAACCACGGAATAAACCACAAAAAACCTTCTGCCAAGGGGCGGCATTAGACGCGATGAGCACGCGGCACGGAGGTCGACAGGTTGAGCGGGATCGGTGGGACCGGGTCGGGCCGGGACACCATTTACATGTTCATAATTTTTACTGTTATTATCACTGTTATTGCTCACCTGGCGGGCATCGGAAGTGAAACGGAGCTGGCGACGATGACTTCCCGGTGGCAATAAAAGAAAAGCACGATTCAAATTATCCCCCACCGAGAACACATGTCCTGACACGCACACAGCCGTATCTTGCGCGTGGCGCATCATCGTCGCTGGTGTCAGATCGCCCTCGAGGATCGGTTCGGAGTAATTGCTGCCCACTTGTACATCCTGCCCCCGGGCCATCACTGTCACCGTCAACGCAAGCCGAGGCGCAACTTTTATGCATAACCATTTTACTTCCGACTGTTGCGACTGTCAACAGTCTCTTGAGGGTGTTGCATTTTTAATACCGCCCGAGCACGGTCCGGGGAACCCCGGGGACAACGGTGCTTAATGGGTTGTAATGTGCTTCGCGAGCTCATCGCTGTAGCGACGATTGTTTCGATACTGACCTTTTAGCCATTCCTCTCCGTGGCTGACGTGGAAATCATCGGAGGGACGAAATTCTGTGCTCTGCTCAATCCAAAAAACACGAAACCAATGGCCAAATGTCAATGGCAGGTATGTTGGGGACGCAAGCAGCAAGGAAGGCAAGGGGTCCACCTTCGCTGAAGGCTGCCGGGAAAGCGAACCGAGATTTGGGTGGGAAATCAACTCTTTATCGCCCTCGACCGGGTGCTCGGGGCGGTAAAGAGCCGCCGTGGGTCGGCCGGCACAAGAGATCCTCGACATTATGTTTTCCCCGAAAAAGGCACGATGAATGGAAAATTGCTCATTTATGAAAATTCCTTGCTCGGTTCAGGAATTTCAACCACTCATCGGTTGGGTTTTTCATATCTGCTTTGTCATGGGTGTTTTTTCCTCCCCATTTTGTAGCCGCTTTTTTCCTTGTTGTTGTGGGCTTTTGTGGGCTAAGAGGTTTGCTAAAATGTAACGTCAACTTGAAACGAAACGAAATGGAAAAAAAAAAATGGCAACCGCTCGGTGCCATCCGAATGTGATAAGGGCCGGGCCAAAAAGAAGGAAACGGTAGCGATACATCCGAAACGATGACGCACGGTGGTGTGCAAAACCGACCGCACGCTGACGCAAATGCTGAAATTGAGAAGAAGAACGAAAACCGAAAGAACCCCGAATTTGGTTGGGATCCAGGGGGCGGGCCATTTTGTTTCGGAAAGGATAAATTCCTTTCACAGTAATAATGTAGTTTTGAGAAGGTATGAGTTATGAATGTCAAGTTTTCGGTGACCATCATATACCGAAATACGGCGAGTTCCGTTTCACGGTTGAGCACTTAAGCTCACAGATATGCTGCATCATGATAGCTGAGGGTAATATGTTCAACTTTTTGCTGTACCTCACCAACTGGTAATAAAGTGCCCATTGTTTACTTAAAAATGAGTCGAGCAACCATAAATCAATTGTTGCTTACCACAACCAGAAAAGATGTACAGTTGATATTGAATAGACACACTTAAAACAGGACAACTGGAGCCGTGCAAGGATTAAGGATTTTTTTTAACAAATTACTATCAAAGCACAATACAAACAATTCGAGCGACATCATAGACATTACCATCACACCGACACCAGGACCCAAATGTATGATGGGAAAATTATAACCAAAATATTTATAATTGTTGGACAAATTAGTACTATCGGCTATTGCGGGTATCTACGCATTCAATTGAAAGGCATCTCCATTCATTTATTACTTTGGGGTTAACGCCAAAAGCACCTCATCGAATGCTAGGGGCAAAGATTTTCCATCCAATTAAGGTTGTCGCACAAAGGTCGATAGACATCCCACCCCTTATCTGGCAACTAAATCGGATTGCCAACATGGTTGCTTTCGCAACAGGAAAAACCAACTCATTTATGAGCTTGCCAAATTTAATGTTACAGCCCTACGGTTAGAAATCAACGTTAAGTAGACAGCAACAAATAATGGTTTCCATTGTGGACTGGAACGATGTTTCAATTTCGATGCGGGCGCAGCTCCCTTTTTCTGTCTCTTTCCTTCTCTCTTTCTCTCTCTCTCTCTCTCTCTCTCTCTCTCTCTCTCTCTGTCTCTGTCTCTGTCTCTGTCTCTATGTGCTCGTTTTCTACTTGCTGTGGGTGGTTCAGAAAATCTGCTGGAAAATCGTTTCCTTCAGCACGTACAACATCTTTCTTACGCAAAGCCCAAAAACCAAACGACAAATCAATAGCTTTTATGTCCCACCGACGATGGTCCCGGCGCGTTTGACGCCACAATCCGGCCCGGGAAGGCGGTGGGCGTCTATGCGAGGCACAGAACAATGGGCCCCATCCGCACCGAGGCATGTGGGCCCGTTTTGCGTCGTTGTCCACAATGCGTGCAGCTCGCAAGGAGCAATAAAATCAACGATTCAAAAACCATTACCTTGAGAAAGGTACCCGGGTCGGTGCGCGGGGCAGTTCCGTCGGGGAAGGGTGCGCCCCGTGGCTTTTGGCTATGGCCTAACCATTCAATCACATCCCCGGCCCCGGGCCACCGTTTTGGACCCACCCCATTATGCCCTCACCAGATGTTGCTCTTCCGGAGGTCCCGCGGGTCCTGCGGCCGTCGGCCCGGACATCAGTCGCCGCCAGTCGCGTACGCCAAGCACACGACGAAAGGCTTACGTCAACCGTTTCCGGAACCAACCGACCGATGACTCCGTTCGATTGTTATTGGCCGCACGTGTTTGGAATTTTACGCACAGGATGTAAATCTTGCCACAGCTTGCCCCCGAGGCCGAAGGTGATGGTGGACTTCCTGATCAAGACGTCACCCGCACGCACTCCGCCGTGCACCCTAATGGCACCTCAGGTCCGTGTCGAGTCAGAACTTTTGACCCAAACGTAATCAAATTTGACTCGGTCACGGCCAAGCGTTGCGGCCAAGCGTTGCGGCCAAGCACACTTGAATGCATCACCAAAAGATCTCCCGTAGGGATTAGCCCCACATACTGGAGTGCTGCGTATTAGCCAGACCTCTAGTGCGTCGGGCCAGCATTCTGTGTCTTTCTGGGAAAGTTTTCTCCCGAAGCTCTCCCCACCGAGAAAGAGCTCGTCCGTTGAACACGTGGGGCCCAGACTTTAAATGGTTCTCCCAATGACCATCACCGTAATGACCGATTACAAAGATTTCACAGGTAATTAAACTTAAGACGATATAATCCGGATCCGGTTCGTCCCACACACCGGTCCTACGTGGTTTTCGGGCCGTGACCGTCCAGATCTTCCTCAGTCCGAGCAAAAGAGAGAGCAGCCATGATTGATCGGTTTCGTCGGACTGCCCGTTGGTCCACACTCCGGTAATGTGTTCCGCAAACACTGCACGGATCATTGGACGGCAACCGATTTGCACGGTCCGTATAAAAGACAAGTCCTCGTAACCGGTGGGCGAGCAGCGAGTGCCGACACATCTGATGGTGGTAGAAACGTTCCGGATGGTCAGCTCCGATACTTGGTGGTGGTTCCTCCGTGTGGGCCAGATCGATCGACGAGTGTTACGGCCAAAAGTATCCGGAAACAGCTGGAGATTATAAAATCACCCACCACCAATCGAATTGTTTGATCGGAACGGTTGACGTTTCTTCTGTGCCATCTGCGAAACGCCGGAGGCATCGGGGAGCTTTTCCGGAGATTACGATCAAACAGGTTATTGGTTTATGTTGTCCCATTCAACCCAGAGCAGTCCCGGAGTTGCGGTGAGCTCTCTTAGGGCTTCAGCTTCGAGCCAATCAATGTAATCTGGTGCCATCCGATCGCCGTAACAACATTGATCTAACCTCACCGGACGGATGATAAAAATGGGCTACGGCACCAGAAAAGACCATTTGGTGTTCATTGGAGAATTGAAACTGAAAAACCGAAGCCCTGGACGATGTAGTTCCATAAAGGAACGAATCATAAATCAAATTGAGCAGTCAGCAGATAATCTTGCGTTACGTTTTCGCTAGAAGCGTTACAGTTTGCTTGCTACCTTTTCTTGTGACTCGCTTAGTAATACTGGTTTTTTGTTCATGCACAACGATTCGGATAGTATGATAATAACGCAATCGCAGCGAACCCGAACCCAAGCCAAGGGTGGTTGGCAGCTGAATAGGGTCGTCAAGAGTCCTACGGAATTCGGCAATTCGCTTTCGTTCATCCTGTTAGTTGCGTGAGGGTTTTCCACATCTTTATTCTAATGGTTGAAAGCATTACATGGAATGAACATTACAAACTTACAGAAATGAAAGTTTATCTGATGAGTGGGATGATTTCAACGTTTGTTTCGCCTAAATGTATGCTTTCCGCGTCACTCTTAACACAGTCGCGTTTTGTTTCTACTCGGAAGCGTGAACAATTCTTAGATTGAGTTATTAAGGTACAAAAAAATAGCCTTGGATCCACTGAATCGAAACCGATATTTATTAATGAGTTGAGGTAAGGTGTTGGATTCTTGATCCGATCAATTTATTGTGAAAACTTTTAACATTCTTTACAATTTTCGGATTCAAACCGTGTTTCATCGCAAAATGGATTCATAAACATAAACCGGCACGTGGGAGACAATTGACGCATGTGGGAATCCGAGAGCCAACGAAGCTAACGGACGCAACATTTATCAATCACCGGCCGGCTGGGCCCCTTCTCACCGGGCCCCGTTTCCATCCCGATCAGCTTATGAGTAATCAAAATCAAATCTCCCACGAGACAAAGCGCGCCGGAGTAATCTATTAAAACAAGGTCCCAGCCCAAACGGTTAAAAACGCAAACAAAGTCCTGCAAAGTCCTGAGAGTCCTGGAAAGTCCTGAGGGGCCGGGATGGGCTGGGTCCCGTTTACCAAACCGACAATTCCCAGCTCGGGAATACTAATTTCCATCGACCAACGCCGGAGGGGTCGGAGAGCCTGGCGCTTTATTGGCACACTTACCGAAGGGGCACGGACAGGGCACGGACCGACAGTGAGACACTGAAACAAATGGTTCATGAATCACGATCGCTCACAAGCAGAGAAAATAAATCCATCACATTTGCTAACTGCCATTAATCATTCCCCAGTTGGACCGATGGGCCTGCCACTGCCTGACCGACCGACCGACCTACAGACCGACCGAGTTGTTGGCCTTCTGCCACGCGCGCATTCTGCCCCGAAAAACTAGGCTATGTGAACCACCGGGCGTGCGTGAGAGAAAAAGGATAAAATGTGCACACCAGGGGCCACGTCAAGAGTGACACATGTAAAACAGTCCACTCCCCACTGTCCTGCGGATTGTGTTTGTGCGTGTGTATGTGTGACGCGTTTTTACAGACCGATTGGAGCCTGTACTGTAGTAGCTGTATTTAACTTTTTTTACTGTTTCGCAAGGCCCTTCACTAGTTGGCTTCATTCCCAGGCGGCGTTTAATGCTCCGGGTTCGTCTCATCTTTTCGGTGATAAGACACACTTCACAGAATCCTTGCGGCTTAGTTCCAACGGGTTCCGTAGGACGGACACTCGGATCGAAGAAAACCAATCGAAGAACCGGGAAACGGAAGCCGGGAGCTGTCGAAGCGTAGCGAATCTGTTGAGTTACGTTGCTTTAACAAAATGCAAACACCGAATTGGCATTATTTATTAGCTCCCGGGGCACCCCGGTGAAAGGGGTGTACCGCCATCTTTGAAAACTACTTAAATATTCATGATCTAAACTTATTCAATTACTGCCCGCCCGGAGGGTGAAATCCATCGCCTGGCCCGGCTCTGCCCACGAAGGGGCGCGATGCTGGATCGAAAATGGCAAAAACGAAAAACAAAACCCAGCCAGGGACCAACGGCAGGAAAACAAAAATCATTTATTTTCAAGGTTCACCAAGGAGTCGGGTGGACACGGCAAAACAAAAATCTCTGGTCAATTCTCCGCACCTCGGCCCAGGTCCGGTCCAGACCCGGACGGTATGTTGTAGCAAAAGTTGTTCCTAATTAATGCGATAATAAAATTGAATGGAATTAAATTTGTAAGCATTTGTGCGCCCTCTGTCCCGCTCTGTTGGCCAAGAAGGGGGCCACCAACGACCCCGAGCCCAGCCCAAGACTGTCCAACTTCGGGGAAGTTCTTGGCCAAAGGTTGCGCATTTTCTTTTGTCGGTTTTCCACCGTCTTTTTATTTCTCCCTCACTCTCTCACTTTCTCGCAGTCGGTCAGTTGGGATTTTACCACAATGCTCCGAGTACATGGCCCCTTTGACCGCCGCCATTTGTTTTTTTTTTGTCTCTGCACCGACTCTCCGTTAACTCCCGAAGGTATGCCGACTAAACGGGCACCAAAGTGGTCAGAGGGGACAAAGTGGAGCAAAAGGAAAAGGTTGATAGTTGAAAAAGTTCGAAATTTACTTCCGGCACTGGGCAACGGAGCGCTCCAGGAGCACAGTCGGTTCGGATGAAAGTGAAACCGGCGGGACCGGGATGGCCACGGTCGAATGTCCATTTGAAGCTCGGTTTGGTTCCGTGGGAGAAATGGCGGTTGCATCGCAGTATCACCGCTGCTATTCAAATGAGTCGAGTGTTTGCTTCTGTTCTTTGGAATAGAAAGTTGGTGAGTGTCCTTCTTCAAACATTCGCCACGCCTAACTTTGGCCTTTTTCAAATTCTTTCGCTTGGTTACCAAAAAGTAAAGATACAGAAAAATAGAACAGAGAGAGAGAGAGAGCTAGAAAAACACATCCTTACCGAAACAGAGTCAAGAGCCGTAAGCGGAAATACCGGAAAAGGCGGAAAACAGCCGAAAAAGAGGGCTAGAACTTGAATGTGGCCGACATGAGCGCCCTCCACCCGGCGAACCTTGGGACCGGTAATCCTCGAGAGCGGTAATAACCATTAACGCGACTCTTCAGCGTGGCGGAGAAAACAAAACGAGAGATACACCCTTGGCTCAACGGCGGATGGTTCTTCTTCCGATGCTCTGCCCCAAAAACATTCTCCCCCGACTGTAGTCTGAACCAGTACCAGAGTACGGATACTGTCTCAGGGCCAGACGAGCGGTCCAAGAAAATCTGACAAAAACAAACATGTTTATTATCGTAGCTTCGCCCACCCGCTGGGTTTTCTTTCTCGGGCAGCGTGAAAAGTTGGAAACAAAAAGTTTAAAGAGCAATCATAGCGCTGGCTAATGATTATTTAGCACACAAATGAAGACGCATCGCTTTGGTAGGCAAAAGGTCTTCCGGATGGATCGAGGTGTACAGATCTGTCGCTGACGGTTGAAACTAGGTCGTCCGCTAGGCCACGGCCGAACGGCGCCCTTCCTTTGCAGCGGTTCTAGAAGCTGACACAAATCTTTATTAAACTCTCTTTAAAAGAACGCAAACGCTGTGACAAAATGCTGGCGATTCTTGTTAATGAGACAGTGTTTCGGTGCATCAATTGTGCTTCGGGAAACATTTCTTCAAATCAAACGGTATCTTTAACAGTCGTGGCCTCGAAAATTCAATTCCGAAAACAAACACGTTGAGAGGCTTTAAAGTGATTTTGTTAAGAGAATACTTTGCGTGACTTACGGCCGAGACAACAGTTTACAGCCACATTTTCTTTGTGCATTCTAGGCTTTGGCCATACTTTTTCTGCAAAGTATCTTTGCTAACTTCTGGAACATTATCCTATACGAAAAATTTGGTTATAGTATAACTGTGATTAGTTTGAACTTGAGATTCTATGTTTCTTAATTAAATGTTATGCGTGGAACAGTAGAAATTGAGTTTCGGTGCAATTGTTAGTGAATTTGAAGCTTTCAGGTACGCGATACAATTCATAATGATTATGACCAACGGGTATAAGATCAAAAATTCACGGACTGTTTGCTTAAATTGGCAAATCTTTCTTCTGCCAAATGTCGTGATTGAGAGCCAGAAAGGAAAGAGAAACTTGTGATAACTCTATAAGAGTCCTTTTATCAGACACGACTACACGATCAAAAAGTCTCACTGTCTTGTTCGTGCATTTTTACTGCCTTGAAAAATAAAATATTGCTTTCGGATCGTATCACAAACATCTTTTTGACACTTCCCCTAAACCAAACGATACCCATAGCTACTTTAAGATTATAGCATCCTGTATTCGAAGTGCTCACGCGAATATTTGTGTCAGAGTCAAGCAAAAGCCAAACTCAAAGACACCTTAACTGGAGCACAATACAAAACGATATTGGAATTGGAAAAACCCGACCTTCATCGCAAAACTCACACAAGAGACACACAGATTAAAGGCAGCACAACAAAGAAGCGTCTCTTGCTCACCAAAGACAAGGAATTTGATGATCTGCCTCGGTTCGCAGATCATTTACTGTGAAGCTGTTAGCATCGCGTCACGCCGTCGCCGATAAAGTCTGCCTTGAAAGAGTCTAACCGGAAAATGAGTCGCTCCGCTCAAGTGAAACAGTTCCTCTATGGCCGAGACAGAAAAAAAAACGAATACGAAACGTACAGCCCCACCGGAAGAGGTAGGTAGCAGCGACATCAACGTAGCAACAAAATGACACAACCTGGCAACGCAAACGATGATGACGGTAAAGAGATTGTAGCGTATTTATGACAGATGGGGCCGCATATTAAAACAGAACTATGCCGCACGCGGAGCGTCCGTGGGTTTGGAACTCGCACTCGCCTGGCAGGACCAACGCCGGCCATGGAGCAGGTACCGGCGGCCATCCTCCTCACCGGCAGACAGACAGACGGAGCGTATCAAAACGGTTTTCCTGAAAAGCAAAGAGCGTGAACATATTTCTTCTGCCCACCGTCTGCCGTTTCGCTTCGACTTGCGCGAGCTTCATTTATCATTCTAACGTGTGTGTATATGTGTGTATGTTGCCGTTGCAGCAGACCCAAGAAGCAACCCTACGCCAAACGCACATAGAATCCGCCCATCGCCAAAGGTTGTTGATAAGGGATGAACTTATGGCAAGACCGCGAAGACAAACATTACAATCCTTCCACAGCATTCTCCTCACCATGCTGCTGTGTAGATCTGGCCCGCGGCCATCGCGTGGGTGTGTATGTGTGTAGGCAGAAGACGGTCTCTGACCGGCCGAGTGGGATTCATAATTTATTGTCACTTGCATGGCATAATGTTGCAGTAAAAATGGGTATGACGAAGCGGCACAATCCTTTTCGCCTGACGCGAGGTCGGTTTCAGTTCCCAACCATTCCACTGGCTGTCTCGTAAGCTCACCTACACCCTTGTTGCTCCAATTCTCACCCTCGCTGTAGGTAGAGCCTGGCCCCGGTGCGATGGGTTGGCATGTCCCGCGCACAGCGACCCAGTTTGAAATGGGCAGCCGCTCATCGGCCGAACCCGGTGGAGGGATAAATTTGATTTTCTATGCGTGGAAGCAAATCAACCTTCTCGGCCCCGTCCGTCCGTCCGGTTGACGTGGTTGGCCGGTGGAGACGCCTGGTCGGCGTTGCGCACCCGATGGAGACGCCTGGTCTTCCGAAGGACCGTCGTCGGGTCATAATTCTGTGTCGCATTACTTGCCCTTGTCCGATTTGATGAAAATGTTGACCAATTAGGAGAGACAGTTTGTGACAACATGCGCGCGTGTGTGCTTGTGAACATGGTGTCCAGCTGGCCGGCTGTCGGCCATGTAAGAGATGGAATCTGCTGCTAAGCTTCGTCCCGGTGATGAGCGTTCGATGAAAAACTCCCAACGGCTGGAATGGTGTTGGAAGGACTGACCGACGGCCAGACAGCTAAGCCCTTCGGACGGTCCCTTCGATCGTTGCAAACTTCATCCTACCGGCCCGGTGGTCGGAAGGTGGTATGCAAATTGTTACTTTTGTGTCATTATTCGAGCCCGGCCAGGCAACCTTTCGTCGTCCGCCTTCTGCACGGTTGCTGAAAACAAGCTGAAAACGACATAATGACACCGACGATAACGACGACGCCTTTTCGTTGCCCCCCTTCAATCGTGTCGGAGCTCCCGAGATGGTGATGGTAATGGGTGCGCACGGTGCCGATAACCGAACCGCGCCGGATGGTGATGCCTGATGATGATGACGATGGCGCGGTGGACGAGTTCACCGGTGCCGATGGTGGCACCTGATAACAAGCAAATCAGACGTCATTTTGCATCCGCGGCGTGGCTGGTTCACCCGATCCGACCCGACGAAAATCAAACAAATGTGCCACCAGAGGTGGTGAACAGAAATGTCGCCGTTTTGCTTCAGAGCATGGTTTCTGGTTGGGTATTTGTACTCTCGTCTTGGCCCGCTGGCCAGCGTCCTGTGTTCTGCCCGTGACATACCCTGCCGACCAGTGAACGTTTGGCCACCCTCGTTGGCGGTGGTGACATTTCGTTTGGCGGAATGAATAAATAGAGAAAAAGGCTGTTCGACTCCTAAAACCACTCTCAGGTCCCGGAGAATGTCGTGGCGTTCGCCGGCTTCGACACTGAAGGAGTTAAGCAAGCATAAAATTGAACTGTCACTTTTCAATTGTACAACTCAACGCTGTGTCATTTTTTTTCTGAATCTCTCCATCTTTCGATTTACGGAGGGTTGGTTTGGTATAATGAAATGCCAATGGTTCAACAGCAGGCACTTCGCTACCCTCCGACATAAATGAGCCACCATTTTGGTCGCTTACTCTTTCTTTCTCACGCTCTCTTCCACTCTTCGTTGTGACAATCCCTTGGCGGGGGCCGACGGGTGAATTGGGTTGTGTCAGTTGTTTCCATCAAACATGACAACCCCACAGGCACCAAGGCGCCTAGGTGAAAGTGATTCCGGCAAGTATTCCGGCAAGCTGCCATCGATTTGCTGTGTGATGCGCAGTCCTTCGAACGCCCCTGCTCCAGTGGCGCATTCCGCGGCCCGACATCAGTATCGACATCAAAATCAGTCTGCCATCAACCGCAGAACAGGCTGACCTTTTTACAACTTTACGACCACCAACAACCGACGACGACGACGCCGACAGCGACGAGGACGTCGGCGTCGACGATGACACAATCCGTTTGGCGCGGCAAGTAGGCAAACCGATCGCCCCGAAGCGACAGGATCACCCGCGACAGGATTCGATTCTACGATTTTCCGCTCCATTTGAAGCTTCGGTGCCCAACTTCTGCGGTCGGCCAGACGCTTATCCAGGAGCGCCGTGCTATGGAGCGGTACGGAGGACGAGGACCAAATCAGCAGCATTCGGTGTAGGTCGTTTGATTTGATTGATAAAATTCAATATTACTAGCGTCTTACGTATGCTGGTTTCGCTTCTAGAGCGACAGAAGACAGTAAGACACTGTGCCTAGCGTTGATTTCGACTTCGGAGACGGTCTCTGAGCGTCGATTCTTCTGTCTGCATTTTGTGTGCTATTGATGCATGCCGATTTTGCGCAGACTTCAATCATTTTCCCATTTTTGGTGCACACGAGGTGGTTCTCAGAAGACTGCTAGCTATTTTCACAAAAACCAATTGTTTGAAATGAAACGCTGGTTCACTAAAAACAAGTTTGGCACAACATTCTTTGAATAATTATGTCCTGTCGATGACTGTAGATTTATAGGAACAAGAGTCATAATCGATCAAGAACAAATTCATAATTTAGTTTGGTAATAAAAATTAGTACGAACCAGTTCAAAACCCTTTAGACTTATGTTCGAAGCTAACTACTAACTAACTGCATAATACTTATCAACTTTGGTGCTGGACACAACCAATGTCACAAAAAATCACATGCTGAAACCACACATAATTAGCAACTACGGCAAAAGTAAACATCTAACTAGGTTTATTAATAGATTTATTGTATGAAAGGACTTCTGTCGAAAATCACCAACAAAAACAGATGAAAATCCCAGAATTTAACATCCAATTTCCAGGACAACCATACAATTGAAACCTTTTATAGGGTCCTCCGTCACAATTCGTACGATTTGCAGTTTAAATTTAAATCAAAACGAAATTCATTCTCGCCAGAGAATCCTCACAACAAACAATCGTACCTTGGACAGCTTTCATTTTTGACGTCACAGTTGGGCGTAATAATGTTTTTTGTTGCTTCGACAAGGTTATTCTAAAAATACTGAACAAGACTTTTGAACCGCACGCTTACCCTTGCAACGTTCGTCCCTTGAGGGCACGAGTCATCGTAAATAAGAAGCGTGAGCATAAGGCAAAGGGCGCTGCCCACTTTCAACAAGCACGCGGTGCGACCAATCCGAGTGTTGCCAATTTTCACTGCTCCAGAAAGGGATCGGAAAAACGGCCGTGACGGTGCCGGTTGATACCACATAACTGCCGCTGCTCCTGCTGCTGCAATTGATTACAATCCCCACGTTTCCGGCACGACTCGTAGGGCAAATAAATAAAATGAATAATGAACCCTCTTGCTACGTTAGGAAGCGGCCCCGTGCCGCTACGCCACCTGGGCGCTGGGGGCTGCTGATGGAGTTGAGTGCAAAGTAGTTGTCGGTTGGCAATCGGATTGGGCCAAAATTCGAGATCCTCACGGGGAGCTACTAAATGAACTCAACATGGAGGTGGGTTATCCGATCGAATGCAAAGCCCAGCACCATTTGAGTTCAGGCAAGGCCTTTCGCCAGTGAACCACTCCATGCAGAATTGGCCACACGGGACACGGTTTCAACACTGTCTGACTGCTTCTTTTCCCCTCTTTTTATCCAACATATCGACGAAATGGATTTTTTGTGCTTTTTACGATCCTTTGGTACGATTCGGTTCGCCCGCTAGGTTGCGCCGTTAGCTGCGGTGGCTGTAAAGCGAAGCAGCAGGAATGTAGCAATTTCCTGCACAGCCACTCGCTGGCCCGGGAAATGGGTATCGTTATTGATTGGAAATCATCAAGCCACCCGGAACCCGGGAGACGCGGCCGGCCGCCAGGACTCCGACGATCCTGGATCCGCATGCTGCTGTCAGATTGATATTGAATCATCGACTGTGGGGAGGGCATCTGGCATCGATGCCTGACCCGGGGGCTTAAAGTAGAAAGGGGTCTGACAACATAGAAAACCTGCGAACGAAACTTACCCACTGCACCCCACGGGGGAGGCCAAAGAAATATTTTTAGCATCCAAACTAATGTTGTTTATCACGGGCGTCGCGTTTGGGATTGCGCTGGAAACGTTAACCCGAGTCATAGATGGCTCCAGAGCCCCCGCAATGTTCAGTGAGAGAATTTTTTTCTTCTGTCGTACCGTCGCTATGTAAAGCATTACCATGCAAATCGGTTTTGGTGCGCTTAATTTATGTTGCGCTCAATTTGCGAGCCCTGTTTACTTTCGCCACGCGGCCGGACGCACGCGATAACTCGTGAGCTTCGAGGGCGCCTGTTGGCGTTGGTCCCTGTTTGGGGTTTTCGCTTTTTAGATTTTTGGGCCAAATTTATTTGATTTAAAGCATCCCCTCCCGGGTTGGGCACGGTGTAAAATAATGACTCCCGCTCCGGAAGCTCCCGTAATAAACGTCCAACAACCGGCCGTCCATCGACACGATAGAAATCTTAATTAAAATCCAATCCTCGCAGCTCCAGAGACTGGCAGGCCAGAGATATTTTCAAACCCGGCAGCAGCGGCAGCAGCATCAGCCGCCTCTAACCCAGACACCGGGCACCGGGCAGAGGTGGAAAATACTTGCAGCGGAAGTTCATCCGCTTCCGTTCCGTTCATCACCGACGCCCGCCGGTGGCCTGGCGCGTATCGCAAAAGTTTTAACGACCTCTCGAAACAGCACCATAAATTAAACATTCAAAAACCGGAAGACAACAAACACACCAAAAGGCCCATCGCGGGCCGGGGCCTAGGGCCGGCCACCGGATACGGGGACGGTCCGGGGCTAGGTTTATCTTACCCTTCCCTTTGCCGCGGGGGCTGGCGAATCTCCCCCAGCCCCACTACGCACCGGGAGCACTTTCTCCACGGACTTTCTTCTCCGAATGAGGGTTGAGGCTGCCACGGCGCAGGTCTGTCAGATGAAGATAAATATATATTTTTTATTGCTTCAACCCCTTTCGGTTCATCGTCAGCGAGGATGTGTTTGCCGTTGAAATCTATCAGTACCTGAACGGAATTCCGAACTGCAGGAAGCGTGTCGCTGGGACACAACCACAATAAAAAAAAATGCTTGATCTGGGTTCCTTTTCCGCAGCCGTAGCGAAAACAAAGCCACATCTTCAGGAACTAGGCCATCTTGAACCGCATCGCAATGCTCTTGTGGGCCCTGAAGCACTCCTCCGGCAGCTGCCCTGCAAATACCTTGATGTATTGTTCAGACCTTCGCTCCTATACCGATCAAAGCGGCTTCCCGGTCGGGAGTATGTGGAGCGTTCTTGAGGCCGAGCCGTTGAAGGGTTGGATTGCCTATAATAGATGGAGATTCCTCTGGGTCGCATGCTGACGATGGGACTCTAAAGTGGACTTTGATGTTTAGTGTATATTGAGCCATCTTTGATTTTGCATCATGCAATCCATCAATAAAGGATGCTCTTTAGTAAAGTAAGAAGTGTATTAGTTTGCTTCTGACGCAACGTAAACGCTTCGCAATAGCAATGCAAACATTGTTCGCAATAACACGGCTTTCATCCCGTCGTTAAATACAATAAATGTGATGTCTGTGGAGCATGGCCATTAGCAGCAGGACATACTGTGTCTGATGTAAACATTTTCCGTTCGATTTCACACTTGAAAACCACTTTGAAACTGAACACAAATTGCAGAAACGACTTCTGGTTACAGGGCAAGATGGGCACAATGCACGTTTTACCGTTTTTCAATCCAAATTTAAGAGTCTGTTTAGAAGGGATAGCATTCGAACCGAATTCGCGAAATAAACGAAGATAGAGCATAAAGAAAATGTTTTGTGAAAGATTTTCCACAGGAGTCATCAGATTAAACATTGCTTGGTATGATGAGTATCATAATTTAGCACTGTCTTGCAATATTCCAAAGCACCACAAGCATTCTGCAGTATAAATGGAGGGTAGTATAGTATAGTATAAATACAGTACAAATTGAGAACAAAAATATTGAAATACAAAGGTCGCTTCGGATCGAATAATTGTCGGATAATTGACAAGGATAAAAAAATATGATTATGATATCATTGTGGGTTTTACTTTACGTGTCGAAGCAACAACAAAATTAACTTTTTATGCATAAATTAGTTAATATTTATTTATTTTTTATTTTTTTATTTATCTATTTATTTATGTTCAACGTTCTAACCGATCAAGCGTGTTTGTACTAAATGTATTTTACTACCTACTGTTTCGTGTGACAAATTTGTTTTGCTGCGAATGTACGTGAATGAATCATTGATTTGAATAAACTGAATTCCTCCACACGACCATTGGAGACAGGTAATCAATTTTCATTTGAACCAGTACGATGACAAAAAGAAATAAATATTAAACATTGCTAATAGCATCGGAGAATCGACAAGATGTCTGAAATAAATCGATCTCAAACTAATGTAAGACACCGGCTATTAATCTCCTGGATCTGCTATCAAACGCTTATGCAACAATCAACCACACGAAGTAGTCTCCCACTCAGTTTGATTTTCAGGACCAGCACATCCGCCACAATGTTCGCCACTTGACGCCTTCGTTCATCGGCGGCAACTTTGTACTCTTTTTCTTCATTGGTTCAACTCAAACCAATCGCATTCGTGGAACTGGTCATTGATGAAAAATTGTCTCGCTCTTTTCATTGCAGGAAAACTTGACTTCCACGAATTCATCCCAGGTAAGGTTCACTTGGCAGGGAGCACCCATCCACCCCTGTCTACGTTTGTTTGCTAACGGCTAAAGTAAGTCTCGTCCTCGGTTC
The DNA here is from genome assembly GCF_943735745.2 of Anopheles bellator. Classification (NCBI taxonomy): domain Eukaryota; kingdom Metazoa; phylum Arthropoda; class Insecta; order Diptera; family Culicidae; genus Anopheles; species Anopheles bellator. Next base: position 22,143,113 of record NC_071286.1, read on the forward strand.
TTTCTTACTCGCCAACGCCGGCACCTCTGACACTGGAAATGTGAGCACATTTTCACCACCCTGACACCGGCACTGGTTCGGTCGGTTCGTTCTTTAATCTTCGGCCGTTCGGCACGGCGAGCCACGCACACCTGAGCTGTTTAAATGGCACTTGCGGAAAACTTTTTCTTCGTTTCAGCGACTCTCTTTCTGGCCGCTTATCCACCACCGTGAAACTCGAGTCGTGAAGCCACGCAGCTGGCCAGAGACCCATTGTTCCGCGGCCGGTGGGAGGCGCGACCAAGAAAAACACACAGTTGCAAACGAAGTGGAACGCGCGCGCACACAGCTGAATGATGAGATGGCAACGAGATTGAGAAAATTGATCCTCGCCAGGCGCCCGTGGTGGTCACGGGGAAGAGCCACACACCTCGCGGTGGGGTTGGAAGCTGGGTGAAAAATGTCAACAATTTTGCCCCTTTACCCCGGTCCCGGCTGGTGACACGACTTGTCATTTCGCAGCCTACAGGTCGATGTTGTTGATAAAGATGCCGACGAGTGGAAGACAGCATGCTCGGGCCTCTGCTCGAGCAGGTGTTTTTGGAGGCCCAATGCTTGGCTTTCGCTGGCTGAGCAAACGATAGAAAATAAATAAACGGTACGAGGCACACTGAACACACCGGGTACACCTATAACCGAAAAGGAACCTGTCTCCGGGTCGACTGTCTCCGGAATGTTTTCGCGTTGTTTTTCCTGGGAAACTCTAAACTTTCCACTCCGGGACAGAAGGACCGTAATGGCTACCGTCGTGGCGCCGTTTGTGTGTGGGCTCTTCGAGTCTTCGCTTGGGCTGGAAATGACGCGGAAGAAATGAAGTAAATTCTCTTTCAAATATTTGTTTATGAATAAAACATCTTTCAAGCGCACGAGGGTACAGGGAGTTGGACGGACGGAGCACCGTACTACAATTGGAACTGGCGGGAGGGGGGGGGCGTCCAAACCACGGGCATATGTCCTGTCGCGGCGGCGTCAACATTCTGTCCAACATCGCGGGCGGCGAGTTTCAGTCCATAAACCGGAAGCAGATTCGGAATGGGGCAGCTAGAACAATGTGCCGCAATGTTGAAACAAAGGACGAGCAGATTCTTTTCGCTCTCGTTTTCTTCTTCGATCGGTACTTTGGCGTGTTTAATTTTATCTTTTAAGACGTTGAAGTTTGTTTGTTATTGATACTGGCTTGAAGCGTACGATGATGATGAGGCTTGGCGCAATATACACACCGAATCGCCGCTGAAAGCGTCGTTTTATTGGTGTTTGGCAAGAATGTTGAAAATGCTTTAAGTTCTATGTTGCGCACAACTCGCGTTCACCTGCGCATTGTTTAACTGTGCCTCTATAAAAACCAATGTGCATTATTAACTTTTTTTATAAAACTGAAAAACAATCTATAAAATTGTTTTTGATTATAAACTTTGATTTGTTGATAAAATTTGCAATTTTGCCTAATATGTTTAATAATTGAAAAATCTATATTATAAAAATGACGAGTCAAATCTTGCACAATTGTTGATAGTCACCTGAGAAATAGTCACCTGACCAAATTTGGTCCTTCTAGGACGATGGGAAGGGGATGGGGGGGAGCCTTAATCCTTAAAATACGTCCTAGGGCAATATGGGTATCGTTTCTTAGGTTTCTGTGGTCTCTAAATCGATTGTAGAGAGAGAGAGGAAGAGAGAGAGGGTGTGAGAGAGAGAGTGTAAGAGAGAGGGGGTGTGAGAAAGTGAGAACGAGAGAGGGAGAGAAAGAAAGAGAAAAAGAAAGAGGGAGAGAAAGAGAGAGAAAGAGAAAGAAAAAATAGAGGAAGATAGAGAGAGAGGGTGTGAAAGAGAGAGTGTGACAGAGAGAGAAAGAGAGAGAGAAAGAGAGTGAGAAAGATAAAGAGAGAAAGAGAGAGGGAGAGAAAGAAATAGAGAGCGAGAAATAGAAAGAAAAAGAGAGAGAGAAAGAGAAAGAAAGGGAGAGAAAAAGAGCAAGAGAAGGAGAGCGAGAAAGAAAAAGAGAGAAAGCAATTTAGCGCATTTTTTCTTTCCCCTTTCCCCACTGTGATTCACTTGGCCGTACACTTGGAGAATGGCCAAAGAGTATATTTCACAGAACAGGATGCGACCAGTTTTTGTCATCCATGTCAGAGTGATGATTTCGCCCGAACACTCCTATACTCAAAAAGGCGAAAGTATTACACCTGCTCCAAAACCCAAAAGGGAATTTCAAAGACGGAAACAAGGAGACAGGACGAAGTCTGTCGGGGCAGCTAGTATGTTATAATAATAGTTCTATGTTTGCATACAAAAACTATCTGATTAACGTTAAGGGAATCTATTCTGAAATGTATTTCCATTCGCTCCTCGCAGGTGGTTGAGGTTTTCGGGAGTGAGCTGTGCCCTCTCAAGCTCAGCACAAATAAAAACATTTATTCAGGATAAACACAGCTAAAAGAGGCTTTAAAAGATCATGAGAGCTATAGAGCTATGATTGGAGCTATCGTCAAATAAGAATCATGGATTTCATACCGAAAAGTTAATCAAGTATGGAATAAAAAAAAACGGTCAGGAAATTTTTTTGAAGTGAAACATTGTTTAACGCAGTGAAAAGAAAAGCCAATCTAGCTATTCCTCAAATTAATATATTCAATCAATTTTTCAATAAATTTTGACGGCGGCCATTTAGGAGGCAACGCTTTGAGACCCTCGTCAGTTTAGTGTTGCTTTCACTGGCAACTGTCTAAAACTGTTTTGTTAAAGCTCAATATTGAGCACAGAAATTTCTAAACTAGGATCTCTCCCCCTGATTACAGATTTCATTTAATTAGTTTTATTGGAAAACTTTCTCAGAGGGCAATCAATTTCTTGATTATTTATCCTACCAATCAACACCGCACCGTGGCCCGGTCGCTAATCTCAGCGTATTCAATTTGAACTCAAAATCCCTTCCCAAATCAGTGGTGAAAATGGCAATTTCTAGACAAAAGTGAAACTCATCAATCGCGTTTATCTGCAATCTTTGCACTGTAACTTTTCTGTGTGCTCACAGACACTCTGAGCGAAGTTTAGCCGACGGATGACGGACGTTCGAACGAGTGGCGGATATTGTTGCCCGGTCACCGATCGCACCGAAGCCGACCACCGCGTCGAACATAACCACCGGCTCGACGGGAGAATCGCATTACGCGCGCCATTTCGTAAGTGGTGCCCAAAGCGTTATTGGATTTAAACTTGGTGTTCCACCTTGGACGGTGCCAGGATGGCGCAACATGTCTCCCGTGTGCTCCGCGCGACGCTGCCACAATCGGGTGCTGGCTCGTAAAGAGGCCCAAAATATGGGCAAAGTTTTGTGACTTTTTCTCCCTCCTTGAGATGGGTGGGATTCAACATGCGCGCACGCACACACGAGCGTCGAGGGCGCTGGTGTTGGTTTGCGTGAAGTGAAGCGCGAACAGTTTGGGCCACTTTCGCCACACCAAACATTAGTGCGTGCGTGAGTGCGTTTGCATAGTGAAGCACGGCACGAATCATAAAATAGGAAGAAGAGCACACACGCGCACACATTCGTAAGGATTGCCCAAAGATCAAACCACGCACCGAACAAAGAACCCAAAAACACACACATGCACAAACGTGACCGTTAACAGAGAAACAGAGTCAAGCCACTTCTTCGAAGAAAGCCCCGTGACTTGCCCGATGCTCAACAAGCGGCACTGGCACTCGAGTGAAAAATGTGGGCACCACCAACGTCGGTGTGCGTCGGCGAGGGACGACATCAGATTTTTATCGGGAGTGGAAATTTATGGTTTTGCAAGCAATTGGAAAAGACGTACGACAATGACGGGACTTATGCTCGGCGGCCCCAACATTAGCGTGCGTGACGAAAGACGCACTCTCAACAAAAATGGCGGCGCGGGAGGTGAGCATAAAGATCCGGTCTTTAAAGTGTTGCTTTTTTCTGCTTCTTCTTCCTCCTCCATCATCCACCAGCGGGCGTGCCGGCAGCAGGGCCGTGTAAAGCTTGGGTGAATTTTAAATAAACAACACGCGGGCGAGACGGTACGCAGACGGCGGTTGCTGCCAGCTGCACGTGCCTTACGCGCGTTAGAGTACGGAAATAGCGAAGACACTTCGAGTGTTTGCTCTCGACGACGACGACCGGGCCGGGCCGGACGAAGACTTCCGGTACCCACGCTTTAGCCCGTTAGACGGAGCGCGTTTTAAGTAATCACATTTTGCAGCCCAACGCTCCGACCGCCATTTTGTGTGTGACTGTTTTGTGTCGGTGCGCTTATCGACCTCACAATCACCCTTCGTCCCTCCACGCACACACTGTTCAAACATTATATGCTCGAATCCCCCCCATTTGCTAGTGCAACCCCGAGTGTCACGGCGTACCTTCGTGTGAGTTGTCAGAATTTTTCAGCCCCGCCGGGCTTGGGGTAAGGTAAAAATTACTTCCACGCCCGGCGGAAGGAACCCCAACAGACAATTAAAGCGAACGAGATTTACGACCTTCCACCATCGACGAGCCTTATTGTCTGCGGGGCGTAAGAACTCCGAAAAAGATTCGCACTGCAATCGGCAAGCTAGAAAGGAAAATTGAAACTGGCCGAAGGACCGCTTTGTTGAAGAAAACAAATCACGCCCCAACGGTGCATACGACGCATGTTCCTGACACCCCAGACGGGTCTCGAACTCGAACGGCACTGAGGCGGAAAGTTCCACATTTTTCCACCGTCGAATGTTGCACTCGACATGTGTGGGTGCTGCTCGTTACGGGAACCTTTTCTTCTTTTCTCGGTATGCCAAAATTTGTTGAAACACAAGACGCTCGCTGCGAACCTCGGCTTGTTGGTGGGGAAGACGGCTTCGATGAAGTATTCGAAATTGAAAAGAACGAAGGACCGGCTGCGGGCGGATTCGATGGAATGTTGTGTTTATGTTGTGGTCTATGCAACATTCTAACGGCGAGGACCCCACCCGGGATTTGTTTGGTAGCAAAACTTTCCCTTTTCTATAACTTTTTACCCGAAAGATTTTTTTTACTATTTATTTCAACACAGGTTGTTGGTTTATCTTCGCCTCTGCTGAATCTGATCTGATCTACTTTGTACGCTACACCGTACCTTTTGTGATGCTTCTTTATATACTATTATTAGAACGAACAGATCACTGTTACTTATCTCAATTAATGTTATCTCAATTATCTTAAAAATATGAGGAATCTGAACGATATATTTATTGGAATTTGGAGTTCTCTTTCGACAGTGATTCATGAACAATAATAGCTCACGTATGATTACATACGATTTTAAGAGACACTGAATCATTCGATGATTGAAAACACCGAAGCTCAGAAGACACCCTTGGACACAACAATCCATTCCCAATCGCTGCCAGCACAACGGTAAAGTGCAACAGCGTTTTGGGTTTGGGCCCCATCTTTTTGCATCCGTTCAAATATTTATCGTATCGCAATGATGTACTAAAATGGTCAATCGCCACTTATCGTAAAAATTACACTCTTTTTATACCGCGCACAAGTGGCATTTGCATCCGAACGGCCAAGTGACGGTCCCGGTCGGTCCCGGAGCATCTGATTTCACAGGTTGTTGGCAGATTCGTGCACAACCCCTTTCGGGTGCCGCTTTAAAACTCCATCAATATCCACTTTCAGCCGGTCCATCGATGCCGGTCCCTTTCTGCCCGGTTAGCCCGGAGAGTGGCAACCGATCGTGAAGGCATCGGCATCGTGCCGGTGTTGTTGTGTCCCCGGAAGCGGTGTAATGGACGCGAGAGTGTACTCATCTTGACACTAAAAATAGGTGACCACTTGGAATTATTGATGAGCGTTCGAGTGCCCTTACCGAGGCGACCGAGTACAACATCTCGGACCGGGGCCCCTGGGCCCGGCGGATCGGAAGCTCCAGATGGGTTGGAAATGCACTCTTCTGTATGTGTATTTCGTGTCCGTGCCAACCGCGGCCTTGGCTCGATCCGGAACCCATCCAAAATCCATTCGATGCCGCTCTCGCCCAAAATCCGGAGCACTAATCAAGGGATGAAACCATAAAAACCCGGTGATCCAGTGGTGAAGTGAGCAACGGATACTTGGGTCTGAATCCAGGGCGCCAGTTCTACTCCGGACAACGCATCGTTCGCTGCTTGATCAGCTTTAATTTGATTTAATTTTCGAAGAGCGAGCTCATTACTTTCTTAGCAGTGAAATCCGGCACTCGACTCGTTCCACCGGCGAACTGTTGGCGACTCGCTTCGGGAGGGGTTTGCTTTGAAATACCGGATTCGGCTGGGCATGCTTCATCGCTTCCTGAACCGTCCTGATTTTAATTTAACCCCAAAAGGGGTGGATGCGCTTTCCGCCGATGGTTGCGTAGTTCGGCGCTACGGCATCGAAAGCAAACCGGTCTGCGGACCTCCGAAAAGGCTCGAGCTGGATTTTTAGGTGACTTCCCATTCGCACACACTTCCTGTTCCCAATCAGGGAAGTAGTTAAAGTGCTCAGCATTTTCTGGCCCGCCTAGTGCATAGGCATCTTTCGTAACCATTGCGTAACTGAGAAAATAATGTCCACCGTTCGTCGCGCGATTTGCTGAGAAAAACAACTCATCACCACAAAAGTAAACACACCCAAGTGAAGCGGAATCATTAAAAAGCCGTCACCCGGTAGCGAAGCGCTGGCAGTCGCTTCGCAGCCCGCTAGTAATCCTCCTCGGTTTCGAACGAGCTCCTACAATTATGTTACATTGTTCTAGCTTAAGCTACTCCGGTCCCGGACTATCACCGGCACCGGTCCACCCCAGCGGTAATCCAATTTCCCTGAGAAACCAACTCGGGGCTTAAAACGGGGTCTGGCCTACATTTCGATTTCTTTTCGCGGGTGCCCGAAGAAGTCCTCTTTCACCCCCCGGGGGAGGGATCCGTGCGGTGTCGAGGGTTTCCGTCGTTCCTTCCAGCCTTTTCTGGGCCAGTCTCGCCTCTCTCGAGTCCTGAGTACACCCTCGAGTCGGCTCCGTCAGTCGCCGCGGAACAAGTACCGAACACCGGCACCGGCGGCTCATCCGGTACGTCCTTCCGCCCGACCGGCGGAAGTAAGTTATACTTGGGTGGAGTAATTTATGGGCACGTTTTAAATTTCCTCATTAAAATTCTGAAACGAAAACTCACCAACTCGCCAATCAGCCACCGCGCCTACGCGGGCTCCGGTGCAAAGTTGTCCGAACGGCCACCCCAACTAGCGAGCGGGGCAGGTCGGTAAAGTTTGCGAGACGACGAAGTACAACATCGTACTAACGCAGCCCACCGGGTGCCCCGGTGGTCCTGGCTAACCTGGCAGCGGGTTCCGGTTAGGAGCCGGTCCTGTTGGATTATTAAACATATCCTCGAGAGTCGGATCGATTCGCTTCGGAGCCTACGATAAAGCGTTAGCTAGTAGATCGCGTACAAAAAAGCGAACTTGCATAAAAATGTGTGGCAAACATGGGCTAGCAAAATGCAAAATTGTTTCAAAACAAACAAAACGGCTCCGAGATGAGATTCAAGAGCGGCGGACGGGAAGAGTCGGGAAGAAGTCCCGACATATTCGTTCCAGCTGCCCACTTTAAAAATTGGAAAATGTTTCTCTAAACTCCTTCCCAACAGGAAGGAAAACCCATACTTCACTGTTTTTGGGCTTTTCAAGTCGCACTCCACCAAATGCCCATCTGCTTCGTTATGGCTTTTGGCATCTCGGTGGGAAGATTTCCGTCTTTTGCGGCTTTATCCGTTGCAAACTTTTAAAACACACACTAAACTGTGTGTCACCGTACACGTGGCCCAGCCCGCCAAGCAGCACACATGGAGGTGAAACAAATGGTAAAGTTTTGTTGGGAAAATTTACATCTTTTCCACGGCGATCCTTCAACACACTTAAACACGGCTTCTGGAGTTACTTCCTAAGAGGGCTTTACCCACACAAAAAATGGTACAGACACCAAAAGTTAAAACGTAAGTTTTGGTACATTTTTTCCCGACTTTGACAAAGTGTAAAATTTACGTCCACATGCGGTTTGTGGTACACGTCAACAAGGAACACACAGGAAAGAAGTCAAACTTTGAAGCGAACGAAAGCCAGCAGCAGGCGGAACAGGGAAGCGGATCCGGTGTCACAAGGAAACACAGGATTTATGCGTGCGAAAGTGAGGCTGAGCCTGTCACATCTGGTCACGCTCGGCTTTCCCGGTGTATTACGATTCTTAAATAAGCAGATATTCGCACAACCTGCCAGCGTGCCCTTGGGATGCTAAGCTTCGACGACGACTTGGAAGTACTGCGTAAAGTTTTCCATGGAAGCCTAACTCTTATGCTAATGGAAGAGTTCGGGCACGCGGCATTCACTTCTGAAGCAATGCACTAAGGACACTAAATAGTAACCCTAAAAGGGTAAATTATGTAAACTCTCAAAGTTTCTACAAGTTGGACAACTAATCGGATACGATTTATACGATTTTGAAGCATTATTGAAAGCGAATCTGATACGATGGAAAAACTTTGGATTGAAGCAAAAAAACATCCTGAGTTCTTGGGTAAAACAGGGCCAGAATTTCAATTAAATATGGTCAAGTGACAAAGCTTCCAGCACAATCGGATAGGATATAGAATCCATAGGATAGATCTGGATCATTTGGATGATTGAAATGAGTTCCAGTGATTAATATTAATTCTGACTAACACTCGAAGTGCTTCAAACACTATCGCTCTCGTCATGATATCCTTCGATGCTCGTTGCCAAAACGTAAAACCCACCTAAGACCCCCACAGACTGGATGGCTGGCTACCAGACCGAAACTCTAATGCCATGTCAAAGTTCCTTACAATCAAAAGTTGCGCCACGCCTGGGCAACTGTTGAGCTTCTCGCGATGCTCGCCGTATCGGCTTCGGTTTTCTGGCATGATGGTGGAACTTATCGATCAAATGCAGTTAAGATTTACACCACACACACCGAGAACCGAGCGATAAGGGCAGGAGCTTCAGCATACAGCGCGCTCCTGATTCCGAAACAATTCCAACTTTGTGGCCGTCGTGGGCAACGGGGGAAACTTCTCTAAATCGTGAAAAGCTATCGGAATCTAGCGCATCGTCGCGCGATGCCGGGCGAATGTGAATGGAATCCGAGCTTTTGTTTGCAATTGTTTACTCACACACCCGGCGATAGAGACAGACACCTGACAATCCGCAACTTTCACGTCCTTAAACAATGCTCACATTAGAACCGCGACGCGTCGCTGATGTTGCATCCGATTACGGAGCATTTGGCGTCCGTAGTAGGGGATCCCGTTCCATCGGAGAAACCACCGCAGAGTTTGTCTAACGCTCTAGATGCCCGCTTCATCCGACCGGCGGGTGCACTTTACTTCCGTTGCCACATTGTTGTTGACGATGCATGCAACATTGATGCGGCAGGGTGTCTGCTTCTGTCAGCATCGGAAGCAGACGTTCGGTTTCGGTGCTTACAATCAGCCACGCTCATGCTCTCGATGTTTGCATAAATTTTAGTACCTCCGGCACCGACCCCACCACACGATTGAGTTCTGTTTTTATTTGCCCGCCCGAGTCCGAGGCACGTGCAAGCGCACCTGGCACCTGATGCTGGCCTGCGGTGCTTCGAAAATTACAACAATCCTACTAATGAGCAAAAATGTCGCAAGCTACCCACGGGACGCCACGGACTCTGGCAGCAGCAGCTAACTTCAAAAATTATGTAACACCGTGCCGAATTCACTCGGCCCCGCTGTCAAACAGTTCCCGGCAGTTAGAGGGATTGTTACAACACTGGATGTAACTGGCTCGACAAAGCTGTCTCTGTTGTCACCAGTGCCGAAGGTAGTAATGCAATTGCACACAGACACTGATTGCTCGTGCCAATTTTCGGCGATGCTTCCGCAGTGGCTTTGTGTTCCGAATTCGGAGCCATGGATTAGCTGCACCGATGTCGACATTGGGCTGCCATTGTTTCGTGAAACATTAGGTCGGTCGGCGAAAAGCAGTGCTAGCTTTTTGGCCGGCTAATGTTGCAATTATGTGCAGTAATTTGGCTCGTTTGCGATAGGAATTAAACGGTGCAGATTGTACTGCATAATGTTGACGCGAGAATTAAACCAACGAAAACCTCGCTGAGAATGTTTCAGGTTTTTTTTGGTCTAATTGGACACAAAATTGAAGGGAAAAAATATGCTACGAGAATAAATTGTCTTTCCAGAAGTTTGCCAATATCCTAAGCACCACTTTAAAGAATCACCTTATCGCCTTTTTAGAATGAAAACAAACGATTTGATGAAGTACGAAAACCAGCAATTTACTTTAATCAAACTACATTAGAAATATTATAAGTTTAAAGATTATATAAAATGTGTTAATTAATTCTTTTGATACAAATGAAAAAGTTTAGCCATACAGATTTGAAACAACCTGATTTCAGCTGTCGCAAAACCAAGTTTAGTATCCGCAATTCACGAGTATTCAATCAAAAGTATGACAAGACATCTATGCAAAATATGTAATTGGCGCGTTACAGACCAATGGCTCTGAAGCCGCCAATATCTGAGCACTTTGACCGCATTGTTCATTTTATAAAACATTGCGAACTAATTGGCCATCAACGTACCTCAACCACTATTGCACTCAAGATTTGCAGATCGGTTGTTGAAGTGGGAAAAAACTCTGGTCAAAGTGTGCAACCCAATCACCTGCGTCCCCAGAAGCAGTTTAACGAGCGCTCGAAGCGATGCTTCACACCCTCGGGCCGTTCTGACCACAATCACGTTTGTCAACAAGAACAAAATAAAAACGAAGAACACTATTCTGACCCACCATTTGAGGCAATTATGTCCAATCGAATCAGCATCGGTCCAGGGGCGCCCGGTTCAAGCACCGTTCAGGCGAGCATCAGCCCAAAACACGTCCAAAGCCTTTGCGCCTTTGCCGCGACGGTGGAAGCTGGAGACACGCGGCGGCCGAACATAATCTTAATGCCCACAAGACAATGTCCGTCATCCTCCTAGACCCGCTCGCGCGCTTGCGTCCCCTGGGGCCGTCCTCCTGGCCACATTTTTAGAGCCCGACACCGATGAGCCGACGAGGTTTTATTTCTGATCGATCCATAAATCTTGTCAAATCGAACCCCCCCCCCCGAACATCCGCCATCGTGGGAGGTGGGGGTGATGGGGAGGGGAGCGCACGCCGTGGGGTCGGTAGTAGACAGCTACGGTGGCAATATCCGCCACATTAACCGTTTTGTGGTTCGATCCGGAAAGGACGATCCATCGTTTGCGTCGGGCCATCTTGGGAAAGGCCCGTCAAGTCCGGGAGATACGACCCCAAACACTCAGCCGAGCGCCTCTTGAGGCCTCGAGGGGCAATGTTTTCCTTCGCTCGTTCCCATCGTCCACCCGTCCCGCCCGTCCGTCAGCCCCTGTTCAGACGAGCGAAAACCAGTAGCGACGGTGTTACGTTTCAATCCTGTTTCGGATCTGGTTCCGCCACGGTGGGTGGTTCCGGCTTTATTACATTTTCATATCCTGCGGGAAGCGGCGTCCGGTGTGGCGGGTATGACGGACACACCCGTTGGCTGCTTCATAACGTTCGTTCATAAAACCGATGAAGATCTGGTCGCCGTCCTCGTTGTCGGTGCGTTGCGGGTGAGAAGCGTTTGCACGCCACTTCCGGATGAACCCGACCTATCACCTCGCGCACCGTGCTTGTCATCCGTGGGGACATCACCCGCCAGTCACTCCGGGTGCAGTCTGGGCTGGGGAAGAAAAGGGGCGCGCGTTCCGGCGGCGCTCGCAGTAACCGCGCACGTAACCAGATTTCTTATGCACTCTCGCCTCAGTCCATCCATCATAATCCCTGCCCTGGCGGGCGGTGGGACCTTCAAGATGGCGTACCCGGGACTACAACCACACACCCTAAAGCGCCCACCAAAAAAATGTAAACCGAGCTGCAACCGGGCGTCGTTCGGCGGAAGGAAGGAAACAATTTGCCTTCGTCCATCCGCTGAGTGCTCCGAAAAATGCACCATCCACCGGCAGTCTGGCCGAACGGAGTGGAAAGTGATGGCTCCCTTGTGGCGCGACGGAGAAGAGTGTAACATGCTCGGTGGGGCCCCGGGTGTTGTTGTCATCGGACCTCTCCGAAGTGCTCGGACCGGAGCAAGCGAAAAGAAACACACCGCACACCGCAACAGCACTTGGCGTCCTAAGTGTGTCCCCTGGCAGACACAGGACACACTTGAATCTCCCGCATTGGAGTGCTTTCGGTGTGCGCCGGCAGAAAGGGGCACCCGGTGCACCCGGCACGAGGAACACATGCGATTACATCGCATCATGTTACTCGTGTACTGGGCCGGCCCTGCCCGTCGCCTTTCACTGCTGCAAAAATGAGCATCACTCATTGACCCACTGACACAGAGCCGGGCACGTACAGACCATAAGCACTAGCCCGGACCCGGACTAATCCCGAACCCGGGATTCGTCGCCTTCCAAACGGCCGCACTCAGAGGGCCACCGTTTTACGACTGATTGGAAAACTTTTTCGGGTAAATTAATAAATTTCTCTAAAGCAAGCGGGCACTCTGGCTCCACTTTCGGAACGGCCGAGCGATGACGTTCGATTGGGAAAGTTTCTGACAGGAACAGTTTTGGTAGCAGCGACATGTTACCGCTTTCAGCCGAAGACCGTGTGTCTTTGACGCTTTTGGCACAGCGTTACAAAGGTTGGGCTGGACCTCGATCATCGTTCGATCCCTTTTGCGATGGTTGGAAGTTACTGGCAAGTTGGTCATTTTGGTTACGCCGGGACCTGGTTTTTCTGGCCTGCCTGCCAGTGTCACACGGAAATCAAATGGTACACTTTGGCGGAGTTGTCCGAAAGAGGGGTTTCCACTCGAAGTGGTATCATTCAATCATATTTAACGTTATTACTTTATTATAGTAAGTGCGGTTCGACATATCAAACCCGTTAAGAATCACACTTAGACCTTTGATTTCGATACTTTGGATTGTGTGAAAACAATAAATTCTTTATTGATAATGTATTGCAATCCAAAAAAAGATGTTCATACGTAAAAACAATTCAAACACTCATTGTTCACTTAGCAACTCCGTTTTCGATACGTTTGTGGAGCCGAAAGTTAACACCTTCTTCGCGATTCCTATTTTGTTTGGCTGAGTTTAGATACACGTTAATAGTAATCTTAAGAACTAAAAGTATGTAGTCTAAAGCCGCGAACAAAAAGAAAAGGTGTTCTTTGGCCCGATGATAATGTTCCTGGTCTCCATGGATGTCGTCTGACGAGAACTGGCCCAATACATTGGATAGAACATATGCTATGATCATGTTTTTACTAATCAATATTCAATCATTAATATTGAACGACCCACAGTTGATTTATTCAAATAATCAATTTTTAAGCCTTACGTTCATTGTTTGTGTTTGTGATTGCAAATAACTACCGTTGTATCTGATTTATCTTCAAAAAATTTTACAGCTGAAGCAAAATAATTTACAGCTGAACATATCATTTAGGAACAATTTTGTAAGAACCTTCTTTAGATCATTTTCAAATGTTTACCATCTACTCAGAGCTTTGAATAAGGGATCATCCATGTTGTAGTTTCTCATTTTTATCAGGCATTGGGCTTAAGCTTGATTGTGCATCGACAACCCCTGCGGACAGACTGTTTCAAGCTTACCGACATCACACAACCAAAAAACCACTCAAAACCAAATCCACGCTGGTGGCGCTGCCAACTTCAAAAATTGATCTGTTTTTATCATCCCAGCGAACGCTGTTGGGTGCTCGACATATGCGCATCCACCCATTTTGCATTCTACGCATCGGTCAATGGAACACAATTGGGCCCTCTTCAGCCAATCCCAACGAAAAACGAGAGAGAAAGAGGGAATGTTTGTGAGAGAGAAAGCAGATATAAGTGGAAAATAAGCTCCACTTTTTACATCACTCAGCAGCGCTTTGTTCAAAGATCATCAAACGAACCAAACAAAAAAATGGCCATGTTATCCGATTGGATGCAAATAAACTTGCATAAATTGCGCGAATTCACCTATCGCATTGTTTTATCCCATCATAAAACGCAGCGTGGCCCCTTCAGCGAGGTCGCCGCATTGAATATGCGCGTTGTTTGACCGTTTACACAAGACACGGCTCAACAAAACAAATCAAAAACTGAGCCTCATCACAATTCACGTTAAAATGTGCAGCGGCCGTGGCCGTGTAGCAGCCGTCGATTGGCCAGCATAACGAGCAAGTGCATAAAACTCACACGGAGCAGTGATTTTATTTCATGTTTTTGCGTCGCTCACATATTCCAGCATTTTTATTAGCTCACAACGAGCGCCTCGTCATCGAGCGCAGTCCTTCGAACCGACCACCACACGGTGGATTACGATTCCTGCGACGATAACAATCGACCAACTTTAGCCAAAGTACTGAGCCTCTTTGGAAAATGTGCGGATTGTGTATGTGACTGTAATTGGTGTGTGATGGCAAACAGTTTGCTAATTCTAATTGATAATAATCATCAAAGCGTGACAAATTACACAGAACGGCAGTTTAATCAACACTCACATCCCGGGCAACATTACGGCTGATATTAGCAGAGCTTTGACAGATTCTTCGACGGTAAATCCATCATGCTCCACGCTCGATGCTCCGTCGGCACGGCGTGCAAATAGCATTAACAAAACCACAATAGCCACCATTGTGTGTGGCCGTGTTCGGGGCGAAACAAATGGCAAGCAATCTGCACCGTGGCCACCGGACCTGAGTTATGGTGCAACTATGGTGAATTTTCTCGCTTTTTACCCAGCCCTTGGAATGATAAACGATCAAACCCACCTTTCCACCCACCGCAGTGGGGGATGGTTTGGGATGGAAAACTTGCTCCCCACCGGCGCACCGTTCGCCTTCTCGTTCGCGCCTTCCCATGGCAAACGAATACAGTTTTAAACAAATTTTATTAATGCACTTGCAAATGTGTCTTCTGCACACTTATGCTGCCCCGGGCCCCGGCTGAAACCGGGTTTCCGATGTCGAAGTGATGAAGTGCGCCGGTGGCTGCAACTGGACGGCTGCAGCGCAAACAAACGATACACAACATTACACAACAGCCACGGTCGGTGTCGGAGTTGCTGCGCGATGCTCTACACAACTGGCGATTAGGAGGCGATGGCCACCATTTAAAATCGCTCATAAATCTCTCCCGGTTTTCGGGCAGCACCGGCCGGGGACAGTTTCACACTTGCAGTCAGCCCGAGCCCGAGGATGGTATGTGTGCCCGCAGCGAAAAGCGAGTGTTGGTGCGAACTTCGGGGTTGGATTCAAAAATAACGAACAAACGAAAGAGGTTTATGAGCCACAGCCAGAGGGACCGAGCTTAGGCTCCATGGCCCGCCGTCGACTGCCTTCTAAGCTCCGACTAAGTCCTTCTTGGAGTCTGTGTCTGTGTTGGAGTTGCAAATTTTCACCACCCGGAACACCTCGCTCACATCGGTTTGCGATGACGTGCGACACTGCCGGGATCTGGAGCGAGCTCGTTGCTCGACGTCGGGACACGGCTTTGATCCACACCCATACACATGTATATTGCTGGGGCTGCTCATGGCTCTCCCGGACCAGGCCGGACCGGATTCCGGTCCATAATTTTACGATGTAATTGAGAAACTGATTTCGGTAACTTCCGGCTCGAAGCCGCCACTTTCGACGCGGCCCTTAAAACTTTGAAGTAACTTTCGAACGGCCTTGCGTCGCCGCGATCCATGGTTCGCCGTTTCCCCTCTCCCTAATGAGACTACCGGGGGTTAGGGCGATAAATTAAGGTCGTTCCGGGCTTTTTACGCTCCGGCCCCGCAACGTCCTGAAACTCTCGCCCAAGTACGTCGCAGCTCGGCGACGCGATACACAGTGTTGTGGCGTTGGCGATGTACTTTTTGCGGAGAAATTGTGAAACTTTAATTTAATTCCTTCTGCCCAGGCTGTACTGCTCACTCACTTTCTCTCTTTTTTCTCTCTCTTTCTCACACAGGTAATTGCAATTGTTTCCATACTGGCCACCGCTGGGAGGGTGGTTCATAAATTTTTGCGCGTGAGTATAGAAAGTTTACGGTTGGGCTAACAGCAAAAAGGCCGACGTCTTTGGTGCATTTCTGTAAGCAGCTTTTCTTTTCCACTTCTTCCGGGGCTCTCGTTGTTACCATTTTAACAGCCTCCTCAAAAGTAGGATAAAAATATTTTAACTATCCTCTTTAAGCAAACCCGGAATTCATCTCCCGGTTTGGTGTCGCGAAATGGTGCAGATGACGATGACCCATTCTGATTGGCCGACCAAAGCATTATGGGTCCACTTTTACGATGACTCGTCTTCGTACTAGTCACTTCGAGTCGCTGTAAATCTCCAGCGCAGTCACAAAAATTTATTAACCATCAGGGAATCATTCGTCTCATGAAGCTTCCGAGCCATTGTTTTGCTGCGTCGGTGACTGATTAAGCGAAAACTCGTTGCAGGAAGGATAATTCCGGTGATGATCCGGAACAGGAAAGTATCCTGAGATAGGCACCACAATTAAGGAACCACAATTACACCCGCAAATTTCATTTTGTAGACAAACTTTTCCACGCTTAACTCGTAGCATTTCCTAACGCTTTCCGGCTGGCAAAACAGAACAAACTGAACTGATCAATCTGTGGCGCTCGTCCCTTCGAAATAGGGCTTACTCTTCCGTGAGCTTGTGGCGCTTATTGGGCACCCATTTTCATGCCACACTTACACAATTACGCCTCAGGTGATTAATCAGCCACCAAGAGACAACACCTGCACATGAGTCATTTATAGCGCGGTTACGCAAAACCATAAATGCGCCTATTATGCGAGACGATTAGTAGACCAAAGCGTTGAGCTGAACGAAAAGTTCGTCGTCTTTCAACAGTCAGTAGCAATAAGTCAACATTGTCACAAAACCGATTGATTAGTAAGCACAATTGCTAATGTGAGTTGTAAATCACTCAATAGTATTTAAGCTTTATCCTGATGTTGAATCGAACTGGAAAAATTCGCCAAATTTCATCAATATCATCAAAAAAGCACTGACATAATTTTTCCATTTTGAATTATTAACTGAAAAGTTTTTTAACGTAGTGATAAAAAAAAACAAATGATAAAATGGATTAAATTCTATTGACATTGATACCATCAATCAATATATAATCATTTGATGCTTTTGACGTTATTTTAAATTCTCCAATTATATTCTACACAGAAATTCGAGTTTTAATAATGTTTCACTAAAGCGTCAAACGAATGACATTATGTGTTTCAACCTTCACAGAACTTTGATATAGTTGCTTCAATAACATTACCAGCCTATTGTGCATTGAATTTGTCAGCCTAGCAGTAAAAGCTTTCCGAAAAAATATCGAAGAAATGAGAGTAAATGAAAATGAAATTAACGAGAGACAAACTTATTGTACGACCCAACGCGTTATGGGAGAAGCGTTTTATCTAAACCGTTCCTGCACGGGGGTTTCAATGTTGAGTTCGGAAGCGATTTCAACAAAGGAAGCAGATCGGATGCTTGATAAAAAACAAGAAACCAGTGATTGGTTTCCAAGAAACCCAACCCTTTAGCCAATTGCCACACAATGTGGAGACACTTTTTCTGTTTCGCACAATCTTCATCTGCTGGCCGGTGATATGCTTCTATATGGATTGACTAATTACCGTCAGCCTTTTGCCACTTTCGGTCTATAAAACGGATCCGTCGATTTGAAGCAGCTCAGTAGAGTACGAACCGTGAGTACGAACCGTGAACATTCCACTGCCCGTCTAGTATCCGGACCTTGTGACCGTTCCCAGTTTCATAATGCGAGTGTCGAGCGTTTGCCTAGTGCTGTCGGTATTGGCTGGCGGGGTCGTCTTCGCATCCACCGTCCTCGAGCTCCAGCAGGAGCTTAACGCCTTGAGTAGCGCGATCGAACATGCGGTACAGCAGAAGCGGGCCGAGCACAGTGCTACCATCCGGGCAATTAACACGGACGTTCTGACGATAACGGGCAACAACACCGTGGAACTACGCTGGACCCTCTACTACAAGCGCATCCAGTTGGAGGTCGATAGTTGGTTGCGCGAAAACGATACCGAACCGTGCTTCGACGAAGCGTTCCGAATCTTGGACGGCCAAAAGTATCTGACGGGTTTGGACATCAGCTGGTGTGCGGAAGCTGCGTACCAGCAAACGAACGCCGACTCGCAGGACAAGTTCCACTGGCACGCCCAGGCAATCGTCCGAGAGGCATCCCGTGCCCTTCACCTTGCGGCCGAGGCCTACGAACAACACACCACCGAGGAAGGGCGCGTGGCTTACCTATCCGAAGCTTTGGAGCATCTGCATGGGTTTTGGGGCAACTACCAGCCCATCTTACAGACTGAGATCGACGTCCAAAGAGAGGTTGGCGATCAGGTCGCTGAGTCCCTCGCGGTGTGTTTAAACGATGCACACGCCAATGTGGAGTATGTTTTCGACCACCTCAAGGACAATCTGTACGTGTGTCTCGATGAGTTGGAAAACCAATGAAGAGACGTGTGTACGACAACCTCGTGTTCAAGAAAGTAACTAACCAGGACTCCGGGCACTCATTCGCGCGTTTAAAATAAACTTGACAAAACTACCTCATCTCGGTCTCGCATATCGACGCTTTCTAATGCTTCAATTCATCACCTAAAACTTGGATTGCGCATACACATTCGAACGATCTTTGGTTTGTGCGTGTTCCGTAGATAGGATCAAAGCTTAAGCTCACTGGAAACAGTCTCACCTTTTACGCACGTACCCAGTGCTAAACGGCCCACGGTCCATAAAACCCCCGATTGTTAGGACCCTTCGATAAGAAGCCGTAGAGGGTACGTATCTTGAGGGCACACGCATGACATTGTTGATAACTTCGGTCATAGCCGCCGACCGTTCAGTTTCTATTCGGCCGTCCACTGAAAAGGTGCTTTAAACAAAAGTTCCATTCCCTGCCCAACGTCACAATGCGAGTGTTGAGCGTTTCGATAGTGGTGTCGGTGCTGACCGTCGCTGCGGTCCTCGGGTCTTCCGTACTGGAGCTCCAGGAGGATCTTAACACACTCAGCCGCCAGATTGAGCACGCCGTGCAACAGAAGCGAGCGGAGAACGGTGACGCTATCCTGGCCACCAGTAACCGGGCCCTTACGATAATGGGCAATCGAACGGAGGAGTTGCGATATACGCTGTACCTGGAGCGCGGTGACGTTGAGCTGGAGCAGTGGTTGCGAGAAAACGATACCGCGCCGTGCTTCAACGAAGCGTTCCTTGTGCTGGATAGCCATGAGTATTTGACCGGTTGGGACATCAGCTGGTGTGCGGTGGATGCGTACGAGGAAACGAATGCCGACTCGCAGTACACGTTCCACTCGCACGCCCAAACCATCGTCCGGGAGGCGTCCCGTGCTCTACGTCTCTCGGCCGAGGCGTACGAACTACACACCACCGCGGCCAATCAGACGGCGTACCTGATCGAGGAGCTGGAGTATCTGCGCTACCTTTGGGGCAACTACCAGCCCATTCTACAGGCGGAGATCGACGGACACGCGGCAGTTGGCGATCGGATCGTCCAAACGCTGCGGGAGTGCTTCGACGCTGTTGTCGGTAATGTGGAGTATCGGTACAACTACCTCATGACCACGCTGCACGCTTGTCTTGATGCGCTCCCCTAAGATGCTCCGTTTGTTTTCTTTCGCAATAAACTACGAAACTAAATTGATAAACTTTTGTAGATGTCTCGCAAATACTTAAAACCTAGCCAGCTCTACTGCGGATTTGGCCAAAACATATTAGAGACAGTGGAACTCGGCGTAGCGTATCGTGTAATCGACGTCTACGCGACTCGTCTCGATCGTAAGGTCGACGCACTGACGCATGAACGCACCTACCGCCTCCTGTCGATCGGTGTCCCTCGCCAGTTCCTCCTCCAAGTCCTGCAGCCCACCGATCCACAGCTCGTTCAGGTGGTCCAGCGTGGCGTCCAACCGGCTTTCGACGTCCTCCGCGTCCGCTATCACATTTTCCTGGGACAACACCAAGAGCGTGGTGCGCACCACCTCGCTGCTATCGCGATGAAGCTCGTGGGCCCTCTGATAGAACCGCTCCCGGACATCGTCGCGCATCCACCGGCTGTACCCACCGTACACGCAGTCCTGCAGATCCCACTGGGCGAACAGGGTGTACAGGTACACCAGCGTGTCGACCGTTTGCCAGCATTCGCTATCGGTCCCATTGGACCTCAGGGCGGTCACGCGCTCGACCAACTCCCGGTTCGCATCGCGGATGCCAGCCGTTCCCTCGGCCACCACCGGAAGCAATCGGTGCTCGATGAGTTCCGCGTTGAGGGCACTGTTCCGCTGGAACTGCCGTCCGATTTCCGTCACCATCCGGGTGTGCAGATCGGTCAGCTGAAGCTGGTACGTCTCCAGGAAGGTAGCGGTCACCGTGGACACCATCAGCGCTCCGATAGCTCCCACCACGGCCCGGCTATAGGCGTTACACGGCGCAGGCCCCATTACACGATAGGGCGGTTCGATAGCTTCTGAACGGCCTCACGGGCACTAGGTATCAGCGCTCGGGACGATTATTAAATATCCACCCGGCCACAACGAGCGCGATAAGATGATGAGATTATGTCCGCGGATCCACGGCAGCTTATCGCTCGCGCTCAGGCGGATTGTTGGCCGCCGCGGATTTTGTGACCGTCATTTTATGGTCACCAGCGTTCCGAGCGGGGTTCACGGGGTTTCTTTCTCGTGCTCCCGGCGTGGGAAGTGGCACCGCTCGGCTTCCGTGGCTACTTTAAAGTGTTCGGTTGTGTGTGTGTTTTTTTTAGGGCCGGCTGGTCACACTTCGATCGTTCGAGGTGCCCCATAAAATTCCGATCCGAACACCAACCCACCCGACCATGCGTAACCCGACTCACCCCGGGGGCCTCATGGATGCCATCATCATCAACATCATGGCCATTGCCACCGGTAGTAAAACGATTCCGCAATGAAGCGGAAACGGGAACACGATTATCGGCTCCCCGATTACGAGTGTCGAGTCTGGGGAAGGGGAAGAGGGGTCTTTTTGGGCCCAGGCCTTCCAGCGAGCGGATGTTTTCTTCCAGAAAACTTAACACCAAATCGCATCACGGTGGCTTACTACATGGTTTGAATGCCGGCGAGCCTGCAACAACTGCAATAAAATGTTGTTTACCAAAAACAATTTTAATTCTGAAAAGACGAAACGGGAACAAGAAAGAAAAAGAGTTTAAATCAAGCATTAGTGTTCTCAAAAGATATGCCCAATTGCTCATCGGTCAAATCAAATTCACGTTCGAAATATTAATATAAAAAGTCATAACAAACCTTAAGGATCACTACAACATCTAACTAAATTAACCGAAGTTTTGCGAAAAATCTACCAACTTACACCTAGCTTTGGTCTTTTGATGATTTTTGTCGGATTTTTATTTATGTGTATCGCTAAACGCTTACAGCTATGCTATGAAACCGTTTCGTTTTCTTTTTTTAATAGTGTAAACCTTGTCGACACAGTTTCCGATCTTTCCGAGTCCTAATGACGCACCGGGCCGTAGCAAGAAAAATCGCTTCACGCGCATTTTACGCACAACGTTGACAGAGCAAAACCGAAACACATCAATGAGTCGCCCAAGTTGTGCTGTCGTACACAAAAGTGCCGATTTAATTTCAAGTACATCCATTTCGATAAGACGTTTTCGCGTGCCATTGATTGGGGCGAGCAAGGCGCCCCAAAAGCGAAACACGTGAACGCTGTCGACACGAACCGTACAGCTCACGCCAACATCGGCGGTGCCGTTGCTTTATCTTGAAGCCCCCTAGGGGCCTTCAGGAAGCCTTCATCCTTCGCGGAACGAAAAAAACGTACCCATCATGTAACATATTTAATCATTACGGTAACGTCACACCACCAGAGACTGTGGCTGCTTTGCCGGGGGCCGACGAGAGTGGGTTCATAAATTTAAAGCCACCGTCTTGTGTTTGCCTCCGATAATCCATTAAACGCACATCCATCTCACGGCATGTCACGCGGGCGTAGCCATCGCGGGCGTTCCCGCGAGACTCGCGGGAATACATCATTGATTAATTACTTTGCGGGTGATGAAATTCTAAGCCTCTTATCGGGCGACGGATCCCGAGCAAACAACCCATTCCCATGCCCACCACCCGGAACCTGCCTGCTTTTGCCCTTTTTTGTCGCCACGACTTTCCAGCACCGGAGGACGCGTCTTGGGTTGCGCGGCATTTTGTGCTCGTCCTAACAAAAAACCCGACCACGAAACCCATCGCTGACAAGGTGTTAAACGTTGATCGAGGTCCATTGCGCCTTGGAATGTGTCTCGCGATCCGCAGAACGAGCGAAAAACGTTACGCCGACCGGAATGAAACGGCAAAAACCGAGCAGCTTTCGGAGAAAAATTTGAATCGCAGTGAAAATGATAAAATGTGCTTCACCATTGGAAAAAAAATCTCAAACCGAGTATTGAAGGTCGAAGGAGGAAAACAATTTGGCCCCATACAGCGACTTCCAGCGAACGGTGGACGGTGGGAATTACTCTGTAAAGGCGGGCGAAGGAAAAAAATGGCAAAACACCCCACCGAAGTGTCTCCTCTCCATGCCAAAAAGTGCTGACAGGCGCCACGGTGCGGCTTGTGCTGAATGTAATTTTGATTAATGAACTGGAAAGATTGAGTTAAATTGAGGGTTGCTACAGCAGAACCCTGGTGCTGGTGGTGCTTGTGACCTGCTGCTAATGATAGCTCTGTGGAGCAGCTTCTTTAAAAAGCGCATCCTTCGAAGAGCCATCAGGCGTCCTGGAATTTTTATTTAAAAATCCTCGCCGTTATCAATATTTTCCTACATCACATGGGTTCAAAAGCCGCCGAGCACGAGATCATTGTGTAAATTAAACTTTGAATTGCATTTCACCGTATCCATGAAATTTGACCTCCAGCAACAACTGGAAGTTCGTAGACCTCAGAAAGATGGTCCACGGCAAGGAATTCGGTTCCAATGAAGAAGTGTTTGCCAAACCCGGAGCAATGTTCGAGAAGTGTCACTCATATCGCCCTCTTTTGAAGATTTCTATTATCTAACATTCGTTTAATAAAACAAATGTCCTTTATGTGCTACGAGGGTGAGCTGATATGTTCCCGACCTCAAGATGACAGCATTAGTAAACAAATCCTAGTGAACTTGGTTGTCAATCTTCTGACAGTTACTCACCAACATTTCAACCATTATGGACCCACAGTTTCCGTTCAACAATCGATTGATTGGTTTTGTGGAAATGGAAAAAACTGAGTATCGAGCTGTTCTTAAATAGTTGTTTTTGAAAGGTAGAAGTGTTTGAGGTAAATCAAAGATGAGTTGTGTTCTGTCTATGAGAAGTCTGTTTGAAAAATTTTGGGAACGATTTCGAAAACAAATCGCAAATTTGACGACAGAGACAGAGTTTTTCGTCAAATGAAGTGGCAATTACCATTGTAAACAATTATTTTGGAGAGAAAAAGAACTACTTTCAGCATGTTCTATTTGGACGGATTTCCGAGATGGGACTAACACATAAAAAACGAGTCTTGCATCTTTGTTAGGTCGAAAATGTTTCATCCCACGAACCTCGTACATCTTCCGGACTTAATGGCCCTCGAAATACCTACAACAAAGCATTCGTTTTTCCGCGTGACGCGTTTGCAGAATTGCGTCCCCTCGCTGCGCCACGATGAATTAGTTATACCACTTTAATTGACTCCAACTTCAACTCCGGCACCGTATGGTGGCAACCCGTTCAGGCGCGTTATTTGTGAACCGCCACTGGCCAGTGGTCACCGTGCATAAAAACTGTGAACGAAATAAACTCCCCAAACTGCAGCGCACCGGAGTGCGTCCAGCGAGCACGAAATTTATGCACCTATAAGCACCCGCCCCAGTAACTGCCAATAGCCATGCGGCCTGCCATGGACTGACTAAGTTGCAGTGCAATTAAAATGCACCCGAGTGCCGAGGGCGGCCTCATTTGGGCCGCGCTGCGAGCCAAACTGGTGCCTACTTGTCAATTGTTTTCACACCCGCCCCGTGTCTGGGACGGCGTGAAGTGGGGCGTGAAATTCGGTCCAGCCAGCCTCTGCCGGACGGCTGCCCACCCAAACAAATCATGTTCGTTCGCTCGTGGCACTCCCCCAAAATAGCCCGGTCTTATTGAGTGCCGTCCGGAGCCACGAGTGCCACGAGTTTGCGCGTGTGTGGTAAGTGCGTGAGAAATATTTACATTTTGGCAACTGTATTTCACGGGGAGGGGATACGTGCGCCACCTCGTTCACCGCACCCCGTGCAAATAAAATATTAAATTTAATTAAATTAGGAAGCAAATAAAATGAAACTCAAATATGGTGTGCCGCCGCCGCTTGGTAAATCGTCCGGGTGGCCACTCTAGGATTTTGGGCCCGGGGCCAGACTACCCAAGCGGCCCAGGAACAAGTGTCCTGTTTCGCTGGCGCAAGGAAGAAGAAAAAAAGCACGCAAACATTGAGTAAACACTAACCCGGGCTACCACGGCCATTGTGGCCGTGTGCCGCCTCGGCAATGGGAGCAATAAAACGTTTGCCATACTTTTTATCGACTTCATATTCGTTCTCCATAAACATGTTTTACACTGGCGCTGTTTGCGCTGCACTCTTCCCCGGGCGAGCTTCCGCCGTTTTTAGAGCCGAAGCTTCCGGCCCAGTGCGACCCCATGCTCTTGGCCGTGTATTTGGATATGAAGCAATTTCTCTTGCCGCATGTATGTGTGCGTACCCCTAATGCATATGTATGTGTTAGTCTGCGTATCACTGTTCGTGTTGGTGATACAATTTTCCCTGCAGAGTTTCCTTTTTCAGGCCGGGTTTATGGACGTCCTTTTTGGTGGTCCCGACGAGAGGGGCCGAAGAAAGTGATGAAGCAATGGATAACATCCTTAAACCGTACCGCACACACACCAACGCGGAGACGGACGGACGGAGAGCCCGTTTGGCCGGCCGAGACCGGTTTGTGCAGTGTGGTAGAAATTATTGCGCGTAATTTTATTATTCATCCTTTTGGCTGGACGCGTAAAAGCGGAGCGACGGAACCGCTGCGTGCTTTATGTAGCCGCACCCGTGACCATTACGAACCCCACACGCCCTGCGGCCGCGGCGGCGGCGGCGGCGGGGTGAAGGGTTAATTGTTACAACCAACCCGTGTGTGCCGCGTGTGGGAGGGACCGATGTACACGGCCCCACGCGGACGTCGGGTTGTTGGTTTGAATTTATAGTCACGCTTGATTAATCTGCTACCATACGTTATCACTTTGCGCGAGCCGCGAGGGCGTGTTCCAGGGGGCGAAGCCAACCTTTTTTGGTTCGTGTTTTTTTACGATTCACCAATCCTCACATCACTTTTAGGGCTCATCGGCGTTTGCAGCTGTTTTCGTTTTACGCACGCACATCATCGTCTCGTGGGGCCCGCGAAGCGGAACGAAATATGAAAACCATTTTCTCTTGGCCAAACGTCTTGCGTTTGATGCAAAATGAAAGCAAAAGAAGAGTTTAGAAGAAAAAAAAGGCCGGAGCCAGCCAACATAACGACAGCAATAAAACCATTCAAAATCTGAATGGTAAAGACACTGGCGGCATAAAATACGTCGCTTTGTCAGCTCGTGCAAATGGTGCACGATATGGTCTGCGCGAATGGCCTATTGGCAGTTTGTTAAGGCCACTAATTTCGGCGACAATCGCACTCTCCCTCTCACATGGGGCGGTGGAGCCCCATGGACCTTCTCATTTCAGACAGTGTTTTCACCGTCGAGGCGCCTGCGAGTGCGATGAAGCACCATGCGTCTCCATCGCTTATCTACCGTGAGGAATGGTTTCATTTTAATTGAAATGGAACCGTGGCGCGGTACGCGTCACTCTCACCGGCCGGCTGAAAAACACTGTTCATTCTTAGCCTATCTGATTTCTACGACGCAATGCTTCCGCGTTAGGCGCGAAAGACTCGCGACATGGAGACGCCCGGTGGCCCAACGGAAACTTTTGAAGCACCATGCGCCTCCACCATCCGCAACGCTTACAGGCCAATTAAAGCTGATTGCGTGAGTAAGGGGCCATGTAAAACGACAGTGTCTGGCACGACTCCAAGCCGACGAATTCGTCAATGAAAGGGCAATAAAATCAAATCTCTTATTGTCAACTGTAATGCTTCCGCTAATCAATAATATCGTCGGCGCTGCAGCTGACAGTAAAATTGCGAATAAAACAACCGACCAGCCAACCGGCACTCCGAACGGCCGATCGCGCCAACGTCGGAAAAATCATCAATCGAAACGAACGGAGCGACAATGTTTTCCGACAGCTGTGCCACCGTTCCGTTGCGTTTTCTATTTTTTTGCATCACGTATTGCGCCATTCCAGCGTCCCGGGCGTGGTGCAAAAAAGTCGGCTCGCTCCGAAGACGAATCACTATCGAAAATTGACTGATAAGACGGACCTGCCTGCCTGCCAGCAACACTCGCTCCACGGTGGCCCCCCTCAGCAGTAACGCCGTGCAGCGTGTAGGAAATGTAAATTTAAATTATTCACTCACTTTCCTTCCTTCCGGAGGCGAACGATAACATACCGATCCCCGGAGAGAGAGAGAGGGAGAGAGAGAGAGAGAGATAGCCGGTCCGTGTATCCGACAGTTGGTCGCTGGTCCGCGGGGAAATTGAAAGCAGCAAACGTGAAATTTATCGCTGGGAATTGCCGGCGTACCAGGAACAGTCAATTTCTCTTTGCCGATCGATCAGCGCCTGGGGACTGGCTTGGGAGAGCGCACGACGGCAGCAGTGGTGGCAGATACCCATCATACCCGCCCCGCGTATGGTTTGCTCTCTGGTTTTGGCGTCACAATGACTGCTCAGTGTCTTTACAATCGCGCACAGGCAGAGAGACAGAGGGTCGTAGCGTAGCGTTGTGAAGAAAAAACACGGCGCGGCAAATAATTCGACGTCTGCGAGACGCGAGCCGCAAAGGCAGCATGATGTGCGCCCGATGTGATGGAAGCAGCTAATAAGGGCCTACACGAACCGCGTGCTCGGCCGGAAGGAAATCGTTTTTGACAGCCACGATTGACAGTACCTATTAGCGCCCCACGCCCCACGGCGGTGGCGTGAAAACGCGGAGAAAAAAAATGGATATCTTCATCCGTTTGGGGCCGAACACCGCGAGACAAACAATTAAATAGATAGTGCCGACCCACCAGGGCAGGGCAGGTTGGCGCAGCGTTAGAGGAGTCACGTGTGGTCGAAGTGTGGAGACGATATATTCTCACGCTGCGTCTGCATATGACAGTTAATCATTAGTCACCACCGCCATCGGAGCGCATGCTGCGAACGTGCGAAGAACGTATTGCCCACACATCAGCAACCATTTCTTCCCGTCGTGGGTCCCGATCGGTGGTGGTGGGTAGCATCGAAAACGATTCACTTGATAATGATTTGCCCAGCAGGATCTTTTTCTGGTGACCTCCCGTTGACACTCGTTTGCCGTCGGTAATGGCAGTTCATGCCGCGAAGAGAACGTTCTTTGATCAAACACTCGACACCGTGCGAGTCTAATGCTGCAATCTTGACATGTGACACAAAAATATTCTATCAAAAGTACAGGTTACTGGTACAGTACAGGTTAATTCCTTCGCAAGGAAATTCGTACTTAGTATGAATTACTTCTTTCAATAACTTTCCTACGGAAATCCTCTGTTGCATAATAAATTATAAATTGTATACGACTTATTTAACGATTTTCTGTCGCAATTTGACACATGATGTAGATGAAACTTATTCTATTTGATCGTGATAAACTTATTTAATGAAAATCCAATGTGAATAAAGGACGTATAAAATCATACAATGATCAATCATTCGTTTTGATTTTTATTGTTATTTTTGTATTTTAAACAAAAAGGTTCTTTCAACTGTAAAATGCCTTTTACCATTGCCTTTTAAAATGCCGAATACCAGCTTATTATTCCACAAGTCAGTCAAAAGTGATTTGCTTCTGTTTTATATTGGAACAAAACATTTTATCAGCATGAGAAATTCCATTGCATAGGGCAAAATTAGATGAAAATAGCATCCCAAATTGAACTGTAGATTGACAGGTAATAATTCAATTTAAATAATATAACTCAGCTTCTATTTGTAGATAATGGAAATACATTTAGAAGCACTTTTAAAAAAGCCACACCACATTGCGCTGCTCTGCATTAACGTTAGCTTTTCTCAAACTCAAGCAAGACAAGTGATGTAATGTTAATGTCTTGAACAAGCCATTCACTGTCGAGAAATAATGGAAACACCGACTACTGTTTGTGTCAGTTCCAATTCCATCCAGATTCTGCAGCAGAATCAACAATATGGCACGAACTAGCCGAACGGCAGAACCACGGCCCATCAGCGAGCGGGAAAGTTTTGCGGAAAACTAATTTCCCATTGCTCTCTAACTAAAATGTGCTCTCTTTCTTCGTGATCGTGAGCGCAAACGTGAAAGCTGTTGATGCTTTCCTTTTCACATGCGAGCTCCAAGCGTATAAATGTCAATTATGGAAACTTTCTCTTCACAGCGACATGTCCCACAAAATCGTGAATAATTCCGAAAAAGGGCTCCACAGTGCCGCAAAACTTTAATGTCCGCCGATGTTATGAGACTGCATCCGAATTTCCTTAAAGATCGATCGATTAGATTGGGCGAAAGAATATGACCCTCTAGCTTCTTTGTCCAGCTTGCTCAGCGTGCGCCGCTTTCGTTGGAGTTATGTCGCCCCAGAACTCGAATGACCCCCCACGGTCATCGACTCTTGGCACCATTTGGCACCGAAATGAGCAGTGCAGTGGTTGTCGAAAAGAAATAAGTTTCACTTGCCGCACTCTCTCGAGTTATGTATCGTGCCAACTTCAGTCTGCAGCTCAATCATAGCATCGCCCTGCACGCCTTCTTCAAACCCCAATGTTTCAATTGAGGCAGCGCTTTCTTGCCATTGAACGAATGAAACTTGAACTGCTCGTCTAAAGCGCGTTGACATCGAGACCGTAGCCCGATTCGGGCACACTCTTCGTCCGGCGTCTTCAGCTTTAACTCGACAAAACTCCAGTTCCAGGAACATCGTTTCCGATGGGGAAAAGTTTCGTGAAAATGGAAAAACTGGCCCACCCCATAAGTGGCTCAGTCCCTCACATACACACAGCAGTATAACAAATCAGCTAAGGGACGGGAAAATGGAACCGTCGCTATAAGCGAACACCGTTCGTGGTCGGCCAACTCCCCTCCAGAATAAGGTAATAATAAAGTCAAACGAAATATTACAAATGTTACGTGTTATCTACGCCAGCACAACCACCGCCATCACCCAACCAGCGTCGCCGTGACGCTTCCGGAACCCATTTTCTCCAGCCACCCGATTCTAAGACGATGGTTACATTCCGGGCAGCATATCCGCAGAAATTTATGAACCCTCCAGTGGCAACCATGGCCCCGGGCCCGGGTCCGGGCTCGCTGATTGCCCCTTGTTCCTAGTTCCTCTGGTGACACTGTTCGGCCACTTTTGCCCCCCTCCGCCCAAACGATGATGAAGATGGTGATCGTGTGCGCGACCGACCGGCTAGCTGATCCTTGCCCGCCGGTCCGCCGGGGCTCCGGGTCTGGCCGCTTGGCAAGTGGGAAACAAATTAGAAGATTTATGAATGTGTCATAATTTGGGTTCTGGTCGTCGTCGTCGTCGTCGCCGTTTTCTTTTCGACTCGGCCCACACGCCCGCTTGACGTTTAATGGCCGTTGCCGAGCTCGAGCGCCGAAGCTCGGGAGTGATAATTAATTGGAACCAGCGTCCGGAAAGGACTATCTGCTGGCTCTCAGGGTAGGGTCTTTTCGAGGGCGTGAAGCATCAACTAGATCGAGCTATTTAAAGTTGTTTTTTCTTGTTGTTTGAGACAGAACAAACATCGCTTAAATGTTACACACAAAAAAAACGATTTGGTCTCATTAAATCCTTAATGAGTTACGCGTGCAGCCCCACTAAATGGTGGGTAATTGAACAGACCGTTTTGTGCCTCTCGATTTGTCCGTGTTTTGATTGCATTCCACGATATTTATAGGCCATTCTAATAACTCGTTAAGAATTGTATCCTCCAACTTATCGATGGGCCGCCGAAACGGCCCCGGTTAGCAATAATTCGCCCACCAAAGTAGCGGCCAACGCACGGCGGCGGCGGCATGGAAACAATTTCCGCCACAGTACGTGATCAGACCTCATTCACACCCGAATGGAGGCCATAAAAATTATGCGTGTACTCACTGGCTCCCTCCCTTGATCGATGCCACCAGAGCACCGAACATTTCCCGGGCCGCGACATGCTTTAATGGTGTTAATTTCGTTCCACTGCCACCCGGAAGCCGTCCCGGCCCATCAAAATCAATAACATCTGTTAAATATTTGCTAGTTTCTCATGATGAGAAATGGCCTCGTAAGGTAGTTCCGTGGAGGGTGAATGGTACGCTGACGGCCGGCAAAACAAACACCGTCGGCATACTCCACACACTCAGACACACTGAAACAACCAGTCTCACCAACACAAACATTCCAGTGCCGTGCTAAATTGTCCCAGAAGAGCGGCTTTTACGACGTAATTCTATTACCCAAAACTAGCAAATAATAAATCATCGAACTATGCCGATTGCGTGTAACTGCCAGGCAGCGGCAGCAGCAACATAGCGCAGCATACACGCGTGCGCGCGCGTGGCTCGGCGCGTGGGCCGTTTGTCGGCGAAACTTTGCCGCGGCCCGTTTTCGATTATAGCCTCGTTCGGTGCCGGCCACGGCACACGGCACGAGAAGGGCAAACTTGCGCAGGTATTGCGTGAGGTGTGCCGTCACACATACAGCCGAAGCCGAAGCATTTTGCGACAGACCCCGGCCAGACACCGGCCAGCTGCAGCCCGCAGCGCCGAAAACTAAACACATATCTCATAATTTATTTTCATTTCATTTCGATTCACTTAAGAGATTTGGGATTTCGAGCGCGCGCGCGCACACACACAGCAACAACGTCCAGCACCCGAGAGCCAGGACGGGAATGTCCGAGACCGAGGGCCGGTGACGATCCGACCAGTGCCAGCCAGCCATGAGCCATTTTTTGTTCGGTTTCGCCCGCCACGACAGATAACGCGAATCGGCTGGCTGGCGAAGGACCTGTTCGCAGGATATTCGGCAGGTCGTAGGCAAACAATTTTCACCACCCATCACCGGGGGTCCCGGTTCGAGCAGCGGCCCCCCGGCGAATCCCGAGCTGCCTTTGTGGAGCATGGTGAACAGAGAAAAAAGTTATGAATCCCTCAGAGAGAGGTTCTCGCGGTGAAGGCGAAGAGCAGATTGGATACACTTATCGCTACACTGCATCGCCACCACGGCACACCCGGGCCAGGGCCGGAAGGTTTTTAATCTATCCGCGCAAAAGTTGGCCCATCGTCGCCACCGTCACCATCTTCGCCGAAGCGCTGCTTCGTGCTCCCCCTGTGTGGCTCCGGTTCCGTTGGCCTTCTATCTATTTTGGGCTCAATGTCTGCCGTTTTGCCCGCGGCCAAAAGCTTTCGCGTGGCCTGCCGAGTGCTGAGACAAGGGAACCGGGACGCGGCGAGGTTACCGAATCAACCGCAGAGCCTTGGCCTTTGGGAAGTTTCCGGGGCGCCAAAAAAAAACGGTTCGAAAGTGAGAAAGCAAGCGCAACACATACACTTCTGGTTGCTGTACCGTTTTTCATCTTTTGTTGAACGGTTTTCACGGTTCGAAAACAAACTCTAGCACGCAGTCAAAGACTTTGCTGTTCTGATTGATTCTTAGCTGCTCTTAAAAGTGAGATATTCCAAA
This sequence comes from Anopheles bellator, assembly GCF_943735745.2. Taxonomy (NCBI): domain Eukaryota; kingdom Metazoa; phylum Arthropoda; class Insecta; order Diptera; family Culicidae; genus Anopheles; species Anopheles bellator. The sequence goes on from NC_071286.1 coordinate 22,175,217, forward strand.
GCGTTGCATTTCCAAGTATTCTTATTACGTTAGTAGTTCATCAACATAAAGGTCTGTTTTACATATTTTGCATGTTTATTAAAAAATCCGTTTCACCAATTATACGGAGCACCCTTTTAATAGGTGCATTAAATATTCTACGCTTTTCATTATTGATTAAAATGTTTGAATTATCCTTTAATTTACTAAACGTTTTTATAACAATTATAAAAGAAATCCTTTTAAGATTCCACTTTGAAAAACAACGAATTAAATCTCAATTTTCAATTTTCTTATCGTTATTATTTTAGAACCTTTAAAGCGTTTTAAAACTCCTGTGTTAGTACTAGCAAAGTTTAGCCAGCCCCCATCTGCCACAAAAATACTCCACAGCCTGTCATCCAAAAAAGAGATTATTAGGCTTTTATCTCACGGAATACACCGCAAGCGAACTGTTATCTAACAACCAGCGCACCACCGAACGTGGGCCATTCCATTGCATGACAATTTCCAAAACTTTTGCTGCTCAACCGTCGGCGATGCGCTCGTTCGCAGCTCGTCAAAACCACAAAATCCCAGACCTGCGGACCTGCGGACCTGCAGCAACCGCGAAGCATCGTAGACTGCGTAATCTCCGATTGTGTTGGCCTTCTGTTCGAACCGTGCCTCTCCATTAGACCGAACCGCGAGCTTAAAAAACCTCCCGGCCCCGGCCGATTCCGCACCGTGTTTGCGTCGGATTCACTCGATTACTGGTGCCTGCGACCACAAAGCTGTCGGACCATTGCTTCTTCCGCCTCTCGCTACCCTACCAACTGTGTGCACCGCAATCGCCAAAAACACGCCAAATGGCCACCGGATGTACTACGAGCTTCGAGCGTCGAGCGCTGCTCGGGAACCAAACTGGTCGGTGAGGTGTGCTCCGGAACCCCGGTCCACGAAAGTTTCCAAAAACCGTTTGATTGATGATGTTATCGTTTCGTGACGATCAACTTCTTCCGGCGATATACAAACGTCAAAACGCAAACGTCAACACCCCGGTGCGCCGGAGGCATTGACCGGTGGCCCCACGACTCTCCCAGGGAAGCCCCTCGCAAGGTGGAAGGTGTCAGCACAACCCGTGAGGCGGGAGGCTCCTATTTTATCGCCTCCGACGATCGGACCGCCCGAAAAGTCGGTCAAGCGGTTTACGCGGCCACGCTGTTTGGCGAAAGTCTCTTCCGGAGGAGGGATTTACTCACTCACGCCCACCGGTGGGGCACATGGACCACTATCCCTTTCCGCGGTCCGGTCAAAAATGCGCGACCGGAAGCGACCAAAAAGTGAAACGAAAAACAAAGAACTCGAACATGCATAATAAACACGCGCATTGCGAGCGGTGGCGCTTTGACGGACGGACGGATCCTTCTCCGATCGCTGTGTTTACACATTCGACGATTTTTCTGCACACACTTCAGCGCTTTGTCTGTATGTGGGTCTGTACGTGCGCCTGCGAGTAGTCCCCCAAAGACAAACGGCTGACGGATCGCACCCGCCTATGTGTATGCTTTGGGATTTTTTTCCTCTAGTACACCGTTTCCGTTTCGCCGACTCGCCAACGGCCAGCGCCGAAATGTCCGTCCGGTGGATGGAAATGGGAGACCACGACGGATGTGTCGGTGTTTGTTTGTGTGGTGGCCACTCAGCAGCCTTCGTGTGAGAGGCACACGAAACACAATCAAAGACGGCCCGAGACGTGAAACCATCCATCCGCCTGCACCCGGGGATCCCGGTCCCGGGATCTGGCGCGCTCTCCCGTGCGGTGTGAATAATGAATGAACGCATCCATGAATATTTGATGGTACTTCTTTTAATGCTACCGATTCGCATTTGCAGTCCATTTTGTTCGTGGCTCGAAATTTTTCCGACGGATCGGCCCGGGGTTCATTTGTGGCCTCTCGTTTTTTGTGGGCATGTCCGTGTTCGTATGTGTGTGTGTTGCCTACAGGAAGCTGGGAAAAGGGTTGTCCACAGCAGACGCAGTGAGTGAGTGATGTTCCTTTGAACGCTGCGGCCAAACAGCGGAGCAGCGAGGAACGCTTCCGCTTCCGAGGAAGGGGAAGTGGTGCCAAAATCCGCCATTGTTTCCATTGTTGTGAGAGTTGGAAAACGAAGGGGCTGGTTGCGCATTTATTATGCTCGCCTGTCCCCGCCCCGGCCGAAAAGGGGCTGACTCGGGGAAGCAGCATCTGCCAATCTTCGCCCCGAGATTGGTCTGTGCATGATTAAATAAGCTGCGACTATAACCGAGGCCTGTCACCGAGGCCTTCGAAACTCGTTCATCACAACCGATGAGACTCACTTTCTAATAAGCGCATGAGTTGTTATTTATTCACTCGCACTGGCTGGTTGGCGAGAAGAAGTTCTCACTTTAATGTTGGCAAATGAAAATACGGAAAGGGGCCGGATTCCAACACAAACACTGAGCCGGGCACCCGGGAACCACAAACGGCTAGAAAAGTCTACAACAAACACAACGCACGCAGCGCTTGCACGGGGAGGGCTACAATAAAAATAGATACCTCCACTAGAACCCGAACCCTCGCCCGAACACTCACGACACAAAAGCAATAGAGGGTGAGCGTGCTCCGCACGTTGAACAGCACAAATGGACGTCACACGAGGCGCCCCACAAACGTAACAGTAGCAACAGCAAACAAATTGAATAAACAACCCGAGCCCCGAGCACTGGGCACAGGATTAAAACTAACTATTAGCCCGCATTGTCCTGCTCGGTGCCGGCGCACCGAGCGATGATGCGTTTTGCCGGATTATGACGGTGTGTTTGTGAAGCACAACGATCATTTCTGTACGTGCGAATGGCTCGCTGTGTGTATGAGTGGGGTCGGGTGGCCAGCCAGGAAACGGTGCACTAAGCCCTTCCAGCTTATAAACTACCAAACTGGATTTGGAGCCACAGATTCTGTGGGACAGGCTTGCTGGTCCAGCGGCAGCCATAACGATCGGGCAACGTTCGGTAGCTCGCAACCCCGTAAAGCTGCCGAGGGCCTATTGATTCCGGCCGCTGTCGGGTTTACGTTTTATTTTGCCGAATTTTTGTATGTTTGCCACGCGGAAGGCTTTTCCGAAGGCATATGTCACAGCACATGCCCGGTGCTGGTGGGCAACATAAAAACATGATGCGGGGCGAAATTTTTAAAACTCTCGTGATCTCGTTGTACGTTTCAGCATCCGTGAAAATAAAGAATTACGCGTCTGTATTATTCACATAGCCACTCGCCCGCCTCGACTTATGAGTCTTAACTCAACTTTGGCAGAGGACAGTGCCAACAAATTAGTTTACATTCGTTTATGTTCGTTTTTATCGCAGTCCTTATTGGTTGATTAAAATGAATCCGAAACATCTTGTTCTTCTGCTCATCTCGAGCTCGATTTTTGACCTAAAAGGTCCATTACTTCAACAATGCAGAATAAAACTTTTATGAAAAAATACCTTTCCGTAAATAGCAATCAGCATTTTGCTTTCCACAAGCATTAGCTCATCATCGCCAGGGGTTTGTTTTGCCTTCATTGATAAAAGTTCAAAGAGGTTTGAAGGGCCAACATTATGGTTCCTTCCGCGTCAACTTCATATTTGATATGTTACATGAAAACGAAAAGAAATCATAACAGTTTATACACCACAACAATTTGCGATATGAATACTCAACGATCATTGGATACGAAATAATGTTAAACCTTGAATCACTCAACTATGATTTCTCTTGGTTTCTCTTCGGAGGTACTCCGATAAAAAACAGATCAAAATGTTTAAGACTCACTTTCCTAAACAGTAGTTTAGCCATGCCCCAGCATCTGTCGAAGAGACTGTTTCCTATGGCAGAGAGTGAAGCAATGCTTACACTTCCCAGCATCCCGATGCCGGCTGCAAGGCATCTAACGAAAAAGTCTTTAATAAAACCAGCAAGCAATATAAATTGCACTACATTAAGCAATGGTTGTTTGAATTGTCCGCAATAAATAGCTCAGCACGCCGAGAGCACGGCAGTGGCAACAAAAACTCAGCAATATTTTACGTACCAGACTCGTCTCCATAAACTGCGCTCCCCAAGCGCCCGAGGACCGTGTAAAGCCATGCCGACCTGTTGTATGGCTTACGCCGCTGTTTACACCAGGTCGCTACAGCTTCCACGGCCACGGCATGACAGTCAGCTTATGATTATTTCCCTTTTCTCTCTTCGCAGGTAAGTGGATCGTTCGGACGAAATAGTTTCAACGGCGCCGAGTTCCCCCCTCCGAAACTTAGGGCGGAGTGCCATCAGCACCCTCGAACATCACACGTGGATGAAATGGATTTACTTGACCAAAGCCCCGGACCGGGGCCCATATATCCTGGTTTTTCACATCCCACGTGAAGGCCCACAGGGTGAGTCCCCGGATGTGCGTCCCGGCATGTGCCGCTCCCTCTCTGTCTCTCTCTCTCTCTCTCTGCCTCTGGCGCTGTGTCACTCTCGGGCTCTGTCCGGCTCTCTAAGTGAAATATGATGCCGGGCAAATATCCTGCGGTCGTATTTTGATTAGAAAAATGTGGCCACGAACGGCCACGACGCACCCGGTCGTGCCATTGACGCACCCACAAACACACACATACATTCAGGGCCATTGGTCCCGGCGGAAGTGGTCCAACTGACACGGTCAGCTTCACACACTAGTCGCGCTCGCCCAATAATGATGCCCCGAGTAATGGTCGTAATCATGGAACATTATTATCCTCGCATCGTTACGCCCGAAGTTAAGCCACAGTTGATCCTTGATGACACACGCTTCAGTGAGTGGATCCCGCCCGGGTCAGGCCCCGGCCCGGACCGCCGCCCGGAGACACCTTTTTTGAGCGGACACCACCACCGCACTGTATCCGTCCATCGGGTGGGTGGGAAGCGGCGGCCACTGGCAGGGGGACCGGCAAATGGCCAAAAGGGAATGGAAAGCAGCTTTGTAATCGTCTTTGAATGCGTGACCTCAATGCGGACGCCATTTCGCTTCGCTGGCCGCGGGTAATGGTGGGTCGGCCGGACGCAGCCAATAAAAAGGAAAGTTGAGCGAAGATTTTGTTTGCGGGGAAGTTTGTGCACCAGCACCCTCCGCCCGTCCAACCTGTTGTCGGTGGTGGTGGTAACAGTTTTGCAATTCAAAACTTCGGCTCACCTCCCCGGCGGGGGGCACACGCTACTGCCAGAGTCCGGAGCATTTCCGGGGGCGGAGCGGAACGATGCAATAGCATACGGAAAAGCTCGATGGCACCGATGGATGGCGCCCTCCGCTCGATCTCGATGATGGTGTGTGGTCGTGCGCGTGTGTGGGTTGGTCGTTAGTCGGTCCACCTTCCGGGCGTGAACCGAGCGAAAAGCGTGAAACGTTAGGGGGCGCATAGCCGAGGTCCGAAGGGGGGGGAAAGGAGTCACGCAGACGGGTGGAGGATGGAAAACTCCCATCGTACAGTTTATAAACCGAACGGTGTCACGACCAGCAGGATAGCGACGCCCGGAAAGAAAAGATTCTTAGTCGTTCCTCTTTTGTTAAGGTGGAACACCTTTAAGCTCGTAGTCTTTGACCCTAAAATCGTGTTTATTGAATGTATTACCGGACCACGTCAATTTCAATTTTTTTAATGTATTTTTTGGAAATCAGAAAGGCAAACGTTTGTCACACGCAACATGTTGTTTACACCAAGCCAAGAGTGATTGACCGAAGTGATCTGCGACGATAATTAACTATTTCAATGGCAAATGTAGTTAACGAATCAGGTTATAGTTATACTACTGTGTCCAAACAATATCTGGATTTTTTCATAAATCAAAATAATCTTTAATCTTTGGCTTTATTTATGGACCTAAAAGTTTGAATTTTTCCAGAAAAACCTTCTACACAATTTCCTTTTTTGCTTCTTATCTTCAGGCTCAGTCATTGTCGTGATGCGAAAACCAAGAATTGCCTCTCCACAAATGTGGTCTTTTTTAAGGCACAGAATACTGAAATAGTATTCTTGGCCATTTGTAAGGAATACATGGTGTACCACAACAGAATACACGAAGATAACCGTTTCGCTTTCCATAAATTTAGTTCATAAACAATTTACTACTTAGATGTATAAAAAGACGTTTAAAACAATTGGTCTTACCACTTGACCTCAATTTAAACTGAATTGAACTTTAATTTAATGAACTATTTGACTTAATGTCAAATAATACTTCGTTTGGCATTTTCAAACCGACTTTCGAAACGACTCCGTGGGCCGAATCTTCGTTTAAAACGTGTTCGAATCGCGTTAGTTGCCGAGCTAAGCTTCAAAATACTAAGGAACAAAAATCATTACTAATAGACTGGAAATCTGCTAGTGATCCACCTTCGACCACCATGGGGGGAACTCTTTAGGCGCAAGGACTTTTTCTCCATCATCAGTTCCTTCCATCATTACTGTCACACTGCTGGCCCGCACTCCGCCCCCGGATCGCATCTTGGACCCCGAGATATTGCCATTCAGCTCAGGGAGCGAGCTTCATGCAGCGTTTTGATGGGATTTATTTTTGTTCGTACGCCCTGAACGTGGCCCCTTAAAGCTACAGCAAACCCGCCTCCTGTCGGCTTCGGAGTAGACTCTGCACATCCGCAAACGGCCTCCTGGTGGGCGGTTGGGCCCATTTGCGCGGCTAGGCCCAATATCGCACCGGGAACCTCACCCGGGGTTCCTGATTGCAAATGTCAAAAGTAATTCGCACACCGCCAGCTCTGACAGCCCACCAGACTGGTGCGGGCTGATGCGGACAGTAAGCCCTTACCGGTGCCGACGCTTATCCGCCATCGGCCCCTGGCGAAAGCTAGGCGAAGCAGTGCAACAGTTTCGCCAGCTCGTTAAATTGTCCGACCCACGGCCGAGTCCCGGGAATCCCGGGTTCTGCCGGCAAAAGGTTAATGACGAACAAATCGAAGTCAGTGGCGTGGAACCGGAACCCACAACCATCACCAGTGCCGACTCTTCTGTGCGGTGCGGCAGTCGCGCCCGAAGCCACCACCGATGGTCAATCGATCCTGCGCCAATGGCCACCGGACAGCATTCCGGACACATTGTTGCAGTGCGGCGCCCACGCCGACGTTAGTGTTGGGAGTGGATTGCCATCCTGAAATGGCCATCGTTTTGCGCGGGCTGCATTGTCGTCTGGGTGTGGGTTGGCTTGATGGTCTTACCGAGCAACACAATTACGGTTCCGGAGTCACTGTGGCTCAGCCGGCTGTGTCAGTTTCGCCAAGCTCCCGGTAGGTTACATTGTCGAATGGGTGGACCGGGAAGCGGAAGAAAACAGCGGTCAGGTGGTTTACGTGGCAAAGGTCAGCAGGAAAACAGGGACTTCGTTCGTAATGGACACAAAAAATGGCACCCGGTATGGGAGGTAGCCAAGTACTTCCGTTTCAGCAGAACATCACCCAAAGCAAACCCTTTTATTGTAGCGAAAAGATGGATGGAAGTCGAAGCCAATCGACTACTTACGCCGAGAAAGATGATGGTTTTAAATCAAAGTCCGCACGGTCTTCTTGATTTCCGGTTCGCATTAATTTGTTGAACAGCTCAAGGACTGCACTGTATCAGGTGTGTAAATCCTCTTTGTTTTATTCTTAGTTTTGTTACTTAAAACAACATGATGTTGCCAAATTTTTTGGATTTTTAATTCAATTTGTGTTATTAATTTCACCGATTTCTAGTGACACCAAAAATCTTTTGTTGGTGAACTCTATTTATTAAAGACTAGAATCAGCCCACAAAGTAGCTTTATATAGTCAGCCAGTCAGATATTAACAGCAAAATCTATTTGAACTAGAACAGATTCAAAGAAAGGACAAACGATCCTGTTGAGTCCGATCGGGCTTCTGTCATCAAATTTTCTTCTTAATTTCAAAGAGATTGATGGATGATGTCAAAGGCATCGAATTTTAACGAAAAAGTTGTACATGTACCCCTATTGTTTCCCATCGGCTTATTTCAGTCTCTTAAGAGGTCACACAATCGTTTCCGACGAGCATGCTAAGTATTGAAAGCTGTGTTGTTGTTAGAAGGAATTACAGCTAATCTCTTAACAACAGCAGAAAAGCTCAGAAAGACTCTACTTCGCACCGTTTGATTTATGCTTGACCCTTTAATTGAATATTATTTTCATGCTCTAATTTCCACTAACTGGTGCAACCGAGTGGAGCCACCGGCGCTCCGCGCACGGTGATGAGTATTAATTCCGTGGGGCATTAAGAAGCCATAGTTAATTCCATCAATTATGCTCAAGTACCACCGTGTACACACTTGGGAAGGGTGGCCAAACGGTCGTCCTCGGCCTCGGGAGTCTCAGCGGAAGTCGGGGAACATCTTTCGCGAAAACCCACGGCAACCTGGTATCGGCCCTCAGCGCCGTTCGGTCGTTTGTTTCGCTCGCAAAAGCCAAGCCAAAGCTTTCACCACCGCACGGGTGCGCCGTGCTGGGCCACGGTTTCGACCACACTCCATTTATCGATTTACCAACCATCATTATCTTTAATGGTGCACATTTCATCGCAGCGAAAGTGAAAAACCACAACCGCGGTCCTGGCAATGGCTCGACGAGCCGGCGAGCCACCTCGCCACACTTACCTGCCAGCTGCCCTGCTTACACTCGCAGGGCAAAGAGGACCCACCGCCAGGCTGGTGGACATGATACGAAAATTGATACTCCTTTCAATCCTCATTATCATAGCGAACCGCTAAAAGAGCACCAGCACCAGCGTCAATAGCAACAGCGAGTCGTGTATGGGCCGCCCTAACAACCCTCGGGGCCCAGGGTCCTTGCGGCGTGGAGTGCGCTCCTCGGCGGGTGATGGATTGTGGCGTGCTCGGAGCGGCGACGGGCAGTGGCAACCATCAACCGAGCAAATGAACGTACCCCGAGAAAAAGAGCGGTCCATCTTTCGCTAACCACTTTCGTTACATGCCTTTTCACCGGGGAGTCCTTTTCCATTTTTTTCCACTTCTTTGGGGCCAGGGTTCCTCAATCTCGGGGGTCCGTGTCCGTAATTCACCACCTTTTTTTTTTTTTTTAATACTACCCATCGTGGTCGAAGGTGCGAAGACTGCGAAGCAGCTCACGGACCAAACCGGACGACCGGCCATCGAACGGCACGGCGACCTTCGGCCAAATGGACACTTCAGAAACGCCGAGATTTAAACTCCGCTGGCCCGCTACGGTTCGGTCCCGAGGGGCCGCTAACGGGGCCGGTCGGTTGAAAGGGCAACACTACCCATCACGTGAAGGACCGCAGCCATTTGCGAGAAGCAAATGGTAGCCCGACAGAGCGAAAGGTCGATCGTTGAAACCCACGGTTTAGCTGATGGCACGAACCCAGAGTTGGTGTCGGTCCGGAACGTAGGGCCGGATAAATAAGTTTTGCTTCCATTCAAGCTGATAAACATAAAAATAAATTATAATTCACGCGGGTAGACCAGGTAGCGCCAGGATCGGCAGGATGCATGATGCCACCACAGTCTCGGGGCAGAGAAGCCCTCATCACGACGACGGATAGCCGCCGCTCTCGGTGGCCGATGATTAGGGTGCGTACTTGAAATATTGAACGAACGTGACAAGTGCGCACAGTCTCGTGGATTTGCGTGGACTTGGCGAACCTGCTGGCGATAGTTAAGCAAAGAACCGTCAACCGATAGTTCAACAACTCAGGCTAAGAACCAGTAACGGAGTTCGATCACCGGCATGCAAATGCTATCATCTAGCCTATGGAGAGGACTTCGATGGGCTTGTCCAAAAAAGCAATAACAATCAAATTTTTCAAAGGACCCTAAAGTGAGCAATCATCTACCGGCCGTAGACGTGGGTTTGCGCTCTTCATTGCCAATTGTTGATTGTGGGAAATCGATTCCACGCACCACTGGCCAGTCGGATGAATGTATCCGGGGCCCGGCAGGCCCTTATCCCTGATCGGCTCCTGCAGGCACAATGTAAGAAACTGGGCCAACTCCATCCAGCCGCCTATCGATAAATGCACTTTCATTAAGCCTAATTGTGATAGCAACGCATTCCATTCCTGCGAGAGGAACCGCATCCTGTGCTCGTGAATCCGGATGTCTGCCCGCAGCGAGTACGTCCGGGACAGGGCCGCCCCGCTGCTTGCTACGTGCCCCGGCCCGGCCCGGCCAAGCCGGAACGCAAACGCCGTTGAATTATTCATAGCTACCAGGATGAGCGCTTCGCATCGTTCCCCGTTATCGCCGACATTCTCGGGCGCATTTGAATAACTGTCTGCGATATGAAAACTTGCTGCACACCCACTCGACCCACCTGACTCCCCGAGCCCCCATGGGTGAAGATTTCTCCCTCTGCATCGCGCCCGCGTCTTCGCCATCGTTGCAACCGCTTCCGGGACGCGGCACAAGAAGCCGGCCCGGGAGGGCCAAGTTTTTGGGGGGAAATCTCCTTTCGGGCACCGCCGGTCCCGAAAGCGTCTCACGTTCCAGCCAGGCCAGCCGGGTCCGGTGCGTTCACGTACCTCCCCTTCGCGCTTCACGGCCCCGGCTCGAAATGACAACCACTTTCATTTGAATAAAAATTTGCTACTCTTGTCGTTTCCGCTGACGCCGATGCCGCCGCCACCGCAGCCGGCGGGGTTGTCCGCACTTCGTCGCCTGACTTCCGGATCTCATCATCAACCCCCGGTGGTGGTGACCCGGCCGAGGCGCGCGTGGTGGCATCCTTCCCGAGCGCACGCGGAATGACGCCATAACTCCGAAATGGAGAAATTTCGCCCTTCCCGGGTAATTGAATTAATTTATCGGTACATTTTTCTCGGCCCAACCTCCACGGGCGTCCGCTATCCACCCTACGGGCAATGATCCTTGCAGGGATCCGCTCCCGTTTTTTTGTTTCCTACTCCGGCTCGTCTTCGATGACCTTTTTTTTCGCGTCAGTTGTTCTACACACAATGGCCAAATGCCCCCCGAAAAAAAGGGCCACCCTCAGGAACCGGAAATCATCGCAACCGTCCTCGTCGTCGTTGTCGTCGCGGAAACGGGCCCTCGGGAGGAGGTTGCGGCGCCACGAAAGTGTGGCACGAAAGAAAGATTACATTATCTGATAACAGCGAAATGATCGGCCAACAAGCTCTGAGACGCTGGGCTGGCCCAACGTGAACCCCGGCTAGAGCCGGTGCTCGGAGGAAAAAAGAAGAACGCCCGAGAACACTCCGGAATGCAGTCCTCCGTCCTCGCAGTCCCCGTCCTCCAGTGCCGGGGAGCATTTGCCAGCCAGCCAGGCGAGGGAACCGGCCCGGACGGATCAAAAGTTAATAGGATGACATTTACATATTATGCTTCAGCCTCGGCGCGCTGTCCGCCGGGGGCCGTGGGTGCCGCACGGATTGCTCACGTCATCAGGCCGGGACGTTCCGTGCGAATGCGAATTAAAAATTTGTATCTCCTTTGGCGCACAGCACGCGGTCGTCCACGCGGGGTGTCCTTGCATTCGCGCCGACAGGAAGACTGTCACGCTGTCACGGCGATGTTTCGCAGTAGTGTGCGTAGGCGTGTGTCTCTGTGCGATGGCCAAGAAAAGGACATCGGAGTTTGCATGTGAAGTAGCGCGATACATTTTCTGCGTTTGTCTTCGCGCGGATTCGGGGCCGTTATCACCCCAAAGGTTCCACCCATCGGGAAGGTGCGCAAAAAGTCCTAAAGGGCGCCGCGCCCAATGTCACACCGGAATGGATGTCTCTGATTACTGATTTTTTTTTTCTCACCGTTTACGCCCTCGGCGTAGTGATCAGCATTGTTTTTGCTGATTCAACTCTCGAGCAAACATTGGAAAACCTGAGCTTGGTATTTTTTTATCGTGATTGGAATGGCCGCCAATTTGGAAGCCGAATGGCTGACGGAACCAAATTTTGACATTACTACCATTACTTCCCAACCGTCCCAATTATGCTTTTGGCACCGAGTTTTTAAAAGAGCGAAACGATGTGCAACCAAAACGAGTCCTAGGCCCAGGAATCAAGAACGCTGCCTGGGGCCTAAGCTAACTCAAGATTAATCGCTTTCTCGTCTCTTAAAACACAAACTATGTCGCGTGTGCCTGCGTGTGTACCCGCCAGAATAGACACATATTTATCTATTTTCAACGACACTTTCGCCGGCCACTGGAAGCGTAACGAATACGCGCTCATCAGTCAGACTCTCGGCCGTAAGAGCGGCAGCAGCGCAGCGGAGCCGGAATGGACGACGGTCATGAATCAAATGTGCGAGGTACGAATCTAATGGCGATCCAGTGTACGAACATCAATTACAAGCCACCGGCACACGTGCACCGTAATGGGAGGACCGCACACTGTGGCGCCGGCAACGAAAAATGGTCAAAAATAAGGCAAGTTGATTGATACGCTGGAGGGCATTTTGGGCAGTGTTCCGTCAGGCGGGAATGGCGAATGGCTTCGCTACGTTTCGCTTACTCTACTATTCTGCTCCATTCTGTTGAGGTATAATTATTCAAAAAGCGTAAATTGAATTACTCGATACAACCAGCAGGGTTTCCTCTTTGATGAAGGCCACACAAAATAGAAGGAAAATTTAATTATTTCGGAAATTTAATTTTAGATACTAAATAATGCCACGTTCAAGAAGTGCTTCGATTTAAGGAAAGGAAACTTTCTCCAACTAATCAGGCAAAGCACATTTAATAAACTTTTTCTTTAATAGTAAATCCTGATAAATTTTCCATAAGATGGATGTGGTCAAACAGTTAATGTCGTTGTGAAAAGGAGTTTTAGCAACAGTTCCAAATGATGTAACCAAATGATGTAGACGGATTTGTGGGCTATTAGTCCATCTGAATAATGCAAGCAACTGCTTAAAACCAAAACATCAAAGGTTTTGTGTTGATAAAATGGAAAGACATTAAACAATGTGCGAAAAAAGCTTTTCATCCGTTTCAATTCCCGCGAAAAACAATTTTGTCCTTCCTCGCAGACTCCCCACTGTGCATCGGCGGGATACCGCGTGAAGCGCGCCGAAACGAAAGGCGACGAAAAACACGGATTTACAACGAATCCATGCCCGCGTGCAACCCAAATTCCGGAAACTAGCACCACTGCGGTGTCGGCCACCGGCAAGAAGGGCAAATAAATTTCCGTCACTTTCAGTGCCAGCACCGTTTGCGGGTGCTTCACACGCGCGCACCGAAGAAAAGCTGCTGTATGTGTGCACCGGTGTGTGTGTACGGATCTTATTTTTATGTTGCCAATCAATTTCCGGAAGCAGCCGCTTCTGCGATGATGCCATTTCGGGAGAGTCGCGATAAAAGAGTCATTCCTTTCAATCAGATGTCGTTCTCGGCGGGAATTTACATGGCGTGGTGGATCAATAAAACCATCCCACGGTGCGGTGGGGCACGGGCAAGGAGAGGAGCGTTAAATCTTTATCACACCCAACGCCGGAAGTTACTGCCAACGGGGTCTCGGAAGTGCGCCCGATTTCGGGTCAATTACGTGCTCGCTCGCTAGGTGTCGGGTTCGACGGGTGTGTACCCGAAAAAGGGAGTTGCAGTCGCTTTAAAACGGGAAAAACTCTTTAACGGCAGCCCGCCCAGTTTGATGATACTTTTGATTTAATGTGCTTTCACCGGTGGGCCCGTAACAGGCGGGTGATGATGTGCCAAAGATCACACCGATGGCGACCCGCACGTCCGTTGGTTTTGTGGAATAAAAGCGAACGATTATGGCACACACGCAAATGGCCATTTTTCACGGGCGGACGGACGGCCGGCACCGGAAGCAGTGTAATTATCATACTTTACGCCGTTTTCCTAGCCTCGATATTAAAACGATATCCGTCGCTGGCTGGAATGCCCGTTGGAAGCGTTAGTGCAGTGCAAATTGCATACCTCGCAGGCGCGAAATACTTCGCCACAAAACGCGCGTAGTGCAACCGATGCAGCGGTTCGGGAACCAGATTCACGGACTGAACCCACGGTGGTCGCTGGGTCGTACACTTTCCAATACATCTTGCCTTCTCTCGGCCTGGTTCGGCGGGGACCATTCAACTTATGCGGCGATATGCTAATAAGTTAAATTCCTTCACCCCAAAACCGACCGGAGACCGACTCCTTTGTCGACTACATCCGGTGCACCGAACGAGCGCGTGTGTGCTGGTGAGCCAACCCGAAAGCGTGCCCTGCAGACGGCGAAAAAGGGACGTAAAATATCACCTCTATAATCATATTTTCATTCCCACACGGCGTTCCCTGCCATGTTTGTTGTGGCTCCGGCACCACCGGCAGCACCGGATGTCGGATGTGCAAAATTTGCAAACGCTCCCTGCTGCTGCTACAGAAGACGACGACGGCCACGACGCCGCACGGATGCAGAGTACCGTTGCTGGGCGCCCAGCAAGCCACCGTTATTAACCGAACAGCATTCGGTTGGAGAATCATTAACACAGTGTCATCTCGGGGCGTGTGCTTCCGGTTTGGGCTGTGTGGCCAGCAGCGGGCCACCTTCTTTGGCACTCTGACGACGCCCGAACCAATCTTGACGGTGGCCGTGTTTGCCGTGCCCTTTTTGGAAGCCGGACCGCCCCAAAAACACGAACGGCACGAAATGAAAAGTTATGGAAAAGTTGCTCTAAAAGCTGCCATAATTTTAGTAATAAAATTTACCCGGCTGTTGTTGTGGGTGTGCTGCTGACTCGTTAAAGCGGGAGCATTTATTTTATTTTGCTCCCATTCTTTGCCCTTTGCCAGCCCAGGACTTAGCCCAGGAACCCCCAAAAGGCAACCTGCACCCGTGGCCGCCTGCCGCGTGGGCAAGTAGTGATTTTTTTCTTATTCGTGTGCCTTCTCCCACTTCCGGTTCACTCTTCCGGAATGTGCTGGTTCCTGTTGGTTTCCTCCGGAAACGAAACAAAAAACACTCGCTTCCCGCGATCCGGGAACCGCTTTATTGCTCTGTTTCGAGCCCGGGCGGGCCTGCCGTTTTTGTTTTCGGTTATACTTTTTCCCGTCACCCGTGGCCATGGAACGCGCCCTTCCCGCACACTCGGGGCAAAGCTTAACGTTCACATATGTAGCGGCGGAAGAAGCGAAAACGAACACACGGGATTGGGAGCACCGCAGGCACTGGGAGCCAAGCCACCAGCACTTTCCATCCTATTTTGATTATGTTATTTCGGTAATCTTTCACCACATCGAGGCAGCTGAAAATGGCTGCACTTAACTAGGGGCACACAAAAAACCGAGCACAACCGGGAACGGTTCCCCTCTTCGTTACGCGGTTCCTGGGGCAACGACGTCCTTTTCGGGGACCCATCGACGTCGTCGACATCTTCATCGTCGCCACCGTCTATCTTTAATGATCACAATTCAATTTAAACGAGCCCAAGGTTGCCACCGACTCGCGCACCGTTCGCTCGGAAAAGCGGAGGAAAATCCTGCCTCCGATAGTGAAATTGGGCCACTTCGGGTTGGAGGAGGCAGTGGAAGCAGTGCCTGATGTTGATTAAAAATTTGCCGCCTGACTGAATTTAGAACAGGCCGATTTTTGTTTCCACACCGTGCCCGGCCACGACAACTTATGCGCCGCACCGGTGTTCGCTGGCAGGGCCACCTTCCGAGGCCGTAACCAACCGTAACCCTCGGCGGATTTCGATCCGGCCCGGCAAACGGGAAACGGCCGGCAGGGAGGACAATTTCCGTCAGTCGATTTCAATCAATGCAAGATGATCCGCGTGGGAGCGATGAAAATGTTTATTGCCGGTACCAGCGGCCAGACAGGGTTTTCCGGTGCCGGATTATGCTACCCGTGGACCAGTGGGTTGAAGTACTGCTTCGTCTTCGTGCGACAGACTAACCGAGGGTTCATTTAACACTCGTTTGGGTTTTGTCAACGGCGACTTCAAAGTCTGTCGACGGGGACCGTCTCCGAAGACCGTCGTTGCTTTGCGGCGCGAAATCCGTTCCGGTGGCAATGAGCTTTATAATTACGCACGAGTTCCTGGGTAAGGAAAACCATGAACACTTCAAAGGGTCTATGATAAAGGCGAGCAAACAGAATACGGCCTTAGAGTCCTGGTTTTGACGTAAATGATTCGCAGAAACTTTTCGCCAATCAACCGAATTATTTCTCAAAGAAGATGGTTTTTTGGAACAGGAAAACGGCGCAATGGAAGATGGTTGTTGTGTTAGGTCACTATAAAATGTAAGACTTTTCTTCCCTTTGGAGTTGGAACTATAGTTTGACACAATTTTATGGATATTATGACAAATTGATGCAATCTGGACGAAGAACTATGGTTACTTTTAAAGCAATCCAAATACTAATCTGTAAAAGGTCCCTCGGAATATTTGTTTCGTAAGGTCCATTCAAATGTTTAAGTTTTAAACCATAAACCGTTGCTCAGTCGATTTCTGTTAGTGCTTATAAAAGTGCAGCGGCCGTAAGATTTCTCGTTAGCCATTAGAATTGACACTTTTTTTATGGTGATACAAAACATTTAAATAAATAATTCTAATTCATTGTTTTATGTGGGCATTTTAAGTGGACTTTTAGCATCCGGGAACTAAATAATGTTGAAACACCACTCTACTTGTCCGGTATGGGTCGATTGCGTTTTGCCGGAGTAAACAGCGATTCCACACGACCCGGTGTGGATCCCACGATCATCTGACATCCCGAAAAATAAGGTTAATCAGATGGGGTCGCATGGCACAAAGTGGATTCTCGGTCCACGACGGGTTTAAACTTGTGATTTAAATTTAAAACCCTGCAAATCAACCGATGCCACCGATTCTTCGGGAGCTGATCAAGCGAACTGGGAAGGATTGGGCGAGATTATTCTCATGCGCGCCGTTGCGTACATAATGTGCTGCACATTTACCAAACCATGGCACAGCGAAAAGGGGTCAACAGCTGCATACGAAAATAGCCGCCGAAAACGCGAACCGGAAAAAAGGCATGAAAATAATTGAATTTCATAATCATAACCGAACCGTGCGTGTATCCAGGGCCTCGGACCGCTCGACGGCATGCAGACGCGGTTTCGCGATTATGCACTGAGGCCTGAAATGCACTGCCAGCCCGTAAGCCAGCTGGTCCCGTGTGTTGCGTGTTGCGCAAAATATGTATTTATTTAAATTGAATGTACATGAATAAATTGGTGATAAAAAAGGAAAATAACAAATAATCACGATTTGCTCCGTTCGTCGAAATGATGTCCTTTTTCACCCCTCAAACACGCCTCCCATGGCCGATTGCTCGGGATTTCCATATCCTTTAACGAGTCCACGATCCGTCGCCAGCTGAGCGTTTTCTGTTATTTTTTTTTGTATATATCACTCA
This sequence comes from Anopheles bellator, assembly GCF_943735745.2. Classification (NCBI taxonomy): domain Eukaryota; kingdom Metazoa; phylum Arthropoda; class Insecta; order Diptera; family Culicidae; genus Anopheles; species Anopheles bellator. Next base: position 22,192,599 of record NC_071286.1, read on the forward strand.
GAACCAAGCCTCGGATATCGCATGAAATTCAATGCAGTCATATCAATACAACACGAAATGCGGAGGCAATCGTACGCCGGGCATGTTAGAACATAGCTCCAGGATCCGGACGCACACCATCTGGTCGGATTGAGGAACATTCCTTCCCAACGCTAGGCACAACGGTGCGGTTCGCGCGGGAAAAGCGGAATGTAAAATGGGAAAAGCTCCCCCAATGGTGCCTTGACGATGTCAATCGTATGTAAATGGGCCCCTGGAAAACGAGCCGTATGGCTCGGTGCTGCACAATACATCGTTTAACGCCGACGGAGGATATGTGGAAATTCTTAATAAGCACTCTCGCCGCCGGTGATGATGGTAAAACAATAAATAACGATTAAAATTAGGGCGACGTCGGTTGGCGATTGCGTATCACCGGGACGCCATTACGAAGGCAGGCCGTGTCCCTTTCCAGTACGTCCCCGAGCTTCATGAATGGGGGGTCCTTTGGCTTGAACTTGGTCCTTTGACTTCGGACCCCGTCCTACATCACGCAACATCCTTAAGCAACCCTGCTGTGCGGGTGAAGACACGCGAGCACCACACTGTGCGGAACCAGCGCAACGTTCAGTTTGCAGCAACGTTGATTCAGGTTCAGGCAGACGATGATAACCAACAACTTTCCACCGTGGCCAGCTGATAGCCACATTCCCCTGCACACTGACACCACCGACAAGTGTTGAATTGTTATTCAGTGATATAAAATTACACCGTGGAGCTGGCGCACGCATTATGTGCACCATGGATGTGAAGGCAGCTCTGAAGCAACGCGAAAACCATTTTGCATGCAGTAAATAAACTGAAGAAACTTCAAAACAATCATAAAACACCTACGTGTAGCATAAGAACGAAAGTTTGTAGTCAAAGTGTTCGCCTTATCCTTTTCTGAGTAGCTTCTTCCGACGCGGCAATATTTGTTACATAACTACCCTCTTGCGGTTTGCCTGACCTGGGTTTGCCTGTTAGTGTGGTTCTACATTTTAAACAGAAACTCCCCAAAAACATTGCACCCGTGCCGCCGCACCATTCAAACATGAAGCCCCAAAAACAGCTTATTTCAATATTCCGAGCTCCACCGTCTGCTCCGTCCTGAGTCTGATTGCCGATGGGGAGGAATTTTGCGGTAAATGAAACTAATTACTGCTGATGGATGGGTTTCGATTGATATCGGCACGGTATCCAGTTGGGAAACTTGCCTTTGTGCTATCTTAATTAGTGTTCTGCTCGGTCGGTACTTTCCACGAGCATCCACGTTCCGCCTTTGATATTGGAAAACTGGTGCTCCGTCTTGCCAATCACCTGCGAACTCAACTTCCTCGCCGCCAGCAACAACAACGAACGACGGAGCGAAGGGGTAATCGGTATGGACCGATCCGAATGCCTTCGCCACGGTTGCCAACATTTCAATGCGAACGATACTTTTCCGGTACAGTGTGTAAGCATAAGCATTGGTCAATTAAAACTGTAATAGTTTTGCTATTGCCTATTTAATGAGTAACCTCCGGTAAGATGTTGCTTGGCAGTCGACGAATTGTAAAACTTTAAGTGTTTAATTTGTTCACAGTTTTCTGCCATCTGAGGGCGCCTTCAATACTGAAATTACAATTCGTATAAAATAAGAATTGTTTCAACTGCAGACAGAGCTAATGAAGTGTTTATAGCAGCAACCGATTCAGTTAAAACAAATTAGGCAATTTAAAATTTGTATCTCTTCAGCACATTCCCTAAAACACTCGATTTGTTTCCGGTCCAACATCCGACTGGCACGCACGTTAAATAAACACATTTTGAGCCAACAGTTTGATTGAAGTACCTGAAAGTTATGAAAACATAACTGAACTGAAATACGTCTGCCAAAACACATCGCACGATTACACGTAATGCTACAATCGGTTTCTTTTGATCTTCATAAAAAGGTCGGTAGAAACAACAAATTGGGCGATCTGTTTGGCTTTACAAAAACAAAACCACTCGTGGCCGCTGCGCGCTCATTAACGCGCTTCGATTTCCGTTCCCCTTGGCTCTCTTCGCGCTTTTCCGGCAGCAACCAAAAAAAAAAGCTGCTGCCCACAGTATTCGCTTACACGCCGGCGGGACCCCCACGTCTTTGGTTTCTTGTTGATTCGCATCAAACGAAACCTCGCCGGGTGTGTTTGCAAACAGCCAAACCGGACTTTGATTCGGTTAACAACATTGTAAACAGTGCCGGACGCTCCGCGCAGGACGACGCAGCGCACGCAACGCGCGTTATCTGCCGGGTCCCGGAACGCAAGTGAAACTGGAAATCATTTTCCCGATCGATACCAACCATAATTGCGAATGTGCGTGTTAAGCGTCTTGCCTACGGGCCAGGCGGTGGCTCAAATCGGTGGCACGGGAATTCTCTGAGCCCGCCGGAGTGGGAGCGAAGTTGTGCACGAATCATGTTTACCCAAAGCCAACCCAAAGCCGGTCGACCAACCCCTTTAACGCAGCTAAAGGGTGGTCCGGGTTGGTGTTTTTTCTTTTCCCTTTTCCCGTGCTTTCCTCCATATTTTGCGCGCGGACACTTTCCTTCCGGTTTGAGGTGGTTTTCCCCGCGCAAACAGGCCGCTTTGGTCGGTAAACGCAACAGACAAAAAAAAACAAGGAAACGGCACACAACCAAAGAGCAAAAGATTTATAACAACGGCACAATCGCCCGTGTCCAGGGCCGCAGCAGATAGCTACCGGTTCCGTAAACACGCCGTTTATTTACGTGTCAAACCCAATACAATGGCGGAAGTAACTTTTTCCAGGCGCACACCCACGAGACTTGGTGTGTCCGGGTTTGTAATAAATTCCGGGCCGGTCCGATTCCGGTCGACCGGTCGGCCGCCCGGCCCGGGTCGCTATCTGACGGAAGGTGGCACGTTCCATTTTTTCTTCCTTCTTACTGCGCTCCCATTTTTTAACACTTCCGTTTCCCGCACACCGACCGATCATGATTAAATACGATTTTCCTGGTGGCGCTTCCTAATCCCTTCCTGATTTTCGGCTTCCCGTTGCCGATGAGGACACGGCACAGCCACCGGCCGGAACGGAAGGTGTAGTTCGACTTCCGTCGGCCTTTGCCAGAGACTAATGGTTGGCCGGTGGTTCCGGCGGTTGCTAGCTGCGATCCACCAAAGGTGACCCCATCGGCTACAGGTTGCAGCGCATCGATATGAAAACGACGTGCTAAACCCGGGGACGGGCGCAGCATATGTTTCATTCAGACCTTATCAGTTGTTGGCTGCCGGGGCTTCGGAGCTGGAATGGCACCTTCGGAGCATATACACCGTGTACACCAATAATGGAGTAGAATGTACATTTTGTACTGTTTTTAATCGGTGTAATTGAAGATTAAACTCGAGTGAAACTAGTTGAACAGTGTACCACTTTACCTTATATTAAGGATCAGCTCGGTGTCGGTTTGAACAGAATTGATCAGGAAAAGGACAGACTAAACCTTTGGTGACCTTTAATAGGTTGCAAATCTTAGGTTCCTCCCACAAAACGCGTTGGAGTCACTAAGGGTCAAATCTGATTAGTGCTATGGATGCTCCAAAGATTCGATATAGATTTTTCGAATTCATGGATTTTTGCCATTGGCCAAATTCTCTTGTGACATGGTGCATTGCCCTGATGAAAATGGGCTTTTTTCTTCTACAAACTGGTTCTATCTATTGATTTTTTTTCCTTGAGCCTCTTTTCCAGGTTCAAAAGGTTAGAATAATTTTCAGAATTTATTGTTTTACCAGTTTGCAAGCAATCCACAAACCTAATTCTTTTCACATCCCAAAACACCTTCTTGCAATCCATCACTATGGATGGAACCCAACTCTCATCCATAGTGATGAGTCGATGCAAAAATTTCTCTTTATCCTTTCGAAAACGCTCTAAATGTTACGGAAAAAGTAACGAAAACTAAGACAAAATCTTTAACGTTTAAATTCACGTTTCACGTTTAAATTGAGCCACCCATTTTTGTACTGTACTAATTTAAGGCGAAGAGTCCTTATATTGAACCCATTCATTCAACTCATTCAATCGGAAAAAAATTATTGACAGAGTTGCGTATGTTTTTAAAACTGCATGTGCCTTTCAAGTTCATGGTCATTGAGTAAGTAAGTCGGTGTCCTTTACTGAACAGTCCTTGGATATGGCAAACAAGCATTAAATAAAATGCATTGAAGCAATTCTGTAGCTCCACTAACATTCTACACCACCGTTACATCGACACACAGTTTAATGAAATCCTAATTCGATGAAAACCCACCTATGTGTACACTTTATTAATATCCATCGTTGTACACCGTCAACCGAGCACACCGAGCCCGCCGGGTCGAAACCGGAGACTGGTCAACCTGACACACTAAACTTGCCAAAGTTTAAATTAACCTCAATGTCACTTCCATTCTAGTTATTCCGTGAAGACACGTGAAAACTAGCTCTAAATTGTATCTCTCTCTCTCTCGTCTCTTTCTACATTGCAGGTAAAACACCATCGGGGCTACATCGTCGCTCGTTTCTCACCCGGGTGCCAGTTACCGATAATTGAATTACACGTGTCAAGGGAAAATTGTCCCTTCGTATAACATGAACCCGGTGGCGGGTCCGGTATGTATGTCATCGACGCGTTCGCAGACCCTAATCCGACCCGTCCACCACCTGTAGCAAGAGGATATGGACCCCACAAAACCAGGGATCGGATGCTGGGAAGACCTTGTTAGGGGGAAGATTTTAATTAAAGCACACAAAGCTCTTCAAAGCGTGTCGGTGGGCGCCGCCGTTGGATGGGTAACCGCAGGGTGGCGCAGGCCTCGCCACCATCGTGTGGGCTGAAAAATGATCTTTCTTCGCCGGAAAGACTTTTCGCTTTCCTCAAAAAAACCACAAAAACTAGCACCTAACCACAGAAACCCACGCTCGGCTAGCGGAACACCTTGCGGATTCAAATCACGGGACCGCATCGCTTTCGGTCGCGGCCGGAAACGAAGATAGTGGCCAATTTTCGAGCGACCCGGATACAAAACAGGAAATCGAAACGGGTTGCACAAGACTCGGCCCCCCGGGGGCAAGTACCATAACCATCGTGCCAGTAACGGAGCCGCTGTAACGATCCCTCCGACCAACCGACGTTCTCAAATCGAACGTCGTTTTTCGTCGACTTTGTGGTTTTCGGAGGCGGAAAAAACTGACGCGAAAAACACTTGTTCCGCCGCTTTGCTTGCGGGTTAAATCGCGTTGGCCGGAAATCGTGCACACCAAGGGGGCCAAGCGTTATCAGGAGCTAATTTGTACAGGTTCCGGCTTGTTTTTCTTTTTCTCCGCCGACACTGACGGGCATTTTTTGCCCCGTACTCGTATTGAACAGTTTTCAGCCAGCGGTTGCAACCAACACACTGCACCGTAAACGGTGCGGTGGTCCAGTTCGTGCTTTCCGGGGGTTTGCTTTTGTGGCCGGGTATGTAGCGTAAACAGGATACATTCCCGTCCATGGATAGATGTAATTTATCAATCCAAACTGGGCGATATTCATGTGAGTCCCGGAACTGCTGGCTATCTGTTTACCGATGAATGTAATATTTTTGCGAAACGGTCCATTGAAGTTAAACTGGAACGTGCGATAAAAACGGAAATTATGGTTGGTTTCGTGTTTCGTGGAAAATAAAATCGCTTTTCATGTAGTTTACTTTTTTCGGCGCAACCCGTTTCTCGAAATACGTGTTCGGAAAGTGTTGTTGTTGATTACCAACATTCTTCAAAGCAGTGTCGCCAGTCGATCCTTTGCTGTGATTTGTACACTTATCAGTTTCATCGGCTGTTTGATCTCATTCCGCAATAACGAGCTGGTAAAAAATGCCTGTAATTTTTGACGAATAAAATGGAAAACTGAGTGTAATTGAAGCGGTGCTTTGAACTTTGTGTCACGCGTCCACTAATAGTGATTAATAGAAAATCACAACTCTACTGATGGCACCGATATCGTGCACCGTATAAAGTGTATCATTTTGGTACACTTTTATCACTGGTTAGTGTTAACCACCGTGATTCTCCCACAACTTTCAATTAGCAAATGAAACGTGGAAAAGTGACAATTCAAACCTCGAATTTCGATGGAAAAGTGTGATAATTTGTTGTGATATGAAACGTTACATAGATCGGCATTTATGTTGTTAGGGAATAGATTACAGAACGATTTTCTTGCTTAAAAGACTCAATTACAAAATGTTCAAGCTTACAGTTCCAATGCTGTTAGTTTCAGTGCGATTTGGAGACTATTTGTTTCGATTCCAAACGAACGATTCCAAATATCAACCCTGACTTTCTAAATATAATATTTTCTCGATTCTTTACCCTTTCGATTTCTACTTACTGCCATTATTCCACTATGTTGCATTTTAGAAACATTTAAAAACGTTTGCCATACAAAATGAAAAGAGTTATGTTAACAGAAACTGGAACTGACCAAAAGGTTTGACAGTTGGTACTTTGTACAACATCTAATGCGGATGGTTGACTACTTTTGATCATTTTTCCCCGAGGCCATATCGCAAAGCCGCCCATGTTTGCATTATTTCCGCAAACTTTCAGTCTTCCAGTAAAATTATTACAACTCAAACGACGACGTTAGGCCTCCCGACAGCTTCCGCCGGGTGCGCGAACCGTCTTGATTACAAACGGCCTCGCGGGCGCCGGCCTTCCGGGGCGAAACGGTGTGCCGAAACCGGAAGTTATCATCCCGCCAACTACACGGTAACTCAGGCCCGAAAGGCCACTGAAGTTTAACGACTACAATCACCATTTTCATCACTCAAAACCGGGACGAGCGGCACGGGACGAGCTGCGTGGAGCTTTTCTCCGGCCACTCCCGTCACCGCCGCTGCCGCCTTGTTGCTCCTCGGGTCGGCTCGACTAGGACGAAAAATGTGCCTCATTACACGTAGATAACGTCAACATCCGGACGGATTTTTGGGGTTAAGTGTCTAATTAACGCCACCACGCCGGTCGCTGACGCTGCGCCTCGTTCGCTGGCGCGCACACGTGCACCCGAGCACGTGGTGCAGCGACGTGCACCGTTTCGGCCTTTTTTCCCCGCCATTCGTCGGCGCTAAATTTTCGCTGCACAACTTCCGGTGCCGATCCGGCGCCGCGGATTGCGTCTTAGCGGGCCCGCTTCCCCCCAGCCCGCCCCGTCCCGCCGGCAGGTGGCACGTTATCTTTTTAATTACACTGTTACAAACTGACATTGAATTTAATGTAGACTCCCATTTGGGCCGCCACCCGCCCGGGGACCGCGGGCTGAAAGTTTGGCACTTATTTGCAATTAGTTTTGCATTCAATTAAGCGAAGTGCCACTTAAGGGTCCCGGCTCCGAGCTCTGCGAAAACGGGGCCCGATGCTGTTTTCGTAACGCAGTGACAGCATTTTTCTAGCCTCGCCTAGCAGACCGCCTTCCCAGACCGGAACCTGAGCCGTGAGCCGGCGAGCAGATTACAAATGAAGTTTGCTGTCCCAAGATCTGCACTTTGTCAAAAGAGTTTCAAATTGACTGCACTAGCGGAGACCCTCGATGTCATCCATCACCGGAACCTTCTGGTCCTGCTGTAGGCTGCATCACCGGAGCAAATCGGGGCGTGAATTACTGTCCCATGTCGCAGCCGTGCCCTGTTCTGCACCGTGCCACATGAATACAAATACCCTGCGAAGTACTGCTGAGGTTTCCGCGAAGAAACCGTCCGTCCGGACGAAAGGTAAACATGGACCAATGTCATCATGCTGTGGCCACGGAAGTGATGACAGTGTCGGGTGCCCACAAAACCCTTCCCCGTCATCGAGCACAATAAATCATGGCGTCATGGTGTGTGTCTGTATTGGAGAAGCATAACCCACCGTCCCAAAGCTCACGGGCGCAAGGTTAAGTAGAAGATCTGCACTTAGCGCGGCTGTCGTTCCTTGGGATGAATCCGCCAGTGCACTGACTGTGGAAGAGATACGGTGAGAAGATTACGGAGGCTTGCTCCGGCACCGTTAATGCAACCTCACAAATCAACCTTCGAGTTTGCGGGGGGCCCACGCCCTGCCCACGAAAGACATTCGACACACCGTATTTTCTCCCGAATGCACCGCTGCACCTATCGGTGGGCCAATGCTATCGATTTGCTCATAAAGTTCACCCGACTCCGGCACCGGAGGCACCACCTCCGGAACCGCGCGACGGAGTGGGCCCCAAACGATAATTACTGTTTCCACTCACTGTTTGTGCTGCATAATTTCGATGCGATTGATGATAAATATCTAATTATCCATCCGGCCGGACTGGTGAGCCCACTCTACGCGGCCGCGGTCGGGCTGCAGGACCTGTGCACACATAATACGGACCAGACCGGACCCTGCAGCACCGCACCTGTGCAACCGGGGCCGTGCGCGAGCTTCAAGAGAAGGCTTAATTTAAACTATGAATTATACTCCGTCTAATTACATTAGCTCGCTGGACGCTGGACGATGGTGGCGGCCAGCACGCGGACGTGTTTTCTATTAAAATCACGGGCGAAAAGCTTCTCGGTCGCCGCGAGCGCCAGGATCAAAAACACGCGCACCAGTTCCGATCGGTACCGGAACCGCATCCGGATGCGCGATGCTGATTGACGAATGCTTAGCTATGGCCACTTTGGTACACCTTTTTGGTCACGTTTACCCGAACGATTTTGAGGAAATGTAACACGGTGTTCGTGATTGACGGCGCGACAAACTAATCGCAAACTAGTGGAGGCTTGGGAGGGAGCACAGGTTGCATCCGTCCTGGTTGCCCCGGGTAGCCAGCCTAACGCGTGGCTCGGATTTGAAAAGTAAATTTGGATGATTGGACTTTCTTTGATGTTTGCCGTTTTCTATGATAGGAAAATAGTCAGTCGAAATGTATTTGTGTAAGCAGTTTATTCGAGTTCGTTTGTACGTTTCAAAACCGGTCGGTTTAGTTTGAGTTCTATATGAAGCCCCTTCTTTTCTTTTTTTCTAGTTTTGTTTAGTTAATTGAATTACCTTTTCATTTACCTTTTCAATTACCTTTGTTTAACTCTGCTTTCATCATTAATGGTTTGCCTTCTTTATTGCAATTCGATTTTCTCGGCACTGAGAAGTTTTGTGAACTTTGTCTGCTTACGCTTGTAAACAACGTATCATTTGTTAACACTTCCGTAACTACGATGTAGTACATTTGAAATGCTTTCATTCCCACAGTTTCTTCATCACGCGACAATCCAACCGCAATCCTTTGTCCCGAGCTACCTACCAGCAGCGCCAGGAGACGGCACCGTCAGCCACAGTGCAATATTTTGTAGTAAACCCCGCAGAATAAACCGTGGCGATGGCCGTGGCCGGATATTTGCGCAACGTAAACAGAGCACGAATAAAACAACGGCTCCCGACCATTTGCATGCGTTTGTTGTCCGACACACGGCCACCACACTGGGGACGAAGGGGACCATAATTACCACGCTTATCAGACGTGACACTGTTCAACTTCCACCGGAACCGGATGCAGCTCAGCACCGCGGCAGTGGTGCGGCCACAATCCTCATGGGTAGTTAGCGCCACAGTAGCACACCGGGAAGTGTGGCGAACAAATATGTACCATAAAACGCCAGGAACCGGTCAAACACGGCCGACACGGCATTTAGCGAGAACCCAGGCCCGGCCCGGCCTGGAAGTGATTTCTTTTCACCATCGCCAGAGCCTGTTACTGATTGAGATATGCTCCGGTGCCAGCACAGCCCTGGCAATCTCGATCCGAAACGGTCTAGCGGTCCCTGCGCTGCGGTACCGGACACCCAGCGTGGGTCAATCGGGAAAGGCAATTAGTTCGATTTATGCAACATTTTTCACCCCTCCGTCTCTCTCTCGCGCACGTCCTTTATCTGTCTGTCTCTCTCGCGCTCGCTATAACTCTTGGATTCACCCTATGTTCACAACCTTGCGAAGCTCCCGGCGCAAAAGCTGCGCGCGGCCATCAATCACGGCCATCGTGGTGTAATTTAATTAAGAATTCTATCATTGCCTAATTAAAACCACGGTCCCGAGCTCTCGTTTGGACCACTTCCGGTGGCGGTGGCGAACGATCTTTCTATTGCTTCACCGATTGGTTCACATCGGGGTGGATCGAGTACTTCCGCTAAATTGATAGTCTTCGGGTGCGCATCCACACAAATCAGTCCGGGCTGTGGGGAGTTCCAGTTGTCACCGGGACGAGGGACAGGATTTAATTACGGACAAACTGGATAATGAAGCCGGTTTGAAAATTTATCCAACACCGTCTGTGGGTGTTGCACCGTTTATGCCTAATTCAGGTGCCACCGGCGAATGTGGCTTGCTGCCAAATAGATCCATAGCGTAACACGATAGGAATTATAGGAAAAAATATGAAACAAAGGCGAAAGCTCATTTGCTTCCGTACAACGAAATAAAATGACGGGAAAAGGTTCATCACATCAAACATATACTGAAGGTTTGGCAAATATGTTTTGAAAAACATGAAAACCCATATTTTTTACTATAACCCACCGAAGTTAGTGCTTTGCTTTGGTGGGACTTTACTTTCAAACTTTCAAACAGACTTTGAAAGGCCAGGACTTTGATGTAATTGAAAACATCGTTCTTATTTTAAGACTCCTATGTGCTGAATTAGACAATATTAGGCAATGACAAGGCCAGAGTCAGGGGTTGCATTTTCTGTAACAACTTAACTTGTTTGTTGAATTAGTTTCCGTCGATGACGAGTCGAGGTACGTGACTGCCGCTAAGAAACATTGGCTGATCGTCCCAAACGGCGCACCGTGTAAGAATGCTTTGAAGTCGACCCCGGATAATTCAATTGCCCGAGATTTGCACCGAACAGACACCGCGAATGCGCGTCTTAACGGCGTACACAAAAACACAAAATCCAAACATCAATCCCCTGCCCCTTCGTCGTCCTTCGGAAAGCTTTCGAAACACCGGATCGATCGAACGAACCAGACCGGCCAGATTCGATGATGATGATGCAACGCTTTAGATTTTCCGCCAAATTGCATCGACCAAAGCTTAGCCGGTGGGTTTGGTTTCGCGCGAAAAACTCGTCCACCGTGCCCCAAGCGTGACGAACAATGTTACGTTATGTTGCGCTGACCGGCGCTCTCCGGTGACTCTGGTTGCACTCCGCGAGACTGGTTTTTGTGTGATTTTTCAACCCAACTTTCGCCGCGACGTACGGCGCTGGGTACTGGGAAAACTTGGTCGGGAATGAAAACGGTTCACGATCTCGATCGACCATTACTGTGCACGGATGGGAGCGGTCGTTTTTTTGTTGCCGTTGCCGTGGTGTGTTTCAGAAGTTTTCCGACGGCTAGGTGTTTGCGAGGCACGAAACCAGAACACTAGAACCACGGTCGTCGTCGCCGTCGTGTCCGCGGTGACCCGGATGGATGGACGGAGCAAAAGTTTCGCTCACATAGGCTTCAACCACGAGACCGAGACCGGTGCGATGACGCAAAAAAAACCGACCCACCAAATGGTGGAGGGCAAAAGAAATGTCTCGGATGCACCTTTTAAGTTTATTTGATAGAGCGATCCGTGTGCCTGGCCAGCCGAACCCCAGGAAGGGACGTGCCACGGGCTCGACTTATTAAAACAATCGACAAAATATCCACAAAAACGAGGGGACGAACCATCACGCCATTTGTCGGCCAATATTTCTCTTCTGTGCTTGGTGCCTGGTTCTCGTTTTTCCTGCGCTTGATGATGAAAGTAACGGATCGCCATTTCGAGGCACTTGCTGGGAATTAAACCGAACGTTTCAGTTCTCAACCCGAGCTGCGGCCTGGTGGAAAAGAAAACTCCCCCGACGGGCGATCGTGAGGTGCCCGTGTATGTGACGTCAACCCGAACGCCTACGCCACTTCCTAACGCATTCAGTTCTGTCGCCCACTAAAATCGCGATGTTGTTTTAATGCGCCCTTTTTCCTTCGCTCAATCAGCGCCCGGAATTCATGGGAAAGTTTCCCAACCGTGGCCGGATTCGGGGGGAGAAAAAATACGGGAATCGAAACAAACGGCTCAACCGGATATTCTCAGGCGCACTCAGCGAGCACACTTTCGGGGCCGATGCGAAGCCGGTTTGCATACATTGGCCGTGCGCTGTGTAAATATCAAGAGTTTTGCCGTTCGCCGCCCACGTGGCGTTACGAAACGTTGCGTTGCCAGCGATGGCTGCTGCTGCTTCCGACAACCATGTGCGGCAAGCCTCGAATTTCGGGCCGATGTAAAAAGTGCCCAATCCCGTACACAACCCAGCAGGCAACAGTGACTTCCGTCCGAACCATTCGAAGCACGATGGACGTGTTTCCGTTATTGCTTTTGTTCCTACACGGAGTTTCCCTTGCGCCCGGCTGACGGCTACGTGGCGGAGGCTGCGCCCGGGATCCGCCTCACGCAAAACAGCCAGGCTGTTGTGGCGCGTGTAAGCATGCCTCGTAGGCGTACTCCCGGAACCGGCGGACCGGAACGTTACTGGCTCACTGGCGGCTCGTAACGGTTCCCAACGCGATTCGCGTCGCCGCCGCCGCCGCCGGGCAGGGCAGGGTTCGGTTTTATGGGCCGGAAATAAGCAGAAATTGTTCTCAATTTCGGTTTCTGTCAGTTCACGGAAACACGACACACGGGAAAAGTTTAAATTAAAATTTCGTTGACAAAAAAAAAAACGCAACATCGGAGCACGGACGAAACAACATGCCGCGCCGTCGCTTGTAACACGGAACGCGGGTCACGAGCGCCCGCCACGGGGCTCTTGGCAGGGCTCGGGAAAGCTTGCAATCTGCCAACCTGCGGGAACGTGGCGCTGGTGGTTTAGCTGACGACGACGAGTGCAGTGGGCGTGCAGAATGGTAGTTTTGGGCGAATCCGCTCACATCAATGCGGAACACATCTAGCACTGTGTTTCGCACGTGGCCCACGTTAGAACACATTGCAGCTCGAAAGCTGCTTCATTTTCGAGCAGTTATTCGAGCATTGGATGATAGTGTGCCATTGGCAAAATTCGTAACCGCCAAAGGAGCTTTTAACTTCCTTTAAGCGATTATGTTGCCCTTCTTGAAGACCATCCATATTGTTGTTATATGTTGGTCATAAAATCAACCCTTCACGTGACACGGCCGCACAGGCGCTGCTTACATATACATCAAATGAGTGTTTACTGTTGTAGAACATGCCCGAATTAGTGCCCGAAAAAAAGAGGTACACGTTCAAGAGCGTTCATCAAAATGGCGACCAATGCCGTCGTTGCTGGACTACCATTTGGATCCCCGTTCAAGCAGCTTTAAACCATTTCCTGTTCTCAATTTAGCAACATACGAATGAAACGCAATAAAACCCTTCCGATGTGTTCCCCATTTGCCACCGTTCAGCGTTTGGCTGTGGGAAATGTGACCGCTTTTTTCGGTGCTGCCAATTCGGTTCCAGGGCACGGTGTAACGGTTTGCATGTTCACGTTTTGAATGGAAAATGAACATGCAAAAGGAATGGTGGCTGCCCTCCGGTGCCTCCGAAACGAACCGGAGGAAGTGCTCCGGTTCTGCGTGCCATCATCTAACACACCAAAAACGCCGAAAACCCGCCAAACGTTTTGATGGGTGTTATCTCGGTTTTTGCCACTAATGAATAGTAGCATAAAATTAATGCACGGGGCATAGTTTCAGTATAGAGCGGTATGTAGAATAAAAACCGTGAGCAGGGAAGCCCGCTTCGGAAGCGCCAAACCACCACCACCTCGATGGGCTCGACCGATGTTGAGCGGTATGCAAATAAATTCCTTTTTGGGCGCACCTGGCGCAAATGTCGTCTTTTGTGTTCCCGACACAGTCAAATGCCACATTACATTCATCAAACCATCGGCAATTTATCATTGATAAATGTGTGTATTCCGATTGTGTCCGGGCTGGCTCCTCGCCCCGTCCCGGCATTCCCCTACCCAGCGGTCCAACGGTCCGCCGGTGTTGGACTGTAATTTTAGAGCCCATCACCACCGCGTGTCCTTCAAGCGTCCCGCCATTTCCTGCCGAGGAATTTGCATGCGCGTCATAAATCATTGGAAAATTGATAGTCTACAAGCAATATAAATTACGCCAATTCATTTTACTCTCGGCCGCGCTTGGCAGTTGGCGAAACGTGTCTCCCGTGACACAGTTCTCTCGCTCTCTCTCTCTCTCTCTCTCTCTCTCTTTGTCTCTCTCACGTACACTCCGACTAGCGGAAGGTATGCGTATTGGCAATCCCTGACCGGAAGTGGGCGGTGTGTTCCATTTTTGTGTGCCCCCGTTTTAAAGCGCCCGCCGGTCGGTGGGGCCCTACAAATTGGATTATCAACAACTGGCAAATATGCACAGACGTGGCTTTGGGGCCCCATCGGCTCCGGGAGTGGAGAATGGGAAGCAGCATACACAAATTAAACAATATTGGGGATGGCCGTTAGCAAAAACAACAACACGGAGACTACCGGGGCTAATTGTGACAAACCAACTCCGGGCGGCACTTACCTCGCGAACGGTTTCAATCAACGAATTTTCCCGACCCACGTTATGGTCGCTAATGCCGGAAATTGAGTTTTCTCGTATCGCACTCCTGCTGCTGCTGACTAATCCCCACGATCGGTGCTGGAAGTACCGTAAAAAAAACGAAACAACGCGGTCGGATTGAAGTGACCCCGATTTATGTAAAGTGCGATAAAATTTGTGTACGATTGGATTTTACGCCCTGCGATGCAATTCCTTCTACCTTTTGGCGGTTGGGATCGATGGCTTCAATAGGCGGGCCCGTCGGGCGAATAAAAAAGGATCCCGAATCCTTCGGGGAGAGCCCTAAAACAACACGCGGAACGGAACGGTTCTCGTGCTCTACTGCGCTGGTTGGGTCGTGGCGCAACCTAATGGCTGACGATGTTCCGGTTCCACAAAGCCGTGGTCTCACTTCGATGCCCACCGGCCATTACTGCTTATGCAATCCCATTCGGAGGTTCGGTTTCCCAACCGGACCGGAATTACTCGCAAACCGCGAGCCGCTTTTCCACGACGACGACGACCACGATCACGACGATTTTCCAACCCCTTATCAGATAACGATGCATCGGTGCGCATCTTGGCGCAAAACTTTAAACGAAACGCAGAAAGTTTTTACGTTCGTTAAAACGTGCACGAAAAACTGGTAAAAAAATGAAAGGAAAAAAACCGGTGCCTTTCGTCGAATGTGGCCAAACTTAGTTTTAAAACCCCAAGCGAAACGAGATTTTTCGTCCATACTGCTTATCTACCCGGGCTGGTCCCGATGATCCGTTCCCTTTTTTGCGGCCACAAATCTTGATCGTATGCCACCGGGGGCCCTATGGCGTACACGAAACTTTCAATTTTTATTCCACAAGACGAGAAAAACTGTGAGAAAAGTTCGGGACACCATTTTCGGGATAAAATACCACGTTGTTCGGGGAAACCTGCCTGCAGCAGGTCGAAGAATGTTGAGTGGATTCACCGTATTTTTTTTTTTTGCTTTCGCCCAGTTTCGTGCTCCGAGCGCAATAGTTTTACCGCTCGGGTCCCCTCGGGGCAGCGAAAGTATGTTTTGATGCTCGATGAAGCATAAATCGTGTTCCGGTCCGGTGCGCCACGACAAGTAGACATAAGAATATGTTCCTTTAGAAATTGTGTGAAGTGAAGCAGCGATCTCCATTTGCGATTAAAAACCCCACGAAAAAACCTGTGTGGACCAATATGGGAACGTGCTCAGCCACGGGCCATGCTGTCGATCGAGTTCAGTCGAGTTACACTCCATTCTTCTCGCGGCTCACCGAAGAGAAGCGGACAGAAGAATCATTAATACGAAAGCGTAATTAAATTGTTAAAACATAAATGGCAATTAATCTTTCTCCAGCGTCCGGCGTGTTTGCCCACACACAACTAAAAGCCCTGGCCCAGGCGAGGACATTAAAATCCGTCAACGCGCCCTCATCGCCATCGGCGACGAGCCAATCAATCGCGTATGACCGCACGGTCGCGCCCCGGCCACTCGGACGCCGGACGCTGTGTGTTTGAGGCAATATAATTTGATATAAAATTTATTAAAGTTATTTAATTACGATCTCGAACAATTGCCCGAAACCCCCTGCCTTTTGGCCACGGTGCGATTTCTTTTTTCGCGGGCCCTCCGGGCAGGATGTGGCATCATTTTTAATCACAAACCGACCGGTGACCGGTGATCGTGTTGGTGGACCGTGGACCACCGGAATGCAGCGTGCGCAACCAAGCCAAGCCTCGGGGCCACCGTGTAAGCCGTTCCGTTCATTTATGGGTTTTATCTCGCGCCATTTTTCTTTCGCCACTCCACCACGGGGCGACACGGGGCGACCCGGGGCTTCGCTAATTCCTGTGAACCAGTGGGGCGAAAAATACACAACTTTTATTACCGTCCCGCATCCGACCACATACACGGGCGCTCGAAGGAATCGAGGGAACACATCCTGTTGAGACAGTATCAAAATGATTGTACAAATCTCGTGGCACAACGGACTAAAAAAAAAACAACCAGCGCGGAAAACTTCCATTCTCGGGACACGGGAGGGCAGAGGATGGATACGCCCTCCCGCACTCGAAAAGGCATCAACGGACGAAAACCACACTGGTCGTTACGTATCAACCGCACACGTTCGGCCACAGTGCTCCACACGGGGCACCGCAGTCTATTTTACCCGGTTTGTTGTTGCCTTTTTTTTTGGCCCGGTTTTGTGTCTCCCAACGTGTATCCTTTCGACGTGGACGTGAGCTTTTTTCCGGACCCGTACCCTGTCGCCGCGGTCCGTCAGAGCCCCGTCGTCGTCGGGGACAACCCCGCCCGGTTCCAGGCGGAAAGTTTTCAGTTAAATTTAATTTAACGTGAAACATTGCCCCTGACCGCTTCCGGAAGGAGAGCTGTAATTTATCACTGTTGAAAGTTGAAACCGGGCCACTTCCGGCCGGAGCGGGGGGGGGGTGCGGTGGAGCAAGTTCCCAAAAAACCGCCCGCCGAATGCCGAAGGGGGTTTCGCAGATTCGAGTGTTGGTTTTGTCCGGCTCGTTTGGCTTTGTTTTCTATTTCATTTTTTTGTTTGACGTCATCGGTTTGAAGTTTTAGAGCCCGGTTTCGAGAGGCCATCCATCCGAAGTGTGCGGGTTGCCGATGGGCTACTAGAAGGGCGAGGACAAACATGGCGGTCCTGGGAGACCACTGCCCACCGGATATCGGGACACTCCACGCCGGACGCGTTGTGAAATATTTATACGCGGCGCCCACCAAACGTGCCAATGGCCGAACCGTCACCTACCGCTGTCGACTTGTGGGCAGGATGGGCTGTCAGATTAGACAGTGGTTAGTTTGCGTTATCGCTCCGGTTCGCGCTTCATAACCTACACGTTTGTCACCCATCAGATGGACCCCATCCGACACGCACGCCCAGAACTGGCGCAGTTCCGGGCATCGATTCTCTCCACCGTTCACTTCCGCCTCCGGGCCACCCGGGCAACACCGGGTCAATAATTCATTCGCAGGACTGGTTTTATTTTAAGCTGCCCACATCCAAGCTCACCAACTGGTTGCCATCGTTTCGGAAGCCATTTTAAGGCACTGCAAACAGTGCGCCAATTGACAGGGGATGTTATGGTACACACAGAAACACCCAACCCCCCCATACAGACACTCGAACGCATAATAAACTTCGAGCCCTTCGAAGGACCCGGTCCAGGTACAGGCGTGAAACGCACGTTTCCAGGATCAACTTTAGTACGCGCGTCGCCCAGAAATTAGAGCCCCGAACAAGAAGTCGGCTCGCTTGGGTCCCAAATTTATGGCCACTGCGCCGTGTGCAGTGTGCAGATTACTTGCACAGAGAGCACAGCGAACACAGCGAGCGGAAAAGCTCACGTATCCGTGAGTGGGGTTGAATTTTTCCACCCTGGTGCCGGCAATAAGGATTTATGCGGCGAGCACGTTCGCGTGCGCCGTGCCAATGGCAGCGTCGCGGCCGTAAAATGTTGATTTAATTTTGGCATTTGGCGTTTTCTGCTGCGATTTTTCATTCTCACCTTCCGGCCTGCAATCCGGGAAGTCACTTGAGACACTTGAGATTCGTCCCGGACACTTGTTAGCCGAACGACGGCGACCGGCTCTAACCGGTCTCTTGGCCACGTACCAACCTTACACCCGGAGCGGCCGTAAAAGTATGGCCACGTTCCAGCAGCCTGGGCGGGTGGAAGCTTAATCAAAGCGGTGGCGCCCGTACACGAAACCGCTCCGAGCATTTCCATAAATTGTTCGTAGCCTTTTAATTAAAACCTCCCATTCGCCGGATCATATGCCGATCGGCCGCACCGGTAATGGAAGGGTTTCGCTCAATTTAATTTTTGTCACTGAAGTGGGCACCGAATTGGGCGCACTCCGATCCGGGGAAATAATAAAATAAAACCCGCCCGTAATTGATTCGATGACTCCTCTTCATTGGGCGACAATCGACCTCCGACGGTGGCACGGGTTCAGCATCAATTCCGCACCGTCCGCGTGACGGTCACCATTACCACAAGGAGGGCACAAGATCACCGGCTGCCGGGGGGGCCACTACCGCAATGACGTTGGCCGGGAAAAGGACCATTATACCGTTGCCAGCCAGGTTCAAGCGCGATGCCACACTTGCGGGTACTTCAGGCGTTATGCTTCATTGAATTTGGGACTTCGCCGTCCTCAGCAAGGACACTCCGCCCGCAGCCAGGACGGTCGTCGAGACTGTAATAGTTTACTGTTATTGTATGCTCGCTCAAACACAATCCGGTTGACACACCACCGACGGACGCACGGACGGAGATTGGACCTGGAATCCAGCGGCGGCGACGATGCCATCGACAACGACGACAACGACGACGACGACGATGATGGTTGTAAATATAAATATTAATTAAATCGGGATGCCACTGCGTGCGCGGTTGCTTTGAATCTAAATTACATTTTCATACCGATTATGACGAAGTTGGGATGGGATTGGCCCAGCGGCGGAGGGAGAGACACTCCAGCAACCCGGACGTATTCATGGAACAAACGCTTCAGGACTCTCAGTACCTAGCAGCACATACTAGCACATGGCACAATCAGGGGTCACGTGAGCAGTATATCAATCTATGTATAGTAGACGACACATTGTTAAAAAGACTTAAAACGAACTATTGCTTTAAAAATTGTTGTTAATGTCTGAAATATTTCATCGACTGAAACGTTGATTAAAAAGATCTCCAATGAAGAACTTGTCAGCGTCAAAACAGCACACGTTAGAAATCGGATTGGAATAGAAATGTGGTCGTTTGCGAAAACCGTGCGTTAAAGTTGAAATGGCCGGAAACCTTTCGTGGACAGCATAAATGATTGAGTAAATTGGAACAGAAAGACCAAACCTTTTAATCTTTGGCTTCGGCAGTTGTTGGCCGACATAGACCCTCTTAACGCGCGGCTAATTAATGAAACCAGTTCGTTCGAAGGCAGTCGAACCGGAATGGAACGGTGTAATGGCCCACGGTTGCTGATTTGCCTATGCACGGACGATCTCGGTCACAATTTACACTACCGCTTTCCCGAGCGAAGGTGGCAATTTTACACCGTGATCGTGCTTAATGTGAACAAACTTTCGCCTGTAATTGACTGTGGCACGTTTGATAGAAATTCAATTAAATTCTAGTTCCCGGCGAGCGTCGGGCAGACGCTCACGCCGATCCCTAATCGAGCCCAATGGCGGGTCTAGTTTCGGACCGGAGCTCGTGTTAACTTCCTGGCGATGCTAACACCGTGGCACGACGACCGCACCGACGCGCCCGTAAGCCCCCTAAGTGATCCTCGAGTGTTGGCAAATTGTTCGACACTAAAATTCGTCAACTAATGCCCGCCCGGCACGTATGTACGTATTTGCAGCCTTATGCATCGCAAATCCCGGCAATCGTGATTTTGATCAACAACGTCGCACGCCGGCCATCCGGGGCAGCACCTAAAAACGGGGCAGCCGGGTCTGATTCCCTCCCCCGGCAGGGTTCCCTCGGGGAGCGTACTATTTGGGAAAATATAAGACCATCGTCTAATAAGCTTTTCCATTGAGCGCCTTATGCCGACATCGTTCTGTCGGTGGCGACTTGCAGTTTCTCATTAGAACCTCCACCTTAGGGCTCGCTCCCGGGGTGCAGCTCCAGAAAGGGACGGAAATTGTCAACAAGCTTTGCACGTAACCCGGCCAGACCGAGCGATCAGGAGAGACCGAGCGGTCGGGCATAAAACCTTGCCATAGGATCGTAAAAAAGCCCCGGCGCACTGGGTCTGGTCCGACGGGAGCCCGATATTAAAGGGCCAGATTAAATTAAATCATGCAATGTTTGCCTTCACACCGCCATCGGGATGCCAGGGCGGATGCTACGAGGCGGGTTTTTACTTTTCCTACGCTCCTGCGCCCGGTCGTTCGCAGACCCGGTCGTTGTGCTAATCGCCACAATTCAGTCCGGCCTTCGGGGAGTGGGCGTTTCTAATAAATACAAATTACAAGCAATAATTACGACTATTTTGATGATAATTTTTTCCCGTCCTATCACGGGCCGGAAAGTTAATCCCGGTAGTAACGTTGGCCCCGTAGTGTAACCGCTGCCGGTACACGCAATTCCGGTCCGGGCAGGGACAAACACTATTTGCGAGGGAATGCGCACGGAAAGCCGGTAAACAAGGGGGCCAACTTCACGCACGGGCGCCTCCTAAGCATTGGGAACACTTTTTTCTCGCCACTGTGTGTGGTCTCTGTCGATTTCCACGTTGACTGCGCAGAGTTAATTGTGAAAATCGTTTGATTATAGCCTCTGTAATAGGTGCTCCACGCAACACTCTGTTTGGTTTTGCCAGCGGTGCTCGCACGGGAACTAGGATCAGGGAATTGCTAACACTCTTTTTCGCCGTTTGATTTCCCAGCGAATAAAAGTTATAGCCAACACGCCCGCCGAACACGATTTAGGTCTCAATCGTAGGTTGGTGACGGAGTGGAAATGGGAAATTGCAGACGCAGTGGTGTAGGCTGCAACCGCCAGCTATTGGAGCCATTGTGGGTTGATGTGGCCCACAGAACCCGTCGTATGTCCTTTCGTTTTCCTATGCAACAGAACAGAATGATTCCAGCCTTTCTATGGATCCCACACGTAACATAACTTGACTGATTCGAAGAGCTTTAGTTTGGCAGTCCCAGTCTCATCTCCCAGTCACTAGAACGAGAAATGCCTACACAGCGGAAAGGAACAGAATTAATGTAGATATTGGCCTGGCCTGTTTTTAGACTAAGTGCTACTAACTATCGTTTAGCTTAATCGTTGAGCAATGTTGAACAATGTGTTAATTGAAGCCCTAGTTTGCTATCTTCATTGATCGTGGCCTCTAAATGTGAGCACTAGCACTATTTGTTGCTGGATTGACCAAAATTTGGATATTTTTTCTCTTCAAGAACGAACTTGGTCGCATTTGCTTGATTGCGTTAAAGCGCATCGTAGTGTGCCGATCGGCAGTTGACACGGCAGCAACAGCCTCAAGCGGCTCTAGTGGGAGCGAAAGAGACGGCACGTTACACACAACGTCAAAAGAATGACATCTCGGATTTATTCAGTTTCATCGTGACGTTCGAAGGCAATAGAAGTGCTTAGTGACCAGTGAAGAAGTGCAATAGTTGCGCTGAACTGTGTACTTGCAAGAAACAGATTTTGTCCGTTGGCACTTACAGAGCCGAGAACATTCGCTACAAAATGCTGCGTTTTCACGACACCAATTACACCAACTACGAAGTACTGCGGCAACGGGTGGTGCCGTTCTTGTCGGCGCTCAAGACTCGTGATCTGCGCAGTGCGTACCGGGTTTTGCTTCGTTTTCTTCGGTCCCGGCATCATCCGGTAGTAGCCATGCTTGCGAGAACAGCTTTCTAACGTGCGTTTTGCGTACTTTTGTTTTGCAGGTAAACCCTTCTTCACCGGACTGGACGAGCATCTGAATGACGACGATGGTAATGGTGGCGGAGGCGGATTTATCGGAGGCAATCAGCTGCAGCTCAACTCGCCGGCCCGATCATCGCCGCACTCGAATGGTTCCGAAACGACGGAACGCTTCTCGCGGAAGGTTTTCGTCGGTGGTCTGCCGCCGGATATTGACGAAGGTACGTACTGTCCAATAATATCATCGCGCCGTGTTTTAATCCGTAGCCCTTCCAATTAAACGCAAGCGAAAGGTAGTAGATTTCTCTAAACGCGCTGCCGGCCACCGAAACAGGCCCCTTGGCTATACAAACGCTCCCCCGTGGAAGCATTCGGGGCCGGGCGACATTACTAAAACTCTACACCAATACTCCAGATGGCAATGGCTACTACGATCAGCGGCTCGGTATTTTGGGTACTGCAAATGGCGGCTTCACTCGGCACGACGCCACGCTCGCATCACACACGGCCTGCTTTGTTCGCTCCGGCAAAATTCGAAAGCGTCGTGCGTTGTCACTGAACTGCGGCGAACGTAGGTGGCCCTCGGTGTGCCGCACGCTCCAAATTTTTTCGATTTCGGTGTGCAACGGAATACCAGCATCTGCCTGGGCCGGCCATTCTAGCTCACGGTAGCCGCAGTATGGAGTAGGCCATCAACCCCCCCTAAAAGCATCTACAGAGCATTCCTCTGCTTCACTTTCGGAGCTGGAGTTTTGATTTGAGCGTTTGATGTGTCTTAGATATTGTATTCTCGAAGCTGTCTTGGCACGAGTTACAGCAGCTAGGTGTGCGATACACTCCTCTCGGTGGTGCTCCGAGGCTACGGTGGCTTCATTTGAGTGTGAGAACAAAAGGTTGGCTATGAAATTTAATTTGTGGCACAGTTTGGAGCACCGAGCACCACGATACGATGGATGGACTCGAGAGGCGTACAGTGAAAATCACCCGAGATCCTCTGCAGCCATCTCCATATGGAGCAGCGTGTGTAGTTGGTAGGAACTCGAACTCACGCCGGTCTATAGGTGTTCTGTTTCTGGTTGTTGTTTTCCAATCCGACACAGAACTCGAGACCACAAGATGGTCGATTGTTTGCGCTGAGAAAATAATTTTCTGCACTGCTCACCGGCCCTTGTAGCAAATTTCTTGTTCCAGCCGACCCTCAACTCAAACGTTACAATTGGCCCGATGTGTGTGTGGGGATCCATAACATACTCCCCAAGTGCGGAATGTTTCCAATTGCACAGGGCTGCTGTTATTTATCGTTGCACTCTATACCATCCCTTGCCAAACTCACTTTTGCGTGGATTCCACACGCCGCTACCGGCTACTGCTGGAGTAGAGAAGCGAAGAAGCGCTTCCGCCACGGACCTCGGACGAGCGTGGTGGCTGGTAAGCAAGAAATCATGGCCGCCCCGTCACCGCTCTCTCCAACGTACACAAACACTCCCTGACACGCTGTAGTATCCTGTTCTGGGGCTGCCACGTGGATGTTTGTTGCCGACTTGGGTTCAGTTTGTTTCTCCTAATGAATTACTGCGTCATCTGGGACACGTTCCCGGCTACACGGCCACGGTGCTGTGCCCAGAGCGTTCGTTCGAAACTGCCACCAGATCCACAATGTGGGTCTGGTGGGCTCTATTTTTCGAGAAGGATGTAAATTTTACATCCAACACTTTTAAGTCCTCGTGTCCGTCCGTGCCTCTTCCGACAGCTTCTCGAAAAATTTCACATCGGTTCAAAGTGGTTCGGGACGCAGCGCTGTCGGAAGTATCGTAAACAAAAGCATGATTTACGGGGATCAACATCTTCGCAAACATCATAAATAACTGACATCCTCTGTCGGCGCTCTGACCCCCGTGAGCGTAAGTGTGAAATGGCAAACAATTTGCTTTGCCCCATATCCCGGTGATACTCTCGAGAAACACCAGTTGACGGTTTCGGTAAGCGCCATCTTCGGCCCACTGACAGGAATCGTCCTGGTGGTAAGGATGCTTGAATACGGCCCACGCCCGTTCTGTTGTGCATGTTGAGGCTCCCGGAATGCACTCCCGACGCTTTCTTTGATTCCTGGAAGACAAATTACCCAACGGCAAATGTTACCGATTTGTAAATTGCTCTTTTTAAAGCTTCACGGCTCTCTGTCTCTCTGTAGTGTTTCTTCGCTGCCGTTTCAGCCGTAAGCTCCTGGGATCGGATTAATCTCCATCCCACGGGGTACAAGACGCTGAAGGTAACAAAATGAAAACGTACGTCCCCTGCGGAACATCAAAAGTGTTCGCACAAGACGTCGAGATGAATTAAATTACCACCCTGTGCCGACCAACCGACCAACTTTTCATCGCCCAATCGACGCGCGTTTGGACGCTTCGATGTTCGTCGACGCATTTTGCCAAAAGTTCTCGAAAATATCTCCCAAACTCCCAACATTCATCAGCGTCTCATTTTTTACAGACAATTCGTTTCGCTATCGGTACCTTGTTTCGCTTCGCTAAGCCCTGCGCTGCCGATGCCGACGATCCCAACTCTAATTTATTTTCTGCCGTTGTACTGGAAGCATTGGAAGTACTCAAGTGTCAGCTGGGCGCGCTGTGAATTGATCAGGAGTTGTAGGAGAAGTAATCAGGACGCAAGAAGGGGCTTCAAGTGAAGGGACTTTTACCATTGCATCCACCACAATTGACTGGGTACGATAGGAGTTACCTTTAGCGAGCTTGTCGTACTAGGAGGAGTCGTTTGCATTCTTCCAAAACGAGTTAATTTACCACTCAGTGGCATTTCCATCGGTTGAATTTTACTCTTATCTTTCAACGCTCTACGCAACATTTGCTTAGTTCTTGCTTAATAAACAACATCCACGAAATTGTCACATACAATTGTTTCTCACAAACTATTGAAGCGTAGCGAAACGCGCTATGAACTTTCTTTTTATCAACTTGTTTTTTCTGCTCTAATCAATGCAAGTCGTGTTCCTGATAACTCCTACAAGTTTCAAACTAATTGTTTTAATCGCCAACACTATGCCACCCTTGTTTCTCTGAAGCCCTCAAGGGTCAGTCCCTTTCTTACGAACTTCTCGTGTTTCGGTGTCCAGCCAGGAAAAGCAAACTATTTTCAAAAGGAATGTGGACTATTCCTTATTCGAAAATGTTCGTTTCATGAAGACATCAAATAAGCCCGGAGTCCTTTCAAGAGTAGCTCCCATTTTACTATGCTTCATAGTAACCGGCTTTATTTCTTGTTCCATGTTCCACCGCGACTGCTGAGAGCCCAAAGTCCACGGATCCATTACGGGAGTGAAATTAAAGCTCAAAAGAATCGTCTGGCACGGGCACCACCTTCCCGTTTATCGTCCGGTCGGACGAAATTTCAAAAGAAATTTATCTTCCTCTTAGCCGGGCCATAGTTAGTGCTTTCGCAGGCCTTCCGCTAGAGCGACTACGAATGGTCACTTAACGGTGGACAAAATGAGAACTCGGATTCGCGGGTTTCACCACCACTCGCTACCACTGCTTGCCACCGTCGTTGGTCAACTGCAGTCCTTGCTGCAACGCAAGATCCGGGGATGACGATGACAGACGACGACGATGTCGGAAGCTTTTTAATTAAATACTAGCTATCAAATAAACGACCATAAAAACTATTCTCTCCTCCGTACGCCCACCGACACTCACTTGGACCGGTTGGTGGTTGCCGTGGTAGGGAACCCTTTGAACATTAGCGAAAGCTCGGGCAATTTGTCAGTGTTCATCGTCACTTTCGCCGGCCGCCTGGTTCGTCATGTTGCCGGCCAAACGCGCAGCCCGGACCAGAGCCATCTATTAAATACCGCTTAATGTCCAATTCAAACAACATTTACATTTTGTCGCCAAGCGTTTTATGCTCTCTCCGTCCGCCTGGTGATGTGGTATGGTGGCGAATTTCTCGGCACACTAGAGGACACCAGCCGATGCCTGCGCAGTGGGCAGCAAGTGTTCATGGCGCCAAAGAAACTCGCAATAGTGAAACGATATTCTTAAATTAATTGCTCTACTATCTACTAAATCATGACGCTGTTTCACACATTTCGCCACTGCCATTACCCGTGACCGGGGAGGATCTTGCTTGTGTTATCATAACTCCTCGTACGCCCTCAACACTGGGTATGTAGTTGTTTATTTATTCGCCCCAGCTAGTCGATTTGCTAACAGCAAATTGAAATGCACAAGTTATGGGCCCATTTCCCTGCTACGCTTTGGGTGTTAAGCTTGATTATAACAAGCCATTTGCTCAAATGTTTCGATGCTTCTGCAATGGACATTGTGTTTGAACAAATTTGAAGTTAGACAAACAGCGTCCTCCAGTACACGACACTAAGTTTGTGCAGTGCTCTAATGATGTAAGAGTCCATGCTGTAGCTTTCTGTTAGAAATTTATATCAACCTAACTTCACTTCACAGTAAATAAAGGAATTAAGGAATATGTACAATGTACTTCATGATCTCTTTCCATGAGCTGTACCTATTACCGCACATCATCAATATTAGTGTTCAAACTACTGTAAAATCGCCTACTACTATGTGTCGCCTGTCACTGTAGAGTTTATAAATTACTTCCGTCGAATTTCTCGCTCCAGTTGATGCCAAAACAGGTGGGAGATAAGAGAAGTATTTACTACGATTACCTCATTCTTCACAGCTGTAACATGACTTGGCACCACAATCTTCATTCTCGAGTCCGTTGCAACACCCGCCAACCCGAATGTGTGGTGGTCATATTTTGGGAGTACTGGAACCATCGGTAACATTCCTGTACAAAAAGTGTGAAAATGGTAGTAACTTACCAACGATACCGAGCGGGGCCGATAAGGGACTAACCAACATCGTAACGGAAGAAAAGTGCTGGCGCATGAAAATCGAAACAAAGAACATTGCAATGCGGCGTAGTAAAGGATGCTCGGGATGTGTGGGCCGAAACTGAAACGAGAAATCCCTGGAAGTGTTATAATACAAGTAGTGGTAATAGACAGGCTCTGCTGCATTCGCCCGATCGGATGCTTCAGGCGTGTGGATAGCCGAGCACCGGTGGCGCTTCTTCGTCTAAGCTGGTCAAACAAAACATTCACGCCCAGGCCAGGGCTCTCGGACCTTGTTCACTTTGGTCCGTTATTATCATCATGACACGATCCCGAGACACCCACTCGCCCTACGGTCAACGCTTACGGGGCAACTAGCTTGTCCGGGATCCTTGGTCGGCTGTCACCCCCGAGGTACCGAGGGTGAGTGCGAAAGTCGGTGAACGTGCATGTCTGGAAAATGGTTATTATGGTAAATTAAGTTAGCAAATATGTGTCCCGGTCCCGCCGGTGCAGATCCCAGCTTCTGACACGCTCCTGGCATGACCCCTGGCGCATGGTGTACCGGCGTCCCGACGTCCTTATCTCTCTGTTCAGCCTCAATCGTCCCACACCCGGGGTTAGCTCCTTCGTCATGCCAGTGAGGCCCATTTTCATTGGTGAAAGAAAATCATCTCCCTCCATTTATTCTAATTACATCGCTTTTGTGTTCCATTCTCGGACGCGGATGAAAGCCGTCGGAAAGGACAGAAAAAGTTCAGCTCCTTCGGACTAACGAAGAGATGACGAAAAGCAAGATGAATCTCGAGACGGTCAGTTGAATTCTGCTGTGAAGGAGAGCCGGCCCATGACATGGGCACATTAGATTTGACAGGTCGTTTGTGTGTACCGATTGATAACAGACGGTGTGCCATGTCTGCTGGTGTCATCTAGCAGGAGATAAATGTTGTAATTAACTCATAGAGCAGCAGAAAGTAACACACCATCCTGTGGACGAGAGTCCACAATGCAGGGATGCTAGTTTGCAAACAAACCACGCAAAGGAATGCGTCGAATAAAATATAACTGCCTCAAAGTGCGGTCCACCACGTCGAATTGTCATGGACCGTTTGGGAGAGGAGATAGAAATCAATTTCCTGATTCTGACCATCATTCGGAATTCTCATTTGGGCTGAATGTTTGTTACGGATTGATGGACAAAGTTTACCAAAACAAACCGTAGTGTAAGGGTCCCTGTTTTGGGCGGGGACACTATAATAAGGAATCCTTTTCTACAGCAATCCTCATCAATTCCTGAGCGCAAAAGTTCTTTAGTCATGAATATTGATAATCCGATATAGTAGCTTATCGATATTTCAATGGGCAAAACCTCTCCGTTTGCAAGACCTCCGCCGACAGCAACTTACAACGCGCTCCGCCAACAGCTTATGCATTATTCTTCAATATCCCACCACAGCGTTAAACCTTCCTGTTTCCTATTGTACATATTTCACGCCTTTCGAACTCTTTACAAATTCTCCTATTGAAGTGCGCCTTAAATCCATGCTGCCAATCGTTTGTAACACTTTAATGCTGAGCAAACCCTGCAATACGTTATGCCAAGATCCCGACCGCTTTGTTTTATGCATCAAGTTACGCGGAATGGACTGGGATAATACTGGAATTAAATGAACAAACATATCATCCCACGTTAGCCCTAACGTCGTTTCGTCGTTGCCAAAACGTCGTGGCTCTTGCAAACGAATTGGCAACGCCGTACAACAATATCCGTACGGTGTCTTGCCAAAGGAATCCCAACTGTGTATGGGATTATGCTGTTATTACTTAAGCAGATTTATTATTTCTTCCTCGTTACACCTGTTACGGGTACCGGGATGCCGTTTCGCTATTGACTCTAGACCGCAACACGGGAACGATGCACGATGTGCTAGTGGACTGCTCGAGAGCACAGGGACAGGGTGACTTGCTTGTTATGGGATACATTTGGATTAGCGAATCAAAAAACAACATAGCTGCAACTCTGACCGGTCGAAACTGTGCAATGTTTTGTTTTTTAAAGAAGTGAACACTTCTCGCGAATGTTTGGTGAACCACGGAGGATTATTAATTCAATAAATAAAATTGTATAGGACAGCCAAAAAAGAAGGCTGCGCGAATGATTAACTTTTTCTATTTTGTTTCTTTGTAGAGGAAATTACCACATCTTTCAACCAGTATGGAGACCTTATCGTTGACTGGCCGCACAAAGCTGAATCGAAATCGTACTTTCCACCCAAAGGATACGCATTTCTCCTGTTCCAGGTAGGTTTCCTGGGCCGTGCGTTAGTATGCACAAGTTCGCGGTGAAGACGAAGCGAATCTTGCGCACCGCGAATAATTCACAACGAGTTGATCGTTTGAGTAATGAGTAGAACAAGTCTAAAATATCATCAAAACTGTTTACAAAAGTATCAAATATTTGACAAAACAACTCAGAATCTTTCATCAACCAGAAACCGGTAGAAATGTTATCAGTTTTAACGATGAGCCCAATAATTATCACCAGTTGCACAAGCCCTCGTAGGCCGTAGGCACCATTGTTTCAATCTTTCATGGTTGGACCACCACGCTCAAGACCGTTTCTCGGAGCTATCAGTAGTTGACCAAACACGCAGACTGCTCCATGGTGTGCTAATTGGATTAGGCCGCCGGTGTTACCGAGAAACTCGACATTGACGTCGAAAGAAGGCCGATCCTTTCGACCGACCGAGCATGGTACAGCGCGATACAAATCAGGGAAAATCACGTTCGCAGGATACATTGACCACCGTTCATCGGCCAGCCACGGGCCATTGCGTTGATAAGCAAGGCAAAATTGATGGAAACTTGTCCCCGCGAAAGAGCAGGAAGTTACAAGGAAGTAACATGGTGACCATGGCCGCTGCTTGCTGCCAGGCGCGGTTGCTCTGCTGGACACGGTTGTTTTTTTGGTTTCGATGTCGTTGAAAAATGCGAAAGATGAATCACCCCTTCGATGAAACATGAATGGCAGCGTTGATTGAATTATGAGTTACCGATAGATGCTCCTCTGCCTTGGTGCTTCATAACTGGGCAACACTGGACGACGCTTTTCCAGGCGCAGGTCCTAAGTCCAAAAACCACCAGACGTGCTCACGATCGGTGACAGTGAATGTTGACCGAGCGATACAACGAAAGCACCTTCGCGCTGTCCGTGGTGGCAAAGTGCCGGGAGAACGTAGCACGTTTGTTGTTTTTACTGGCCCAAGAGCTGGCAGACATAGCCACAAAAAGCTGTTCAGTGCTTGCCAAAGGATTACTTTGCAGTCTCTCTTACTCTTATGGCCCCCCTTTTATTTCCAAGAAGCTTTGCCTCTACCGATGATGGCATAACTGTTTCGGGTCTTGATCGGCCGAGACGGGTAACTCCCTTACCATTGTTTGGTGTAATTTTGGGTCAATGCTTCGAAATTATGGGTATATCAGTAACCGTTTCAATGATCCGTTTGGTCTGCTCGACTTACGGTGACTCGAATTCCTTTCAGCATCAGCATAAAAGTACACAAGTTTTCCGAAAACATTTTTAACTATCTGTACTGTTGGTTATATTTTCAAACACGATGTTGGAATAAAAATGAAATTTGGAAAACGTGAAAAAAATCGGCCACCGAAGCCAATATATCAACTTATCACAATCGTCGCAAGTTAATTAATCACTATCACGCCTAAGCAATCACACCGCGCACCACCACCGATTCGTGTCGCTTCAACGATTAATCTTAGCTTCGATGTCCTTCGGTTTCGCCAGCCAGGCCAAAGGTTTCTCGGACACTTTGGCCTCCGTTGCCCTGAACCCCGGTTCGCCCGCCGAAAGTTTGCTGCCCAAACAAACGAACGGCAGGACGTACTTGGGGCCTGTTTTCCCAAGGGTGCAGTTATTAGAGCAACGCGGCACTACTCTACGCCCTTCCCCAAGCTCTCTCCTATGCCCTAACGCCAACCTCACCGTCTCACTAGGACGGACGGAAAAATGGACGGTCACTGCTGTCTACGTTCGGCGTTCTGTTTACGCCGATTGTGCCATTGGTTCCAGATTCAACACTGAAACCGTTAATAGAAAGGCAACGAAACAACGACCCGGCATTGTGCAACTTCTTCTACCGCGACACACCAAAGAAAGGGAGTCACCATTTCTGCCTCGATCGATCCGGTGGGTTTCCGGATCGTGCTTTTTTTTGTCTCAGCAACTTCGCACGATCCTTTTCACGGATCGAGTACGAATAGCACCCTGGATTGGGCACCCGAATCATGGGGCGATTAAATTTTAAGCCACGCTGGGTCACGCAGACATTGGCCGCTCTCAATCGTCCGCTCGGTAAGACTTTTCCGAAGAATGAAACTGAGCTTATTGTGGAAGAGAAACCTATCGCCTTTTCACTAACTTTGTCCAGCCGGGTTCTACTTGTCGGCAAAGTGAACCTGCCCTTGTCCGTGTTGCAGAACTCCCCCGGCATCCAAAGACAAACGACAATCGTGGGAAGTAGACCCGGAGACCCGTGCAAACGCGGCAAAAATAGTTCATCATTGAAAAAGTTTGCTGCTTGCCAACCCGAAGCTACCACCCTTTGCTTCCATTAAATTAAAATGCATTATTTCACTGTTTCTTAAGGAAGGGAAAGCATCAAACGGTGCCATTTTGACTCGCGCAGAATAAAGGAGATAAATTGTCGTTGCGCCACTGCGAAGATTCTTTCCACGTGGATTTGCGCGGCCTTTGTTTCTGTCTCATTACCCTTAGACCGGTAGCTTAACGATGAACCTTTTTCATGACACCATTGTGTGTGTGTATGTGCTCTTTTTTATTGTTTCCCCTCGTAGCATACCGCTCACAAGATATGAATCGACCGGACAATAACCGATAAATTAGACATTGTTATGGGCCACTTTTTTCCCCTTCCGGTTCAAACACTAGTTCCTCCGCTAAAGCACAGCAGACGACGACAAACAATGGTGTGATCCAATCGATGTTTGTGTTGCCACGGTCTTGCCACCAACCATTCGTCGCTGACATCGCGCGGAGGGGGTGATGCTGACCCGCCGCAAAACGGTGACTTTGTATGATTTTGCCTTACGCAGCGCTCCTCGCCGCTGCAGCCGCAGGGGCGACAGCTTTCTTATTTTCGATCCCTTTTCCATCACTAACATTCGGCCACCAGCATCGGACGTGGGGTTCCATTGTGCACCGTAAATGCTGGCCATTCGTCGTACTTTACGGCCAAGTTTCCACCCACAGGACACGACGACGCGTGTCCTCCTCCCACGTCTGTGCATTAGTGTTGGCCGGCTCTGTTTCAAGCCGCGTCTCTCAGGGGACGGTGCGCGCACACTCGAGAGTCATTTTTTATGTTATCGTTGCTTTTATGCTCTTTCCTTGGGCCGACGACAGCCCCAAGGTTCGACCGCGCCATCGCACCGGCACCACAGATTCCAATTGCCCTTTGCGACCCTCCCAAAAACGAGCCTACGAGGGAAAAGGGAGAGGGGAACAGTAAACGATTTTCCGAATCTCGGTTCCTTCTGCTCACTATCGGACCGTCGATGGTCGGTCATTTCGCTGGCCAGCGGAATCCGTAAAACAATGCTCGCTGTGTGGTACACGTTTCAAAGGAGCAAATAATGAGTGTGTCTGTTTGAAGCCAAAGGGACGAAACAGCAGATTATTTACTTTGAATTGTTCCCATTGTTTCGCTGCCACGCCTTACAAGAGGGATTTGGGCTTTTCTGGAACTGCTGAAGCTTTTATCTTTTACAAATTGCTCGCTGTTTCTGATAATGTTTGCCATCGGACCTTCGATGATTGCCTTGCCAATCAGTGCCAGCAGTAGCAGATGGGGAGTGTTTCGCCGACCACGCGGCCACATATAAGTTGATTATAGCGAGGAGCACCATGACATCTGGTTCCCTACATTTAATGGGGACTGTTTTTAAATATGTGAAGAAAAAACTACACATACACGGAACGTCTTTCTAGAAAATGCACCGGAACGAGTTGGCAAACTTTCTGTACATTCTGCAATGTCACAGGTGGCATTTGCCGAAAATTTGAATGAAACATCTTGGAGCAGAAAACCGAGACATCGTGCTACCCTGTCGACCGCTGTTTTGAACTCCCCTTTTTGCCTGCCCCGAGACGCCGTGTGTTTCGTTGGAAAAACTTGAACCCACAAAACATGTTAATCACTTTTCCAATGTTTTTCTCACATCCAGCACCAGCACAGACGAGCGATACTCGCCACTTGTTCCGTGGCTTCACTGGAGCAAACTGAAAGTTTCAACTTGAGCAACCAGCAGTTTGCGAAATTGTTTTGTAAAAAAATAAACATTGAACGATAGGAACATTCCACCAACGGCAACAGTTTGCTGGTGACACAGTCTTCTTGCTTGGTGCACGGAATGTTTTCACCCCCCCCACAGATGAAGGCAGAAAAATGCAGTTCGCGCGTTCTTTTGTAGCTACAGAATCAAGCTGCCAGTGAAGCGCGCAACATTTGACGACATTAACTTCCACGCCTGACGGCGTGCTGTAGAAAAGTATTCCCAATATTATTGATTACCTACCCCGATTGGGGTGTTTGACTTTATTGAAAAGTCCAATCCCAGTCCCAAGAGTGCCACGCGGTAGGAACTGCATGCCGAAAAACATCTTATTTTAAACAGGGTCCGCCTCGCAGAGTGGGCTCGCTCCTGTCCGAGACACATTTTAATTTAATTAATTTGACGGTCATCTGTTGTACGGTTCTTTGGTCGCTATCCAGCCCAACCGACGGTGCTGTGATGCCTACGGTATTGAAACATTCTGAATGAAAATAACCGCAGCTACTAGCGTGCTCGATGGATGGGCGGCGGGCCAGTGTGAAGAAGGAAAAACCCTCGCACTGTGACACGAGGACTACATGAAAAGGAGAAGATTAATTGAAGGAAAAATCTCATTATTTAAATTATCTTCGTCCCTGCTGGGGTCGGAACGGTCGGAAAAAGCGTTTCTGTTCCCCGCTGTTTTTGCTTGTGTGGAGCGGAAAATATAATCATGAAAAAAGCGCATGCACGGGTCGTTGGAAGCGAAACTGGCGGGACTAACCCACGACTGATGCGATGATAATTGAACCAAAGTCCACAGGCAACAGGGTCAAGATTGATGACAAGTATTTTTCGGGGTGATTTGATTCTTGCTCTCTATCCCGTTCTTTCTGTCTCTCGGCCCATGAGGAGCCATTTCTGGTTGCTCCCGGGAGCATATTCCGCGCCATTGCCAAGAGAAGAGACACATCCGGCTCGTCAGGGAGAAGAAACGATTTTTCAAACGATTAATCCTGGCAAATTGGTTTCTTCCCGTTCCAAACCGACCACAATGGTCCAACACATTGCTTCTTCTGTCCGCGCTGGATGATCGACATTTCGCCGCCCACCCGCAGGAGGAGCGTGGCGTCCAGAAACTTATCGAAACGTGCGTGCCGGATGATGACAAACTCTACATCACTGTGTCGTCGCCGACGATCAAGAACAAACCGGTCCAGATCCGTCCCTGGCGGCTAGCAGATGCAGACTATGTACTGGACGCGTCCATGCCCCTCGATCCTCGAAAGACCGTCTTCGTCGGCGGTGTACCGAGACCGTTGAAAGCTTGTAAGTAGTCACATCTCTGTCACGATCCCACCAGGACGGTCCGTCACCTTCTCTTTGAACCCATTGCAGATGAGCTGGCAATGATTATGGATCGTTTATATGGTGGTGTGTGCTACGCTGGAATCGACACCGACCCGGAGCTGAAGTACCCGAAGGTAGATCATCAGGCACCATCGTGACCCTGCGAGCTTCGCGGAGGTGGATATGTTTGTCAAGCGTTTAAAACTCTTCCTTCTCCGCAGGGCGCCGGACGTGTAGCGTTTTCCAACCAGCAAAGCTACATCGCCGCCATCTCAGCCCGTTTCGTCCAGCTGCAGCATGGCGATATCGATAAACGTGTCGAGGTGAAACCGTACGTTTTGGACGATCAAATGTGCGACGAGTGTCATGGCCAGCGCTGTGGTGGCAAATTTGCTCCATTTTTCTGTGCCAATGTCACCTGTCTTCAGGTAAGTGACGAGTGGGGCTTAATCTAGCATGGCAGGCATTCAGTTAGTAACTGCCATTGCCATGGTCTAGTAGCTCTGAGCTGCTCCTTATAACAGAAAGCTTGATTCTCCACACTTTTCACAGTATTATTGTGAGCAGTGCTGGGGCTTGATTCACGCGCGCGAAGGCCGTGAGTATCACAAGCCCCTCGTCAAGGAAGGTGCCGACCGGCCCCGGGCGGTGCCCTTTCGTTGGTGTTAACGCCAACAGCCTCGATCAATATCAACTGCAACTGCTAGGACGGCGTCGTCGGCGCGGACGGGTGGTGGAGCTGCCGGCCCTTCTTCCATCGGGGCCCTCGGCTGCACTGGACCCAACCCGTCCCTCGCCAGCGGTCCCATATCCGCAGGAGTCTATTATAGCGGCAATGGCTCTAATTCCGGATTTTCCGGATCCTCCAGCTACGTACCACCGCCGCCCTCGTTTCCCTGGACTTCCGGCACTGGAGCCGGTGCCAGTGGAGCGATCGGACTTCCCGGACTGTCTAAAGCGCGACAACACCACCTAAGCCGACCTCCACCGCTAACGTCGTCATCGACATCACCGTCATCGTCGTCGTCGAACTCGGTGCTCGGTGGTGGGCTCGGTGCAAGCAGCACCTACCATCATCTGCGGTTTGGAGCGGCAGCTGGATCCGGCAGCGGGCTCGGTCCGCTTGCTCCGCCGACCTCGTCGTCCTCGTTTAATCGTTGCAGTTCCATTGATCAGTATCAACACTCTTCTTCTATGGCCGTTGGCAGCGGCAGCAGTAGCGGTAGTAACCACCACCATCATCATCACCATCATCATCATCTCGCTACTGGCGCCACTGCCACCGTGCTCGGTGTTAAGAAGGAAGATCTTCTCAAGCAACGGCTCGCCAAGCTGCAATCTATCACACCAACGCCAAACGTGAGTCCTTAATCTGCGCAGCGCGAACCATCACAAGACGCGGTTTCCACAGAACCCCAGATATTACTGTTCGCTCTTGAAAAATATTGTTTTTTTCTTCTTATTATTTTGCAATTCGTACGACAAATCGCCACGACAATGTTTGCAACTTTGTATAAACTAGAAATGTATAAATTCATACAAATATAATACTTATTTGCTACGTTCCTAATAACGTATCGATCTGATCGATCGATGGGCACTACCAATTGTAAATTTTTGTTTATGTTTTCAGTTATTTTGCTTTAGCATAATACTATGAGCGCTCAGAAAATCGGTTAGAAACAAACCCACAGCTCTACTCACACGGCCTCAGGCTGACTGGTAGCGTGTTAGAATATACTTTTGGAGCTCATTTCACAGGAAGTACAGAAAAACAACGTTAGTGTAAAGAGAATTTGTTTCCGCATCGGACCAGGTGCCTCCATGAGCATCGATGGGTTGCCGGTGCGCATCGACACATAAAGGCTTGAGGTCAGTGTAAATAGTCACCGTTCCATCAGCAGTCAAAGGCCTCCAATCCGGTTCTCTCTCGCGTTGAGTGATTTCATTCCCTTTACCGTTCGGTAATGGTGATATTCGAGCGCACCGAGAGCACGAACCAATCTGAATCGCAAAGAGCAGTTCAGCAAAAAGACAAAGCGTAGCCCATCGGCAAACGGATGAATAAATCGATTTTTGTGATAATGAATAATTGAAGAAACCCAAGAAAAGTAATATTTTTTATATAGCAAATTGTGCAATAACTGCGTAGCGAAACAACATTTGACTAGCGACTGTCGAATGTTTAAATAAAACAGAAAAGAAATGATTTAGTAAGATCTGGTGAACACACCGCTGCTGTTAACCGCAGACCGTGAATACCAATATACTGTCCAGTTTTGACGAGTCGCGGGGCACCACTTGGTTGTAATCATTTCAAAATTGCAAACCAAAGGAGAAGTCTTGTCACTCGTAGGGTTACCTTTTCAATCCTCTAGCTAGATAGATGATAACCGTCTTTTATCGCCGCAGGGCATAGGAACGCTAGCCATTGGTAGGTTTCGATTCATATATCCGATTGTTTTCGTATTGTACAAATATTTATATGCATATTCCGTGTCCTAAACCATTGCTTAGCGAATCGAATCGAACGACAATTCCTTACCCTGTCGTAATAAGAAACTTTTTATAGGTTTTTTTTTATCACGTTCATGTTTTTCATGTTTTTTAAATCGTTGTTATCCATTTTTATAAGCTTAAACAAGTAACAAAAATACACGCATGATCTCTAGAACGCGTTACCGGCTGGGTGTCGCCGCGGGCACTTTGGTGGAGTGCCGGAGAGGCCGACATGAAATCTGCTAGTGAAAATAACAGTAACACATAAAGTAATAGGTAAATCAAATTCGTGCTGCTGCAAAGGATACGAGCGCAAGGTTCAAGTTTGGCCGCCTAGCTGCAGCGCGGAGAACCGGTACGAGTTTCCCCGAAAACTCACTATCACAACATAGGTTGCCTCACAATGTTAGTATGCTGTAGCTAAAACAAGTGTGTTTGTGTATGGGTTTGTGTGTTTTTCGGTTTATGTTACCACTTTCTCAACTCTTCTCTCGAAAACTGATGTGAGAAACGTAATTGCACAGCACATTCACAGCAGCTAAAACCGGTGTGTGCCAGGCCATGGAGAAGTGTAAAAACTATATTGTCAAAACGCAAAGCGCTGCTAGTTAAACCCGTTATCAAATATAACCGCAAATCCATAAAATGATATATTAATGCTGAGCCGATGGCGTATCGTTAATAGTCTGTAGGCCGGTATCTGCGTGCGCGGCGAATATGTATCCCTCTTATCATTGGCGGGGTCGTGCATCGCATCCCGAATCTAATCCAAGTTAGAAGTCAAGTGAAAAGACGATCGATTCTCCAGTCACATGGGACTTAATAACGAGCCGATCTGATTTAGATAAAACTTTACATAGATACATACGTACATGCATAAGTACTACATGATTATATGCGGCACGCTTCTTGCCGCGACATAAAATCTAGACTGGTGTATAATATTACCATGTATAGTTTTAGCAAAGTGCGCGACCGGAAAGGGGTTTAGTAGTTTTATTCTTTTCCTGGAAACAACCATATGCTCA
Source organism: Anopheles bellator (assembly GCF_943735745.2). Classification (NCBI taxonomy): domain Eukaryota; kingdom Metazoa; phylum Arthropoda; class Insecta; order Diptera; family Culicidae; genus Anopheles; species Anopheles bellator. The sequence continues at coordinate 22,230,767 of NC_071286.1, forward strand.
ATCCCATACGGATTGGTCGGTCAGTCTGTACAACCTTTCGTAAACGTAGGTAGAACAACCTTTAAAATCAAATTGAACCCCACTAGCCAACATGTCACCGGTGGCATGTTCTTTTGTTCATCCAGTTTCCCGCTATTTAGCTAACTCGCCAGTTTAGGAGCATATCAAAACTTTTTGTGTCGCAATTGAAAGATTGCAAACCTTCTGATCCATATGGACTTTTTGCGGTTTCCGTTCAACCGTAGCTTATTATGCAGCCGAATTGGCCCCGACATACGATTTCATATTACGTCAAAGCTGAAACCGGTCGCTGTATCGGTCCCTGTATTATAGACGTGTGAGTTATTGCAAAACAGACGATCGCACTCTGTATCATATTTTTGGCGTCGGTACACGGTGGCTCATAAAAGGGGGTGGCTTCAGGAGAGACACAATTGAATTAAGATGTCCCTTGTTGTCGGTCAGCTTTTGGGAATTCGGCTAATGGGGTGAAGAAGTGTTTTTGTAAAACATAAAAAGGTGACACAAGTGTGTGACACCAAATTAAACTCTATAACCACTAAGCGTAAGGCTCTAGTACCAGCTTCAAAGGTTGTGTGTGTCTGTATGTGTGTGTATGTGGGCTGAGCATCTAAGGTTCAGATGTTTGCTATCCGAAATGTTACAAAAAGCAAAAAGACCCAACGCACTTGTGGGGAATATCACTCGCAAATGCGTGAATTGGCCAAAAACCGAACCCACAAGCACGCTCGCCAACGTGACGCTTTTCTTACTCGAGTTGCAATCTGAGCAGAGCAGATCCCGTGAGTGGTAGAAAGATCGTTGCAATGGAACGATCGCAACAGTCGGTGAAACAACTATAACAAAAGTATTAACATAATTTTATAGCATACCGAAGGAGCGATAAATAACGAAAAATCATAAGAACGATACACGAAGGTTAGCAAAAAGGGACAATTGTGCTAAAAGAAAACCCAAAAGTAGTTGTTTCGTTAGTATGGAAAATTTCAAGTCACAGGCTTACAGCCGTTTGAAGTATCGTTGGTGGCAAACGTTTACTACTCGTTTCAGTATAGCGAAACTGTTGCAAAATTCGTTTTAAGTAGTTTCTATTAACATGAACCCGTTACAAATGAATACGCTGATAAACGTTGCGAACTTACCAGGACGATGGGAAAATTTTAACAGCAAATTCCATAAATCACGATACGATGCCACCATAAGGTGGAGAAAAGTAGTGCTTTTCTGCCCTGCCGTCGTCGGAAAATCTGTTTTAACTAAACCTCCAACTAGACGATCACTTTTATCACGTAGCTCAACTATATGGACGCCAAGGGGAAATAACCAGATTATCATTGGAACGGAACGGAAGCTTTACTTTTCCTCAGTTTTATGCCGCCACACATTTATGGCCAGAAGCGGTTGGTTTTTGTTGGTGTTCTCCGCTAATGCCAGGGGCAATGTAGTGTGTTTGTTACTGACTGTAGGCTGCAAAGTACATTGTCTTTTCTGCAGTTGCAAAACCAACACAGTACGGACACGATAAGGTAATAATATGAGAAGCTTATGAACTACATTATAGATATCGCGACGTATCGATCTCGTTCTCTTTTTACACAACGATCAGTTCCCTAATTAGGTGGGAATGTTAGCAAACCTGCGCGAAGCTGTAAACCCTTTCATCCTATACGGAAGCACGGAGATGGTCCATCATGGCTAATCAGAGAGATTGAACCAGTTAGTATATTTTTCTATGTAGAAGTAGCTAACATTTTTAACATTTCCCTACTACCCATTGACAAACGAAGGATAGGGTAAACTTGTGTTTGAAGCAAATAGAAGAACGTTCTTGTATATTTTTCTGCGCCCACTACCCCCCCCCATACAACACAAAGTTGAACGAGGTTTCTAGCGAATTCTTCTTAGTGGATCCGAGAGCAAAACAGCGTTTGTTTTCCGCGTTCCGTGGTGTAGTTTTCCAACGCTGGGTGCAGCGAATTGTGATCAGGAGCAGCGTGGCGGCAAATCACACATTTCCGGGTAAAGGTTACGGTAGTGTCGCTCGTTTGTATTCCACTTGACGCTACCAAGGGGTGCATCCTACCAACCTACAGTACATTTCGGAACTGCTATGTCGGCGAATGGACGCGTTCGAAAGGCGATTTGTATCACTCGAGTTGTTACGGCAATGCGAGGAGGCCCCTTTTGATACCACGTTTCTTGACGGATGGGAGAGAATGTCACAACACATCAGTACTCCAAGTACAAATTAGCTAACAAAGAACAAAATCAACGATTGTAAAACTTCCCCAAACGCCAAAGGACATCTTCGCGTCTTGGCAGCAGCATGTTTTAAAGTTCACGAAGAAGCACGACAAAAGTGGAACAATGCGGGATTTAAGCTTGAAACGCACATCTACGCCCCTCCAACAAAACTGACGCGACCAAAAACGCAAGATGAAAAGGAAAAACGGTGAAAACCCAAGGCTCAGACGAACACACTTTCTTCCAACACATGTACAGAACCAAACTGAACTAGGCTTTAAGGCTCTATTTAGCAGCTACCTATAGTTTTAGTTTCGTTGTGTAGATGAACCGCTAAGGCCTCCCAAAGCAAATGAAAGAACCACCTTTTTATGTAGTGATCGAACCCTTTTAGAACATTTTATTTTACGATAGTATTCCTTGATACAGTATTGCTTTTTGATGTAAGCGTTTGTTGCGGTTCGTTAGTTTTTGGTTGATTTTTTGTTTTGTTACACCAATTAGGGTAAATGTCTTACGTCACTGGCTTCCTACGTTATCAGCTGATAGGAAACACGAAATGGTTTGTCTTCGTACTGTGCAACATACAGGCAACTCTAGTCATGATATTCATTGATGGTTATAAAAAAGATCCGATGAGCGCAAAACATTATTTGGCAAACATCAGCAATCGCTGTGCGTGAAGCTAGAGAGTAGAAGCTCACGGAAACAATGGTACAGAACGCTGTGGATCCGAACCAATGCGAACCAATACCAACAAACGTCGTGACGTTTTTGTACCTGAGTCCCGAATCCAAGCAATGGCGAGAATGAGGAAACGTCACGCTCCACAGCGGAGCTGGGTACCACAGTGTCTCGACAAGCTGCAAGCGGACCTAGCAGGTCCAGAAGCACTTACTTACCGCGGAGATAAAATATATTTTTCTACTGTCCTAACTAATGCAAAACTTAGCAAGGAAATTGATACTTCGACTGTACCGCTTTCCTGTCCGGTCGGCGTAGTGTCGGCGCTCGAGCCCCACACAGTGCTCCCTACAAATGTTCCCAAGCGATCTGGAAAATATATTTTTGCAACGTTTTAATGATTGCACGTAAAGCTCTTATTCGTTCTTTGAAGCACACACCAATTATTTCGCTTATGATGGAAGGATCGGATGGTCCAATAGTAAATTCTATTATGCACCGTGCACCTCCTTCAAAGGACCTCCTGTACCCTGCTCCCTCTCTCGAAACTGTTGAAAAAGTAAGCACTCTCACCGACCGGACAGGAAAGAATGAGAAACGTGGAAAATAATGTTGCCATTGTGTTAAAGTTGCTATCGTTTCTCTATTTTTTGTACTAATCAAACTCCCGTTATCTAGTGTAAATGAGTACATAGCATTAAAAGGTAGGAGTGGCGCCACTGCGCCCTGCTGACGAGCGCCGCATTTTTTTCATGCGGCTCAATACATGAAACGGAAACTATTGGAAAAGAAAAGAAATGGAAAGCGAGAAGGGAACGGAACCCCTTTAATGATGTAACTCGAGTCGATAATAAATGCAAAAAATGCTAACATATATATAATCTTACCATCCCCTCGCTAATGCTACTAACTAAATATTACCCGATATACACCGATTATCCATACACAGTGCAGTCCACGCGTGAGGCAATAGGAACAGCGTTAATAATGTACTTGCTCTACGGCGTTTGAAGCGTGATCGCGTCCACAAACTAATCAGTCGGAAGAACCACTCATGTCTTACTCTATACCCGGCAGCTAAAGACAAACCATCAAACCAACAACAAAGCAATGAGCAACCGTAGACAAAACAACAGAAGCGAACATTTAATAAAAACAAACTACAAAATAACAGAACAACAAAACACTAACACATTTTAATACAACTCTATAACAGCAGCTGTAAAAACACGGAAACCAGCAAAAAAGTATCGATTCTCAGTGTAACGTTTTTGCAAAGCCAACCCAAAGAAACGGAGGGAAAGCAATGGAAAAACTAAACATAATAGTATTTGTAGTTCAGTGTTCAAGCTCCTCCTCCTAACCTTAACCCGATGGCTAACCAAGCAAAACCGCAAGCACGAAAAAGCAGGCAGGCAATATAAATTTAACTCGAAAACCAAGAAACACACCGCCAACGCAGCGAGACGGCGAGACTTTCTGTGACCCACAAAATACCCACAAGCGGAAACGGAACTCTATTGTTTATCTCCCACGCGCAGGACGCCCGGGCTGGTGGACAGAGGGAGGACAAAATAGAAGAGGAATTCCCTTTTTGTTCTGTTCTACCTTGGGCGCGTCGGATAGAGTATCCGAGCGTGCTGGACGGGATGAACTTTCCAACGGTCACTACCCAAACTTACCCAACCACCCGCTGCCAGATAAGCGCGCCCCCTTGTGTGCGTGTGTATGTGTGTATGAACGCAATAGCATCGTCTATGGAAAAGCAATTTCAAAATAAGCAATTGCCAAAGTGCAATGTCGTAAGAATGATTTAGAAATTGGTAATTCAACCTCCGTTCGTTCGGATCGTCGTTTGTGAAGCGCTGGTTTTCTTGTGTTTCGAGCGGGGCGAGTTGAAAAACGGCAGAACTTCTTGAAGGGAGCGATGCGCGCAACCTCTGTCCCCGAACTCTGTCCGGGGGGTCGTAGATGGGAGCGCATTTGCTCAACTCTCCACTTTTCTCAAACCCAACTAGCGAAAAACGAACACAAGTGCGTATTCAGTGAGGGAATGGTGGTTGGCAAAAAAGGCCGAAATTCCTCGATGACACGAGATCAATCGTAGCACCTTTGGGTAGATGTTGGATCCTAATTTTAGAGCATTTTTCACGAAGTAATGGCAAAATCATAAAGTACGGCAATTGTCAAGCGCTTTTATCCGTGCACCCTTCTCTCGGAGAGGTTGCAAGGATTATAAATGGGGGCAGAGTGGCGTTGAGTGGCGGACCCGCAGATGATGATAAGCATATAAACCAACTTGAAAACTGAATAATTAAACTTAACTGATAAAACGTACGGTTTAGGTATTTCTAAAAGCAAAATGTAAAGCAGCAATTAGGAACTGATTCGACATACAAGAAGAAAAAAAAACGAAACACGCAACAAAAAGCAACAACTACACACTCCACCACATGAACGAACGACACATACGCCAGAGAGACGGCGGTGTGACACGGCGGACGGACTTTAGAGGGAACCAGATGGGAAAATGTTTTTTATACTTGTAGCTGACATTTTTTAACAAAAACTAAATCATTCAAAAAATACAAACGTCGTGTGTGCATGGAACGGGAAGCGCGCAAAAGCAAAATACACGCAATCAATTCGAGTTGCGCGCGCAACACGCCGTAACGGTTCTTACCCTTAACCTACAGGCTATCTATGGGCTAATCCGAGTGACAGTGGACAGAGACCCGTGCCACTCCACACTTTTCCCACTGAGTGAACGAGAAGTTTGCGTTGTTTCGGCTGTTGTTCGGTATTACTAACTTTTCTGTTCCATCGTTGCGCAGCGCGCGCGCACACAGACTGGGTGTTTTTCAATCGGCAAAAATTACCAAAAGCAAGGATTGTTTTTATATGGCCAAACAAAAATTACTAAATAAACTCGTGCAATACCAGTTTGGTAGTAGAAGGAAGCTTCGCCATCGGTCGAATAAGTTTGATATAAAAAAAACGAAAACTTGAAGAAAACACAAGAAAAATGCGACAAAAGAAGCGGCGAGCGTCGAGCACGCGGGAGGTCCCAACTGCAATCCACACTTCTTACACCACACTCTCCGCGGCGCGATTCGTTCCAAGTGTTATATAGTTTTGTTGTCTGTTACTTAGAGTAGGGTTGCGAGAAGGAAAGCAAACAACAGCTTAAACAAAAGCTTTGTAAACCAATGGTGTGGTCCAATGAGTGTGTCCCAACAAGATGTGCTTGTTTACTACTTCTGTTTTTAGCCCAAACATACATACTATGCAATGCCGTTTTTCCTTCGGTGAAACATTGTGCACACTTGCAGTGAGTTTTGTAGGCGAGCAGCCCCTTGAAGCCGCTAAGTTTGTAGCTAATTTTATAGCAAATATTCTGTTCTTATTTAGATTATAAAAAAACAACACACAGGCACGCGTTGTAAGTACGTTATCGCCGCGAAATCGTTGCTTTTGGCTACCGTTAGCCTTGTTTAGATTTTTGTTACCAGAGTCGGATAAGTCACGTTCCAGTTTGGTAAGTGGTGTTCAACGGCACTTATAGAACGATACACACACTCGTAATGCGTCCGAATATCAGTTCAAAAGACACTTGTAGCCATTTACTTGAATTTGAAACACGATATCATCGATTCCGTAGCGCGGATATACTTGTTAATAAGCTTACGAAGAAGTAAAGGCAGTGAGGCTAGAGAACCAAGCTAAATGGAAATCTCATACCCTACACAGACTCACCTTCATTTTTTATCAAATTCCCAAACACAACACAGCCACACGGCCCACTCGAGAACAGAAAGGATGAGCTGGTGAAAATGATGGTGAATAAAATGTCTTACAAAAGGACAAGAGAGAATAACACTTACACAAACATTGGACAGAACTCAAACAAAGAAGAAAAAAAATGGAAGCAAAATTACTAGCGAATAATAATGAATAATTATAACAATTATTAATTAATAATAATAATTATAATAAAAATAAAGAACGAGAGAACAGAAAACGGGAAGGAAACATCCAACAAAAAAAAACATTATACATGTAGGGAGAGGAAGCAAAACAACAAAAAAATATTTAGAGGTTTATTACTGTTCTAGCTGTTTTTTATTACATCCGTCTATATAGACCAAATGTAGGCGCCATAGTTTGATGAACCTTTTTTTACAGTTTAGAGTGTAGGTTCTAGAGAAAAAAAGAAATTAAAAGAATAAAACAAAATAAAAGTAACAATATATTTAGACAAGCAGGAAATCTGATTCAAAGATAAAGAAAATTAACAAGAGTATAATAAAGCAAAGGCAAAACAAACAAAAAACAAAAATCGGTAGACGGCCGGCACAGAGCCGCGTGCGCGTCCACAGGATGGGATAAAACACAGGCTAACGAAGAAAAGTACCAGAAACCCGGCCACCGCGAAGAAAGATGCAGAAAAGATAGTGCGGCGCAATGGATGACACTACATGCGATCCGAAACGAAAAATGAGGGGATAACGTTAACTCATTTCGAAAACGGCCACAACGATTTGATATGACGCATTATATATGAGATGGAATGGCAACGGAAACGTAAACGTGGCGCAACCTTAATGGGCCAACGGCTCCTTTGCGAAACACAAAAGACCAATACAAAAATTGCACTCATTTCTGCAACGATCGGAAACGGAAGGATGCGTGTCGCGCGTGTTCCACTAGGCGGTGGAACACGAAGAAGAAAGTATATGAAAAGAGCGGGCAAAGAACAACGCACCACACAAATACAAGAGTAATAAAGATGAAGAATACGCAAAGCGCCGCGATCGTGCTGTGTTTGGTGTTTGAAATACGAACAGATCGCGTGCCGGGCTAATGAACACGACGCGATAAAGTGTGAACAGTGGAAACAAAGGCTAACACACGGGTTTGTAAGCGAAAACGAAACGCAAATGATTTTGGAGAGCCGCGCGCAATACATAAAAAGCGAAAGAAGTCGAAGAAGAAGCAGAAGACGAAAAGAACAAAGGTAGAGCAAATTTTTGTATTCCTATCAAGGTAGTTTAATTTTTTAACTATTTTTTACTGATCAAATGAAAAAGGTAAGAAAAACTGAAAAATAAAAAAGTACTATTTTTTATGCTTCAAAAAAGAAAACCGTGTGTTTTACTTGGACTTTGCCCTCATTGCAGCCAATCGGTGGGAGTATCACAAGGCGGCCGCTCTTCCCAGAGTACGAACCTTCCATGAGCCATACTCGGTGTCCTTGTTCGTCCTTGGCCGGGGTGTTTTGATGTGCTCTATTGCTTCTACGTAAAAAACGATCATTTAATTTTTCTATTCATTTATACATTTAAATGTTCAACGACGAAGGATCAATAAAAACAGTGGCGCCATCTATATGTCAAATCGGTGAAACGTTTTGTGGTGCGCGAATCACCCTGTGGCAGACGTCAACAATCCGAACTGTCACCACTGACCGGCAACGCGCGATGTAAACAAATCGAATTCTGGCTAATCGTCGCGGCGTTACGGTTAGTTTCGAAACGGCGGCACCATGAACGAGATTAACCACAAAACCGTGTTCGTGCTGGACCACACGCCGTACTTTGGCATCTCGTGCGAAAGTCCCATCGATTGTGACTTCATCAAGAGCAAGCTGCCGATCCCGCCGATCAGCAAGAGTCTGTGGACGTGTGCGGTCGAAGCGTCGGTCGAGTACTGTCGCATTGCGTACGACCTGTTCCCGGCCGGCAAGCTCATTCGGTTCGTGGTCAGCGACTCGGCAGCGCACATCGTGAACACGTGGATGGCCGGAACGCAGAACCTAGCGCACATCATGAATGCCATGTCGATGGTGGGGGTTCCGCCACAACAAACCCAAACGAACGAGTACTCCGTTATCCACGGGTTGCGGGCGGCCATCGAAGCGCTGGCCGAACCGACCGAACCGCAGCGAGAACAGTTGGCCGCACACGCCAAAAACGAGGGCTCGAAGCTCGTCAACCGGGGGCGCGTCATTTGTATCACTTCGGCCCGGGACGATGGCAGCATGAACAATTTGGCCGACATCTTCCAGACGGTGCTCGAGAATCAGAACGCGATTGCGGCCGGCCACAAGGAGTACATCCGGATCGATCAGTGCCACCTGGTGATCATCAACCTGTACCCGGCCAACATGGAATCGATGGTCACGAACCGGGCGCCGATCGACATCTCCCCGATCCTTCGCTCCGAGATCCACTCGAACAAGGCAAACAAAATTTCGAACAAACTGACGCGCCTGATTCTGCTGCACTTCGATTTGGCCAGCACCACGGTCACCGGGATCCCGATGAAGGAGGAACAGAACGCCAGCTCGAGCGCCAACTACGACGTGGAGATCTTTCACGGCCGCACGGCCCACTCGGTGTTTCTCGGCACGGAACTGGTGCTACCGCACAGCGTCAAGGTGGGACTGGACTACGAGACGGTGACGCTCAAGTGGTGCACACCGCGGAGTTGCGGCTCGTCCGAGATGCAACCGTGCCTTGCCCAGTGCCGTGTGACACCCGTCGATGTAACGTCCCGGCCCAGCTCGTGTCTCATTAACTTTCTGCTCGGCGGTCGCTCCGTGTTGCTCGAGATGCCGAAAAAGTCGGGCGGCAAAATCACGAGCCATCTGCTGTCGGCACACGGAGGTGAAATTTTCATCCATTCGCTCAACACTGCCCGCAGCTGCCTCGAGGACCCACCGTCGATATCGGAGGGTGGCGGTGGGCGCGTGACCGACTACCGGATACCGGACTTTGGCCAGCTGATGCAGCAACATCGGCTGGTGCCCTTGAAGCCGCTGCCCGAAAGGCAACTGGATGAGGGACTGCAAAAGATGCGCGCCAAGCTCGGGCGCAACTCGCGCTACTGGCCCCTGACGCTCGGCCGGACCGTGCTCTACAACGTGCGCCAGTTCGTCGAACCGGTGCTGGTGCTGACACAGAAGCCGGACCTCACGGAGGAGGAGAAGATGCTGTGCCTGAAGTCGATCTACAATCTGTCTCAGCTCGAGGAGCGCCAGGAATCGCTGGCTATCCCCAATATGGGCCACCGGTTGAAGGGGAGCAAAAAGGAAGAACAGTACCGGTTGCTGTGGTGCGAACTGGAAACCATCGTCAACTGCAACGGCTCGTCGCCGGCGCACAAAGCGATCGTGAGTTGCATTCGCGAGTGCCGCCGGATGTACCCGTCGGCGGACGATGGCCACGGTACGGGCGGTAGCGGCGCCGGCAGTGCACTGGACGGTGGTACGACGACGGTCGATGCGCACCGTGCCAGCGTGATCCGGGCCACGACCGATTCCCCCATGTCTCCGCCGCACTCGATGGGGACGGGTGACTCTTCTGCCGGAGCGGCAACCCTGCTGGGTGGCCGGGAAGCGTCCGGTTCGACGATCAACAGCGCTCTGGCGTTGCTCGGAGCACGCGGCATAGCGGGAGGGAACAAAAAGCTGTTCAACACCGGGGCCCGATCGCTGCTCGATGTGCTGGCCACCACCGAGCGCACCATCAGCCAGAAGCGCATCGATTTCAGCGGCCGCCTCTGTACGCCCCCCGGCCAGGTGGCGAAGTTGTATCCTCACGTGGGGGCGAAGGATCCCGACGCCGGCCAGGGACGATCGGCCGATGTGAAGTAAGGGAGAGATAGGACCATCGTGTGTAAAGTAACGTCTAAGTTGCGGAAAGGTTGTACATTTGTTTTTGACCCCATATGCGTAAATAAAACAAAACATACTTTTAAGTCACTTCAAACTCCTTTTTGGTTCGATTGTTTGGATTCCCCCAAGCGAAAATTGTCCACCCGCAGCGAAACAAACGAAAAAATTAAAAAGGACCGAACAAATCCGAAACCCGAAAAATCCGAAATTTGACTAGGGGAGCAGGAGCGACCCAAGACACTGGAATGGCCAGCAAATGGCGCAGCATGCGAAAACCTCTGCGTCAGGTCGAGAAGAAAGGCGCGTGTAGGGTTTCCCAAATGTTTTTTTTCCTGAAGCTTCCAACGGAAACTAATTTTCTTTCGTGCATTGCCACGAGCTTTATCTTACTTTCCTACCTCATTTCTTTCGATAGCTAATTTCTTTCCAATTCCAGCGGAAAGAAAATTCAAATGACGGCTTTTACGGTTCTAAGAGCAAAAGTTTGGAATTTATTACAGGCCGAGTGTCTTAAGGAAAAACACTACAATGAACAGCAACCCACACCACGCAGTGTCCCGTAAAGGTGATCTCCTTCTGCGGCTCCCAGCCGCCGCTTTCAGAGATCCACGCGACGATCACGTCCGCTTCCGTATCGAGGGGGTTCCGACGATGCTGCGGATCCGCTGAAAGGACCAGCTTCCGGTTGAACACTCCGGACCGCTTCAGCCGGCACCACGTAACAACCACGTTACAGAAACACGCCCTACGGGCGAATGGCAAACATAACGAACGATTTACTGAATTTACGTGAATTTCCGTGGCTACGAAAACAAACGGATGGCAATGATCTGAGGATTTTCTTTCATTTCCAACACCATTACACTGAAACAGAATAAACACCACGTAACAGAAATATAAGATTATCTATATTTATCTTTTGGTCGAACTACAAAAAAACGCAAACTTTTCGCTAACTCTCCGTACCATCAGCACGTGCACCGCCACTCACGCGGTGCTGTGTGGTAGCGTTTTTTTTTCTACCGTATTCATCATTCTTTTTACTATCAATCGCTCTAAACAAGGATCAATTCAACTCGAGGCAAACGGAGAACAAATACTTCGCCCTTATTTTTGCGTAAACTTTCCGTTCCGTGTGGCAGGTACGATGTTCCGATATCTCTCTCTGTTGTTGCACTACCCGTTGCAGGGTTTTCCCCATTTTCGTGTTCGCCCTCCTTTGCCTTTTAACCGGCGACGGGGACCGCGCTTTTTGTTTTCTTACACTCTGAATTCGTTTTCCCGCAACAGTGTTACTATTTGGTTGGTTTTATTTGGAAACAGTGCAACAAACGCGTAGCACGTGTCCGCACACACACAAACACACATACACAAACACACAGACAGACAAACTGTTGCGTGTAGCGCAAACACACATCGCGTAAGTACGTCTTGCACGCTGTCTTAGGATAATAGCGCTCCAACTCACCCCCACGGACGAGACTAGCGATCCTGCGATTTCCGAAGTGTCCACCGCAGGACGGGCACTCTTCAAGCAATTCGATACACTTTGTTCGCTTTTTAACTAACTTTTTGCCTTATTTTACAAACCATTTACAGAAGTGACAGCACTTCCCGCCGGGTCGTCGCTCGGCGGGAAGCGCGGTCTGTATATCGCGTATCGCGTAGAATTAGTTTCATTCTCTTCGGATCAGCATTCTTAAACCGGACAATAGTAGAGGATGATAAAAAACGAAAAATGCAACTTCAACTATCAGGACTTCAGCGCACGCGGCTTACTAACGGCTCCCAAGTGGTGGTGGTAATCGTAGCGATTGAGAATTGGTAATAGTTGCAGTAGTAGTAGTAGTAGCAATAATAATACGAGTCAAAGTCAACGTGGAATAAGGAACGGCAGTTGCGCCTCCCAGCGCTCGAATCCCCTTAAACTGCTGGGCGGCGACGAGTGGGGATCGAACCGACGCGCTCACCACCGAATGAGGCGCCGTGTACGGGCGGGCGAAGTGGTAACACTAGAGGAGTGATGCGGAGCTGTACCCCAGTACGACGGCGACATTATGGTACGGCGTGCGTTATGGCTTGGACAGGAGCGGAACACTGCTAGGGTCCGTGGAATCCGACGACTTTCGGTTTCCAGCAGCAGCAGTGCCCGTCGAACTTCCGCCGGTAGTTGGGGATGTCGCTGCAAAAGGAAAGGAACAGTCAAGGGAGAAACCGAGAAAGAGAAACAATGACATTAGACGGCGGAGATCGTGTTAGCACGACGGAAGCGGCCTCGGTCCCCCGATAACCCGAGCCCACACACTGTGCGAGCGGGCCGGGTCTCGGAAGTGGGCACTTTAACTGAGTGTATGTGACAAAATGCATTTGCCAGCCTCTACCTATATTATTCTCGTTGACAGCAGCGGCACTGGAAAGATTGGCGTGCACTAATACTGTATGGTTGTTGGTAGGCACATTGAAATTCGTTTTGTTAGTATGATCCTTGAGATGGGAAGAGATGAGAACGTAGAAAAGAAAAGGAAACGGTTATTTTGGGCACACAACAGAGAACGTTATCACAAGGTGGTTCAGTTTCGGCACCCGACTGTGATACGATGGACAATCCCCTGTCGATGGAAACACATGTTCGGAACATACAGAAACACTTAAACATGTGTGAAGGATAATCGGTCGATGGCGACCACTTACATTTAAGGCCATCGTCGGTGAGGCTGCCTTGCTGGACGCTTTGCTGGCCTTCGTGCCGGAATGCACGGTCAGGTTCGTCGTGTCGGCCGTTATACTGTGATCATCTTCATCTAGCGAGTGAAGCAGCTGTTCAATGGAAGTAGAACATGATTATTTGTGTGAAAGCGAAACAAAGCTTGCGAGTCGCATTGACTACCTTCTCAACCTCCGCATCCAGTGGATCCATCTGATCGCTGCCCATACGCTGCGAGCGTTCCATGAGCGTCGCACGCTTCGCCGCCAGGTACAGATTGCGGCTAATCTGCAAATGCAGCACCTCCGTCACCGCCTTCACCGTGTAGTCCGGGATGAACGTGTGGCGCAGACTCGCATCGCGGTTCAGCGACTGCAGCGAGCCCATGATTTGCTGCGGCGTATCACCGGCAAAGTCTGTTGGCAAATAGTAAACATTCCAGCCTAATGAATCCACCAACGTCGACGGCAAAAACTGCCAGCGGCCACGTACCGTAGCCAACGTTTTGCGTGAGCGCTTGCACACCGAAGTACGTGAATGGGCCACTCTCGAAGATGAGATTCTCCTTGCCGACGGTCACCTCCACGCGCCCCTCCAGTATCAGCACAAAGTAATCGAGCTGCGTCCCGCGGGTGATGATGCTGGTGCGAGCATCGTTCTTTTCCTTGCCCTTGAACTTGATGTGATGCACAATGTCCTGGTTGAGCAAGCGACGCAGGATCGTGTCCGACACGTAGTCGCTCTTGAACGCATCGACAGCTGAAAATTCGACACACCACTCGTCAGAATGGGCTTTAGCATGGAAGAGACCTCACCCGGCCAACACTCACTAGTCGTAAGGTACTGGAACGTGGCCAGTGTGAGCTGCGGCGAAATGCGCAAACGCTGCGCGTTCGTGTCACGGCTCTGCGCGAAGACGGTGAAGTCTTGGCGCTTGATCCGGTCGCGGCGCACCTTGCGCGTGTTGTCGGTGAACACGTCCGTTTCGTCGATGATCTCCGCCTGTATCAACTCCTCGATCACGTCCTCTAGCGTAACGAGCCCGATCGTTTCGTAGAACGGATCGCCTTCGCCCTCGCTGTTGACACGGTGCACGAACGCCATGTGGCCTTTGTGGCCCTCCTTGAACTCCTTAAACATTACGTCGAGTGTTAGATCGTAGAACACGAAATGGCACGGGTTGCGATAGAACTCGCACAGCGTTTTCAGTGGATAGTTTTCGTCCGGGTCGACGAACGCGAGGTCCTTGATGTACATCAGTGCGATAATGTTCTGACGATCCCCTTCGTACACTGGAATGCGAGAGAATCCTGCCGGCATCCAACCGTGGGAAGAACGGCACACTCAATAAACTATCATGTAGGGCAAAAAATGGGACTCTCGGTTGTTACCCGATTTCATGATTTCGGTGATGGTTTCGAAATCCAACACCGCATCCAGCGACAGCATGAACGCGTCTTCGAGGCGTGTCATCACCTCGCTGACGGTTTTCTTGCGCAGCTCCAGCACGCCCGAAATGACGTTCACTTCATCCTTATCCAAATCATTCATATCGTTGGTAACCTACGGACACCCAAACGAAAGCCGAAAACCGTTGCGAAAAGACGACGAAAAGAAAACTCCGGCCCTGGTATGACTCACCTTTACCAACTCTTTCAGGCGCTCTCGGTTGTAAAAGTTGCCAATCTCCTCGCCCAGGAGATAGTCCAGGATCTTCGAGGTGGGATACGAGAGAGGGAACGTTATCAGCATCACGCACTTGGTGACGAAGATCGTTTTGGCACCGACGGCCAGACCGTGACGAGAGCAGATGGCCTGCGGAGATCAAAGGTGTTGTATTTCACAACGAACAATTCGAGGCTTAGGGACCGCCGCACGAACCGACCTGCGGAGTGATTTCACCGAAGATGACGATTGCTATCGTGGAGCAGATGACGGCCACCAGCCCCGACGTGAGACTGTCGAGCAGAATGGTGAAGGTCGAGTTGACCAGCACGTTACCGAGCAGAATGCTGCACAGCAAGTAGTTACCGTGATCGCGGACCGGTTGAATCGCTTTGGCGTACAGTTTCTCCTGCTCCGTACCCGTGTTGCACAGGATCTGGTGAAGGTGGACAATTGTCGATCACTGGCTGTTTGTTGGAAGCCACTGGACGAGAACCATACCTTAAGATCCGTGCGATCCAACGACATGAGACCTAGATTGAGCCCAGAGAAGAGGGCGGAAAATACGAGGCACACCCCAATGATGATCAACGCTAGCCAAACAGGCAGAAAGGGCGTGAAACTCGTCATTCGCATCCACGGTTCCGAACCCTGATGGATGAACGGTTGCACGGTATCGAGCACCTACGGAAAGTAGCATAAACCGTTACATGATAATACATCAGAATGAGATTTGGCAGAAAAATGAATAATGAATAAAAAATTAAATTAAATTAATTTTCGGTTTAACCAAACGACGACATCCGCCATACACTGTACGAGCACGCTCCATCGCGAAATGTCGCCGACGTCATCACTCACGCTAGTTTCAACCGCATGGTCCGCGGTTTACAATATTAGATTCTTGCATTATATAATCACCGCCGTTCAACGGAGTGCAAACATATTTAAGCGCTGGCGCGGCGTAACACGTGGCCCGGAGGCCATTAGAACCGAGTGCGATGGACCCAATAGCGTGCACACGACGGCACAAACCGGCTCGATGTCCTTTCGTACCTGTTGCGTCGTGGTCGTCGCGGTCGTCGCGGTTGACACTGGGTCAGTGGCCTCGTACTTGGCGCACAGGTAAAAGTACTTGTGCTTCGTAACGTCCGGCAGCTCCACTGGCACCAGCCCGCTCGTTCCGCTGGCATCGGCCTCCATAACCTACGGGGACGGTGGGCATAACAAAAGGATGTGTGAGTATTTAGATGCATAATCCATCTGTACCATCGCCGCCGTCGTCGTCGTCGTCGCCGTGGCGTAGGTGATGCTATGATTCTCACTCGAAACTTCTCCGTCACCGGCACCTGGCATGGTCCACCGTGGCGCTGCTGCTCGTGCGTAAAGATGATCACCGTGCCGCGGGTGATTCCCGTGCCAAACAGGCGCAACATCACCGGGGAATTACTGTGCACCGACGGAACACCGCCGTCCTCCGTCTCGAGGTGCTTATCCGAATGCTCTACGCGGTAGCCGTCGATACGCGGCTCGCTAAACTGTTCCGTGTCCGCCGGTTGCCGCTTAATGGCGTTTTTGCTGCCCCCAGCATGGTGATCGATGTTTCGTTTGGGACGCGAGTCGCTGCAATTAATATTTTGGTTAATCATCGGACAATTTTGAATTTTATTAACTGCTGTGCGATTCTTCTGAAACGGAATGCTTTATATTCGATCAGCGTGTTCTATCGTCTAAAAAATGAAAAAAGCGTCCACGTCCTAAAACAACCACGGTGTCAACCACGCCCGGAATGAATAATCGATTACACCTCGGAGCCGGCGAATCGGCCGGCCGGCCGAAATGAAAAACAGCTCAACCTTCCAAGGTCCCGTCGTCGTTAGTAATTAAATACATATTGGTAAGGTTGCGTGCGGTGAGGAGGGACACCGTACCATAGGAAACTCGCGCCCCACGACAAGATGAAAACAACTTGAATCCTGGCAAGATGATCACCATCATCGCGGGAGTGTTGTCGCGGACAGACCTGAAATGCATCCTGCACAAGATAACGTTGCTCGGCGAGGTTCGGGTCACCGTGGCATTCCGCGTTTTGAAGAGTGGGCTCAGATTTACCCACACATTCTACTGAAAACCCGTTGACCATTCTATGCGCTGAACTTTTCTTTCTGTACAAAGGCTCCAAATACAAAATGTTTGACGAAAAAAGCACAAAAAGCGAATAAAGAGGAAAACATTAAGGCAATGTTATCATGAACTCTCCATTGAGACAACAGTAGAACAGACAATATATGAAATCATTGACACCTGCTGTATTTTCAAGGGTTGCACAATAACGAAACCACATTTGTTGATCAAAATAAATTAGATGACTAATTCTAGTCACACGAGACTGGATTCGTTAAACGACTTCTTATCGGCGGAGAAACACGGACTTAGCGAACGGAATGAGGATCCCGAACTCGCACATATCGATAAGGAGGCACTCATAAAGTTCGGCAAACAGTCGGTGATAAGTCGGTTTTCAGGTTTTTAGACTGACATAAAGATAAAATGGTCCATTATCTCTCTCCAGCCCCGTTTATCCCCAACACCAAGCGCGTCATCAGCATAGAGAGGAGTGTTATGAAGCCGGCAGCAACCCGCCCACCGGTAGCATTTTACCGACCGGGATACGACCAGGACAAATCAAGTCAAAGGTAAACTTGTTTAATCAAGAAACACTCCTAAGCCACCGCACCACACCGGGGAATGATGACTCAAAGGAGCAAGGATTACTGATGCCGAACGTGTTGGTTCGCAAGTCGGTGCTGTTACCGAACACTGCAGCAACAAATCGGTCGATCGCGTGATTTGGACGCGATTTCAACATGCGCCCAACATGGTGGTACAAGGACAAACTCTGGATGCGTTTGTGGCACACAGCCATGCCACGTGGGGGTCGATGTCTTCATAAGTGTGGCAAGGTGTAAGTGGTATCCGACCTCTTGACACCAACAAATCACCTTCATCGTCGGCGGAGAGACCGGCTGAGTTTCTGCATCAGCTGATAACGAACAGATTCCGATAATACTGCGGACAGTGGGTGTCTTCTGGATGTGCCATTATAAACACGTTAAGATGTGGCCGGCTGCACCAGGGAATCACCGGAGTAATTGACGGGTTCGAATAAACCGAGTGCCCAGATATCGGTTGACCCATCAATCATTTACGCGGACAGATTCACAAAGAAGGAGTCCGGTAATTAGTAACGGTGTTAAACGATCATGACCCGTCTTCATTACTATAAAAAAAAATATTTATCAAGAGTGCAAGAAAGCAGGGAAATATGATTGATAGTAAACGGAAATGACAATCAGCTAAATGTCGGTCACGCTTCTACTGCTAAGGGAGTCCAAACAATTTTTGGTAATAAACAAAGCAAGAGTTGTAAAATAGGGCGTTTTCATCACGAAGCCGAACACCGTAAACATTGATCGCTGTAGCATTTGCATCAACGCAACGGTCAATGATGACTGTTTACGGGAAGCGAAAATCGTACGAAAAAGAATGCACACAAAAGAAAACTAAGACCAAAGAAGCAGCAATGGTGCGAACTCTTCACACATTTTTCATTTCATGTTTTTATTTAATGGAATGTCACACGAAATGGACCGGGAATCGGGCAAACGTGGACCACCAAGTGTGCGCATTCCGCGGGCGAAGAATATGCTGACAAATTGCATAGCTGCGGTGCTAGGTGAGCTTAAGGTTAACTCGAGTGATCGCAGATCGCGCGTAGCGACAAACGGCGCATCAGCGCCACCTTCGCGCTCTGTGTAGCATTGGTTCTACGAATTGGAAGGAAATCAAAGAGCCCTTTGTGAAAAATGAGACTGTAAATGGTCGGAAAAATAAGCGGAAAAGAATAGGAGTTTAGGTTTCGTGAACTAATTATTTTCGTTGTCAACAAGAATGAAAACGTCTAATAGGAACCGCCGCTTGAAGCACACTCACGGGAAGTCGTAAAACGTTAACCTGGTGGTAGTTTTAATCATTGTTTACCACTTTGTGTGTGGTTCACCGCTTTCGAAAATGTTATTCAATGGATCGATACATTTTAGTGACCGCTACCGTTTACTAGTAATCCCGCGGGTCGCTCGTATCGTTAGTGTATCGTGATGCGACGGCGTTCTAAATCGCAGACCCCGCACTCACGTTTCCGCCACGCCGCGCCATGTGGCCGTCCGTCGGTCCAACATAATCGAAGGCCACGGACGCTCGCGTCGTAAGTATGTTCGCTTTCGGCATCATAACGCTTTTTACTGTTCTTTCGCTATCTCTTTCTGGCAAGTGGCAGCCCTGCCGAGTGCACCCGAACGCGGAGAACGCTGACCCACTGTGCAGAGTAGAGTTGCCCCCCCCCTCGTCGCCTACCGACCTCCGCGGTCAGTTGGAGCCCTTCTTCTCAATAGAAATCATTTAAATGGTGGCGGGTTCGTTAATGAAAGTGAGTTTCTTGGCACGGCCGAGCAACGCAAGCCGCTGGTTGAATCGAAAAGAATCAAGACACTGCGGCGGCACCGTCTTACTGCATACTGGTGTCTTTGGGGTATTTCGCTGGGTTTTTTTTGTTCCTCTTCCGTTAATTCCGTTAACGGTTCTCAGTCAAACTGGTGGAAGAGAAACAAAGAGATGGAATTAATACTTACCGATATTCAAACACAATCGCAATCCTTTCTCCCCAGCCCGAGATGCAATCCAGCGTTCCGCCCGGCTCCAGGTTAAGCCCAAGAATGGGTCTTCCGTCCTTGTCCAAAATCAAACCCACCGTAGTAGTCCGTTCGCCCGTTTGCCCTTGGACGAGGGCCACTTCCACACGCTTGCCGAGGCCACCCGCCACCAGCGTGTCACACACCAAGCGTCGCAAATCCGGTGGCACGTCTTCCGTTCGGCCCAATAATCTATCCGCCGCGTCACCGACCGTCCAAAATGCCCCACCGGGGGAATCGCTAAACGGGACGGCCCGTACACGCGTGACGAGGTTGGTGCCGTTCGCGAACGTCTCCGGAGTCGCGCCGGACTCCGGTGATCCGCTGAGCGTCGTGAATGGTGCATTCGGCGTCGCGTGGACACCATCGGTTGGCAACGGTTGGCCAGGTGTAACGCAGAGCAACAACAGTACGGCGGTAGCGAGGCATGGGAATATTATTTTTAACATATTGCACTCGGCGCGCGAGGAGGAGGCCATCACAAAGGGCGCGCGCACCCAGGACCCACTGTCCGCACGCTGGTCTCTGGTGTGTGTGATGGGGACGCGCGCGCGTACCTTATTATTTTGATGTTAATTGGCTCGTTCTTTTTTAACCACGCTTTTTCGCGGGTGTACCACGACGGACCACTCGGGCCACTCGGGCCACTCGGCTTTTCTCTTTCACTCTCTCTCTCTCTTTCTCTCTTTTGGCTCGTTAGCTCCCCGTACAGTTTCACAACCAGCTCCAACCAGATTTTTCCGTTGCAAAACACACGGAATTGCGATTTAAACCGCTAACCAAACGCACACGGAACCCGCCGAGCACAAAATTACGCTCGACAGGCTTTTAACAACTGGTCAGCGAGATGTTCTCGGCCAGATTCGATCGATCTGTTGCCGCCTCTCGATTCGATGCGGTACTAGGCTCGTGCAGGCCGCAGCACCGAAGAGTGAATGAATCGGGCGGATCAGCAGCGAACGCACAAGTGTCCGGCAGTCCGATGGCCCGGATGACTCACCGTGGACACCAGCAGCAGCAGCAGCAACCGCATCGGAGTGCCGTATGCGCCTCACGGGGTATTTTTGCGAGAAATGGACACACAATTTTCACGCACACGTCTTATGCGCACACACTTCTAACGAACCCATTCTCTTGCGCTGCGGTGGTACGGCGCGGGTACGGCACAACAATATAAACATTTCACTATCAACCCACCGTAACCCACTTTTTGTTTGCTCCCCGGTCCGGCACAAAGTGACCGGAGCCCCGACTGCTGAGGCCCGATTTTATCTCCTCGTACTCTGTTCAAGCACTTGACGTCGAGCGGCGTCCACGCAGAGGAAACAAAAAAAGGAGTACGCACGGCGAGCGCGAGTTCTGACCACCGCGTAAAGTGTCCCGAGAGAGTGCAGATCCGTGGCGGAGCGCAGAAACAACTTTTGCTACGGTCCGGTCACCAAAACAGTGCTTCTCCGACTGACACAACGAGCTTCTGACAGCTGTTCGGTAAGCAGCCGCCGCCGAGTGAGCCGCCGCCGTTCCCGTAGCAACAGCCGCCGGATTCCGGTTGTTTTGAATGCGCGATCGCTTCTGTTAACCCTCAACGTCGGCAGTCGAGAGAGATTCGGTGTAAAAATGATGGATGCTAAATTTGGATGGGTGATAAACTTTTTCGGTTTATCGGTGCATTCAACTCCGTACGAGGGCTTGCAAAACTTGCAATTAAAATGCACTTTTTAGATCCGAATCACGTGCAAGGTACGGCAGGTGTATGACCGCCAAAAACAGGCGTCATGATGATGTCCTACGACTTTGCACATTATTTATTAAGGTGGGGTTTCTGGAGGGAACACAATTCTTCTAACAGTTCAGAAGAAACCGGTCCAGCGACTTCCACGAAAGTTTCCTCTGTGAAAAGGATGATGCAATAACGGCAGCATATGATATCACTCTTTGTTTCTCAAATCACCGTACCCATCGGCGTACATTTCTGGGACGC